>NC_084828.1:68022220-68325250 GCF_033115175.1 Lepus europaeus | reverse complement strand
ATGCTGTGGCATAGCAGGTAAAGCCACTACCTGCAATGCCAGCATACCATATGGGCTCTGGTTGAAGTCCTGGCTGCTCTACTTCCAATCCAACTCTCTGCTATGGCCTGGGAAAGCAGTAGAAGATGGGCCAAATTCTTGGGCCTCTGCACCTTAGTGGGAGACCAGGAGGAAGATACTAGCTCCTGATTTTGGATCGGCACATCTCCAACCATCACAGACATTTGGGGAGTGAATCAGCGGATGCAAGACCTCTCTCTCTCTCTCTCTATCTCTCTCTGCCTCTGCCTCTCTGTGCCTTTCAAATAAATAAATAAATCTTTTAAAAAGTATATGCAAAGCATTCTACTGGGTTAATTTTGATCCTTTTCTCTGTTTATTTTTTTTTTACATTATCTATTCTTAATTGTTAAATCTGTAATTATTATTCTGCTTGCCCTTAATTTAAAGATATTTAAAGTCTTGGTCCTAGATTTCATAAACAAAATATTTAAATGTAAAGGTGAAAAAAATATCATTAAACATATGGTCCCCAGAAAATTATGTCAAGGCTCTTCTTCAGAAGTGTCTTTAATATTAGGATTCCAGTAAAAGAAAAAAAAAATTGGTCCAGGAAGAGGCTATAAGATATACAGGAAGAATAAATAACTTACCAGAATTTATTATTGCCTAAAAAAGCAAAGTCCCAAAAATTATACCTCTATAATAAAATAACTAAATAATTCAAGAGCAGGTGCTTAGCTTAGCAGATGAGAGGCCCACAGGCCATATCAGAGAGCCTGGATTTAGTTTCTGGCTTTGGTTTGTGACTCCAGATTTCTATTTAATGCACACTGTGGGAGGTAGCAGTGAGAGCTTCAGTGATTGGGTTCCTGCCATTGACCTGGGAGACCCAGATTGCATCCCTGGCTCCCGGCTCCATTCCCTGCCCAGACCCTCCATCCCAGCCATCACAGACAGAAACCAGGAGTGAACCAGTTAATGGGAGCACTCTCTCTCTGTGTCTTAAATAAATAAATAAATAGAATAATTCAGATATACATGGAAGGGATACAGAGGTTAGGGAATGGGATTGTGTGGGTGATCCTGTGCCTGGCTGGAAGGCTGCCTGCCTAGCCTATGCAGGAGGTCAAGAGAGCATGGCACACCATGCTCCATGGGTAAAACCTTGGTTGAGGACTCAGCACACTGAGACCCACATATGACCTGACTGCTGGCAGGTGGCAGGGGCCCCAGGCACATTTCCCACATCCCCACTTCCTGTTGAGGGGGCCTTGTATGTCAGCTAAAGAGCTCCCAGATGTGGACCAGACCCATAAGACCACCTGAAAAGCTATATGGACTACATGACCTTCAAGCTATAGGAGAAGCATAGCAGCACCAGTGTCAGCTTTATCCTATAGAATTAGTGTTGCTACCCTGAGCTAGCTACTCCCTTTTGCCTGCCCTATAAAAGTTTGTGTCTAACTGCTAATAAACAGACATGTTCACCGAAACTGTCCCCAGCACTTCTTGTCGAAGAACGCTGTTATCCCACCATCTCAACAGTGTGGGCCTCACAGGACAAGCCCACAGGGTTGTGAAAGTTAGAATTGTGCAAAATTATAACTGTTGGAAAATTTAAGAATTTATATTTAAAATAGGCATATGTATTTATTTGGTAAGTTAGGAGAAAACAGTGGAAGAATAAACATAAAGCATGCTGCTTAAACTAGCAAATAATATGTAGGCCTAATAAAAGACAGGATGGAAGAAAAATCACCTAAAATGAAATAAAAATGGAAAAAATCCTATGATATCAATAATCACACCATACAAATAGGTTATAAACACAAAAGATACTGACTTGGGACATAGAAGAATGAACAAAAGAGGGAAGGCTCCACAATGAGATGTAAGCATTGCTTTGAAAATTCTTTAAAAAAAAACTTGTTTACGTTATTTATATAATGCTTTGCCACAGAGGAAAAAAATAACACTTAAAATTATTGGACAGAATTAAAGGAGCACAGTGTCAGAATTAATACATCAGGTGTGGTGCTATGCTTAATGGGTTAAGCCAGCACCCACAGTGCCAGCATCCCATGTGGGCACAAGTTCAAGACCTGGCTGCTCTACTTGCGATCCAGCTCTCTGCTATGGCCTGGGAAAACAGTAGAAGATGGCCCAAGTCCTTGGGCCCCTGCACCCACGTAGGAGACCTGGAAGAAGCTCCTGGTTTCTGGCTTCAGATCAGCCCAAGTCTGGCTGTTGTGGTCATTTGAGGAGTGAACCAGCAGATGGAAGACCTTTCTCTCTCTCTCTCTCAATCTCTCTCTCCCTCTCTCTCTGTGTGTGTGTGTGTGTGCGTGTATATAAGTGTGTTTGTCTCCATCTCTCTTTGTTGCTCTGCCTTTCAAAGAAATAAATCTTGAAGAACAAGGAGGAGGAAGAGGAGGAGGAGGAGGAAAAGAAAGACATCCCTCAGGATTTCTGCATTCCATTGAGTCATGGCTCAAGTGGTTTGGTCTCCGTCACCCTGTGGGAAATCAAGATTAAATTCCAAGATGATGACTTCAGCCTGGTTTAGACCCAGTTGTTGCATGCATTTGGGGAATGAATCATTGGGTAATGTACACCTTCTGTCTGTTTCTGTCTGTCTCTGCTTCTCACGGGTAAATACAAATACACACATATAAAATCACTATAACTATCATTATCATATGCCAATGTTGAACAAAAGGCACAAACAGTAAACTCAACAAAATGAGAAGGCTATACCAAAATTAAATGCAGAAATAAATAAGAAGGAATAATTTTTGGAACTTAATAAACTTATTCCATAATGTGTCTGTGTGTGCAATGTATATGGATGTGTAACTGTGTGTGTGTCTCTGAATATATTATTATCTATATTATAGTATCTACATTAATTATATTATAATATCTGTATTAATTTAGAAAATAAAGGAGAGAAACCTTTCCTTGAAACTTTTTTTTTTTTTTGACAGGCAGAGTGGACAGTGAGAGAGAGAGAGAGAGAGAGAGAAAGGTCTTCCTTTTGCCATTGGTTCACCCCACAATGGCCACTGCGGCCGGTGCGCTGCGGCCAGCACACCACGCTGATCCAAAGCCAGGAGCCAGGTGCTTCTCCTGGTCTCTCATGCGGGTGCAGGGCCCAAGGACTTGGGCCATCTTCCACTGCCTTCCCGGGCCACAGCAGAGAGCTGGACTGGAAGAGGAGCAACCAGGACAGAATCTGGCATCCCTACTGGGACTAGAACCTGGTGTGCCGGCGCCGCAGGCAGAGGATTAGCCGATTGAGCTGCAGCACCGGCCTCCTTGAAACTTTTTAACACTAAGCAGAAAGCCCATGGTAATAAACAAAAGTTCATGGTAATAAAATTCACACATAATTATGAGAATACAAAAATTAAACAACAGAATGAACTAAGAGAGCTGAAAATAGGGCTTATTGGTGAGGAAAGGGTATATTTTAGTACCTGATGTTAGGAAATCTGGATCATTATATAGTAAATAATTACATGGCAAAAAATATCTCAATCTTACACTTTAGGTTAAAGACCTAAATATGAAATAGACAAAATATAAAACTAATAAATGTAAGAGGATATCTTTTCAAACTTAGGTGAATAAATATTGCTTCAATAGGATCCCAAATTCAAACCATGGGGTGAAAAGATGGATGGATTTAACAATGTTGAAGCCTTAAAGGCTATTATGTTCCCCTAGTGATATAATGGGAAATGTGAAAGAGTGCTAGCAAATGAGGAGAGGAAATCAACTTCTAGTTTGTAAAGACTGGGATATAATGGCTTTCCTGAAATAAAGATAGCCAATGAGAATCATAAGAATATATACAAGAACTTCAGAGAAGGGGAAATCTGAATGACTATCAAATATATGGACACGTTCAATCTTATTTCAAAAAATTTAATTCACACATAATTGCACAAATTCATGTAGTACAATATGATGTTTTGATGCATCTATACATCATTTAATGATGAAATTATGATAATTAGAATATGAATCATTTTAAACATTTGTTATTTCTTTTAGTGAGACATTCAAAATCTTCTCTTCCAGTTATTTTGAATTACACACTACATTATTCTAACAATAGTCATTCTACTCCATACTACATCACCAGAATTTACTCCTCTTATCTAACTGTAACTTACCCTCATAGTCTCTTATAACCACTATTCTACTCCTATATGCTCAACTGTTTTAGGGTCCACATACAAGGGAAATCATTCAATATTTGTCCTCTGCATCGATTCATTTCACTTTACATAATTTTCTTTTGGATCATCCATGTGATAGAAAAATGACAAAATTTCACCTTTCTGTATACTGAATAGCATTCCATTATATACATATATTTTCTTTATCCATTCATTCTACTGATGAGTACTTAGGTTGTTTTCTTCTCTTGCCTATTGTGAATACAGCTACAATAAACATGGAAGTGTAGATGTCTCTGGCCTACTGATTTCATATCTTTTTGATTTACTCCATAATGGTAGTTCCATCTTTACTTTTTGGAAGAGCCTCCATAGTATTTTCCACATTTATGAATAATCAGAAAAATAGAAATTAAAGCAGTCATTCAATTGGTGATGGTGACAGAGGTCCTGAATCAGGGAAAGAATAGAAACATTCAGACATTAATATTAACATAACCTCATTTGAAATCGCTACCTCATTAATTGGTTTTCATATTTAAACAAATGTTTCCATTTATTTATAAAATGATTATGGATACAAAATGTAAAATGAAATGCAGATTTAAACTGGAAGACTTAATCTAAATTTGAAGTATACACAATGACAACAACAGTAACAACAAAAAATCCCACACATACGATAATTACCTGGGTGAATGAGGTGAATGGCTCATTATGATCTCAGAGGGACTTGAGTTGATTCACCCTTATTCTTTGACCTGAAGATAAGGACATGGATGTATCTGTCAGATGAATATAGTCCAAACACTCCCCCTCATGGCAGTGTGGAGAATTTGCATCCAAATACTCTTCAGAGAATGAGACATTTTTTCAAATACTTAGATCAACATAAAATGCTTCAATTACAGAACTTAAATATTAATTCCACTCAAAAATCATGAGAATAATAGTCTGTGATGCATACCATGGGTGAACATAAACACTTTATTCTCAAATTTATCTCTCCCTTTCTCTCTCTCTCTCTCTCTCTCTCTCTCACTGTCTAACTCTGTCTGTCAAATAAAAAAATTTATATCTCTATTCTGATTGCTCCATAAATTCCAGAGTCACATATATGGATACTTAATGAACATACTCTCTTGGATGTAAAACAGATTATTTCAAAATTTACACATTAAAAATAGAACTCTTGGGGCCAGTGCTATAGTGCAGTAGGCTAAGCCACAACCTACAGCATCGGCATTCCATTTGGTCACCGATTCATGTCCTGGATGCTCCACTTCTGATCCAGCTCCCTGCTTGCGGCCTGGGAAAGCAGTAGAAGATGGCCCAAGTCCTTGGGCCCTTGTACCTATGTGGGAGACCCAGAAGAAGCTCCTGGCTCCTGGCTTCAGAATTGGCACAGTTCAGGCCATTGTTGCCATTTGGGGAATGAACCAGTGGATGGAAGATATCCCTCTCTCTCTCTCTCTCTCTCTCTCGCTCTCTCCCCTGCCTCTCCGTGACTCTGCCTTTCAAATAAAGAAATATATATATATATGTATACATATATACATATATATATAAAACCACCAATACTCTCCTTCCTCTTATCCCTGACTTGAAATAAACCCTCTGTACCTTCTAGAGAGATCTTTATAGTGTAGAGCAGATCCTTCGCCCCTGTGTTCTACACTTCCAGGGGTTGATATTGTAAAAACTCAAATGCCCTTCCAGACCTGTGGACCTTGTTTTGGTCCCCACCTCCATTCCCTAACCATTGTTCCAGGCACATTGACTTTCTTTTTCTTGTCGGAATGCACCAGGCTCATTCCCATGTAGTCACTTGAACCAAATATTCCTTTATTCTGAAACACTCTTCACCAACAATTTCATTTGTCTTACTTGGATATAAGTTGAAATGTCATCTTCTCAGAGAGAAGTCCCATAGTCTCTTTCAATCAACATTCTGTCCTATTTCTACATAGTTCTTATCACTGCTTGGTATTTTCTTGCTTCCTTTTATCTTTCCAGTACCCATTCCTCCTTATGATACAGTCTCACAAAGATGGGCAACTCCTGTGATTTGGTGGTGTCTCTGTCGTCTACACTAAGCGCAATGTATTGTAATGTAGAGCTATTCAAGTAGTATTTTTTTAAAGGTTTATTTTATTTATTTGACAGAGTTTCAAAGATGTAGACAGACAGAAAGAGAGAGAGAGAGAGAGAGAGAGAGAGAGAGAGAGAGAGGTGTTCTATTTGCTGGTTCATTCCCCAAATGGCGACAACGGCTGGAGTTGAGCCAAACCGTAGCTAGGAGCTTCTTCCAGGTCTTCTATTAGAGTGCAGGGGCCCAAAGACTTGGGCCATCCTCCACTGCTTTCCCAGGCCACAGCAGAGAGCTGAATCAGAAGTGTAGCAGTCAGAACTCGAACCAGTGCCCATACAGGATGCTAGCACTGCAGGCCTGGGCACCACAGTACCGGACCCTTCAAGCATTATTTTTTGAATAAATGAAGGGCTATTTTACTCTACTAGTCTTGTAAAACAAGGTCACTTTATCATGACTTTGTCAGATAGTAAACCTGAGTCCCTAAACAGTGCTGTGAAGTTAGATGCTAGATACCATCAGGTATTAATCTCTGGTCTCCCAGCTGCCTCCCTTAGCTTAAAGATTCCTTGCCCTGCTTTTATAATTGAAAATCAACTGCCTTACTAAAATTAACTCACTGAATTGAGGTAATGGTGCAGTAGGCCCTACCAGGTCCCTAACAAGCTGACCCAGTAGTTCATTTGGTTCCCTATAAATAACATCTTGATGTTCAATCTTGTCTCAAGGAGTTTCTTTTCCAATAACTAAAGGCCCAGTAACTTCAAAATGCATGTTGCCACCAAATTGACCGAAGCTCACTTTGTCATCAAAATTCCCTAAAGAACAAGATATTATTGATCAATCAAAGGAAGGGAACGAGCACCACTGATCAACCAGGCACCCGGACATGTGTAGAATAGTACTTCTGAATTCTAAATTCAGTCTATAAGAACTTTCACCCGTAACTCCTCAGGGAGCCCCCAAATTAAGTGACAGCTGCCTGGATCCTTACTTTGCCTTGTACAGTAAATACTTCCTGTCTTCCTCCAGCCCAGTGTCAGTGGCTTGCTGCATATTAGGCAGTGGACCCAGTTTGGGGGTTCCATAGCATCTCCTCCAGCCAGTTTTTGGGGACTTTTATGTCAGCAGACTTAACTCAGGTCCCAGTCTCAAGGATTTTCAACACTCAATGAATTCTCTCCCATAACTTGTCTGGGGTCCATAGCTGTCTCTTAAGAAAGTCTTTCTTCAGTAACGAATCTTAAATTCAATTTACCATAAGCAAATGATTAACTAAAAGCCTACCTTTCTAACAAGATATAATTTCAATATGGCTTTATGCTTAACTGTAGAATTTACCAAGTATATACAAAGGAGTTTTTCCATTGTGGTTCCTTATATGAGGAATTTTGCTAGAGTACTAGGGTTTTTAAAAAATATTTTAAATTAGCCATATTTTACCCACCTTCTTACCTCAAACAAGTAGGAATATAACTCACCATTTCTTCTTTCTTTTTTGAACAATGCAGAATATGATCACACCAATAAAGGAAATGCATAAGAGTGTTATGAATCCACCAACTACAGGTAAACAAGAAAAACGAGAAGTACCTAAAAAACACAAGGCAAAAATGTGTACATGTATGCTCCTTTTCTTACACACTATATTGCTCTCTTGCTTGGTACTTTTAATCTGCAATGCTTTTCTGATTTTCCATTGTTTTGTTGACATTCAAATTGACATTATAAGAAAAATTGCCATAATCTAATGTATAAATGAATGTACCAATGTATATTCAAACTGCTGCATGTATTTAAAAGATTGAGACACTTAATATTCAATGTCATGCTATCACTCCCAAGAATAAGAAGATGTAACTACTTAAATATTCACTATGGGAAAATGTTAAACAAAATATATCACTTGATGAGTATATTATTGAAATGGAATTTCCAAAGTCTGTAGTAATTTCAGAAAATAAATTTAAAATAATGATAAATATTTAAGATTAGTGTGCTAAGAAAATATGACAACCATTTTATAAGAGCCATATACACTAACTGGGTGAGTACTTTTATTAGGTACAAATGAGAAATAAAATCTCTGTGATATTAAGGAAATCATGTTAAGTTAAGGAGCAAGTAGGTGGCACAAATGGGAAATATATTCATTTTTTACTACAGTGCCTGAACTCATACAAAAAATTGCAAAATTTTAATCATAAACACTTTTGAAAACAGCTATTATGACTATAGTGGTCCTAGCTTGTATTATAGATGCCTTTTCTCCAGGTAGCCCTAGGAATATAGGTATTCTTCAGCTTACCTCCCAATAAATCAATTGTAATTGAAAACTGTAAGTCAAAATTTCATTTAATATACTTAACCAACCAAACATTCTAGATTAGCAACCTAGCACAGTATAGTTTATTGTTTGTTCACCCTCATGACTGTGTGGCCAACATGGAGCTACAGTTCAATGCTGCTTTCCAGCATTGAGACAGAGTGCCATACTGCATATCGCCAGCCCAAGAAAAGATTAAAATTCAAAATCTACACTGTGGGGGCCAGATTTGTGATCCAGCGGCTCAAGACATCACCTACCTGCCATCATCCAACATTGGAGCACTGATTTGATTATTGGATACTCTGCTTCCTCTCCAGCTCTCTGCTAATGAGCCTGGGAAAGCAGTGGAGGATGGCCCATGTGTTTCAGTCATTGCCACTGATGTAGGAGACTCTGATGGAGTTCTAGGCTCCTAGCTTCAATCTGGACTACTCCTGCCCGTCATAGACATTTAGCGGAAGCGCACCAGCCAATGGAAGATCTCTTTCTGTCTCTGTCATTCAGCATTTCAAATAAATAAAAAAAAAACCCACAGTATGATTTTTACTGAATGTGAACACTGCAACATTACAATATTTTCTTGATCACAGGTATTTTGTAATGAACTACTTCTTCTTTCCTAGGGCTCTGGTACAGATTACATTGAAGGCAATGTAGAGTTTGAATTCAGCCTCTAAATATCTTTTTGGAAAACAGTAATTTTTAATGATTTTAAAAAAGTTTGGAAATTGTAGATTTTTCTTTTGGTGACTTAGAGGATACTCATTAAGAATCTTAAGGTCTCTCTTTAATTGCAAACAGGAAAATAGGCTTTTGTATAAAATGAGTAAGTGTGTTCACAAAAGTAAATGGTCAATGGGGTATTTGTGGGTTGGGAAATATTAAAGTCAAAGGATATATCTGAAAATAGGTATGTTTAATTTTTTTAAAGATTATTTATTTGAAAGGCAGAGATACAGAGAGACAGAGGCAGAGAGACAGAGAGAGAGAGAGAGAGAGAGGTCTTCCATCTGCTGGTTAACTCCCCTGATGGCCACAACAGCTGGAACTGAGCCAATCCGAAGCCAGGAGCCTGGTACTTCTCCCAGGTCTCCCACTCATGTGCAGGAGCCTCAGGACTTGGACCATCTTCCACTGCTTTCCCAGGCCATAGTAGAGAGCTGGATCAGAAGTGGAACAGCTGGGACTTGAACCAACACCCACATGGGATGTGGGCAGTACAGCTGGCAGCTTTACCCACTACACCACAGCATTGGCCCGGGTCTGTTCAATTTGAAATAAATTTGAGGAAAAATTTCATGGTAAAAATAAAACAATGACATGGTTAATCGGAAACTTTCATTATACCAATAAAGGGGAACACCTCTATAAAAAGACTTCTCACATAAAAAGAAAAATCAGAAGCCAAACCATCCTTAGTTTGGAGGCCATTTGCATAATTTACATTTTTCAATGTAATGACAGTTTAATGAAGAGTCATCATTACAATTATAAATGTTTTTTCTTAGATATATCATAAAAGTGAATATAGTTGGTCCTTAAGGAAATTTGTGCTTGCATTAATTAGGATCAGAGATTTATGTCTCTAAAATGTATTACAAAATTAGCAAGGAAGTATCCTTTTTTGAACTGATAACTTATTTCTTTACTTCCATTTGTATCTCAATAGAGTGAAATTAGCCATAATAATCCAGCAATGGATTGATGGGAAATATACAGCTATTCAACTGGCATATTCCCATTTTCTGAGATGAGGAAACACTCAGGAAGAGTACTGACTAATTTCCATTTAGAAACAGATATAACAAAAATGTTTACCTTTAATTCTTCTTGAGATTGCATAAAAATTGTAGTAACAAGAAGAAAAAGGTTAAATGCAAAACAATAGACAGAACAAAAAATGTGGTGAAAAAAATGTGAAGAAACAAGCTTACTGAAGATGTCAAGTGGACAGAAAGATGATCTGTGAAGGCTCAGGACAAAAAAAGCTGCAGTCTCCTGATGCACAAGGCAGATTACATCTGCAGAGAGAGAGACCAGCAGGACTTGGAGAGGCTCAGGACTCTGAGGACAACAGAGAGGGGGATGAGCAGTGTACTTACAGTTTGAGTTGAAAGCCCCCATTTCTAATATTCCAAAGTACAACTTGGATAGCCACATGCTTATACCCTAGCCAAAAATGTAAAAAGGAAGTTAACTTATTGCACATTCTGAGAAGCAAGTCAGGGTCCCAGAATGAAGGTGTTTACACTCTGCCTTTTAAACCTCCAGTACAGGCTCACCAGGAACTGAAAAAAGTCTGCAATCCAAGAAATGGAGCCTGAGTAAAAGAAACAGAAAATTAAAGTGATAGGAGGGGGAGGGAGTTGAGCATGTGAACTAGATAAATAAGGAAGTCAGATAATTATGATACCTCTAAATTATTTTTCCTGGATACATTTGAGAAGATATTAGTTTCTTAAAACAAGAGGGGCGAGTGCTTGACCCAGAGATTATGACACTTGTATCCCATTATATGGTGCCTGACCTTCAGCTCTTGCCTCTAGCTTCCCACGAATGCAGACCCTTGAAAGCACAGTGATGGCTTAGGTGACTGACTTCCTGTCATCCACACGAGAGACCTGAAATGGGGTCAGAGCTCTCTGCTTCAGCCTGGAACATCTGCCTCTCTGTTGACTGGACAGGCTGGCAGGGCAGAGAGAAACCTCCACACCCAGCAACTGTGGGAGCCTTGCATGCTGAGACTGGGGGGACTTGGTGGTTACATGAGGAGGTGCTGGTTTTAGCTGGGTTTCTGGGCAATCACTGAGTATGGCTCCACACACTTGGAGCTTCTTGGTTGCCTAGAACAGATCATTGCAGTGGGAACTGTGTTCACAATGAAGACTGCAAAGATCATTTGTGGGGTTCATATGGTGTCATGGAACACACTTGGGGTTAACACCTAGGCATTGAGATCTGCCATGACAAACTTGGGTGTCACCCTGGATACTTATTGCACCCTGGAGCACTGACCAGAGCTTCCTGCCACATCCACCACACACCTCTTGGTATTCATTGAATGTGCAGACAGTCTACCAAGCCACAGAGGTATAACTCAAAGATAAAAGCTATCAGAGAAAAAAAAAATAAAAAACAAAACAAAAATCAATTACGCAAATGCCTAAAAAAAACCCCAGAAATTCAAGAAAAAATAATAATGGAGACACCATGACCACCCCCCTCAAAAGGAACACAGCAACATTTCAATATTAGAATGTGAATATGAAGAGATTGAGGAAATGCCAGAAACAGGATTCAAAAAATTAAACATACTCAAACGCAATCAGAAGCAAATCCACAAACTAAAGAAAACCATACATGACATGAATAAAATTTTTTCCCATGAAATTGAGATTTTAAAGAGAAATCAAAATGAAATATTAGAAATGAAAAATTCAATAGATCAAATAAAAAATGTGGTGAATAGGCTTAACAGCAGACGTGGCAAGGCAGAAGAAAGAATATCTGAACTAGAAGACAAATCTTTAGAAATCTTACAGTTAGACCCCACCCAAAAAAAAAGAAGAAAATTAAAAAGTGTTGGAGGTTTATGGGATACTATCAAACAACCC
The DNA here is from genome assembly GCF_033115175.1 of Lepus europaeus. Classification (NCBI taxonomy): domain Eukaryota; kingdom Metazoa; phylum Chordata; class Mammalia; order Lagomorpha; family Leporidae; genus Lepus; species Lepus europaeus. The sequence continues at coordinate 68,313,025 of NC_084828.1, read as the reverse complement.
AGCATATAGTTCTTAGGAGTTCCTGAAGGTATGGAAAGAGAGAATGGACTAGAAGGCATATTTAGTGAAATAATTACAGAAAATTCCCCCAATTTGAAGAAAGAGATGTCCAAGTAGAGCAAGCACATAGATCTCACAATAGACATCACCAGAAAAGGTCTTCATCACAACACATTGTAGTTAAACTTTCCAGGTAAAACATAAAGAAAAAATTATAAAATGTGCATGAGAGAAATGCCAGATTACTTTCAGACAATCTAATTAGACTCACAGCTGACTTCTCACTAGAAACCCCACAGGCTAGAAGAGAATGGCAAGATATAGTCCAAACCTTAAAAGAAGAAATTGTCAAACCCAGAATACTGTACCCTGTACTGTATCCTTTGACAAAGGAGCTAAAATTAATCACTGGAGCAAGGACAGGCTCTTTAAAAAATGATGCTGGGGAAACTGGATCCCCATATGCAGAAGTATGAAACTAGACCCATATCATACCTTACACAAAAAATCCACTCAAAATGGATCAAAGACCTAAATCTACAAACTTAGGCCATCAAGTTACTAGAGAACATTAGGAAAAGTCTGACAGATGTTGGCATAGGCAAAGACTTCTTGTAAAAGACTCCAGAAGCACAGACAATGAAAGACAAAAGTGAGAAATGGGATTACATCAAGCTGAGAAGCTTCTGCATTGCGAAAGAAACACTTAGCAAAATGAAGCGACAATCCATATAATGGGAGAAAATATTTGCAAACTATGCAGCTGATAAAAGGTTAACATCCAGAATCTATAAAGAGCTCAGAAACTCAACAACAACAAAACAAACAATCCAGTTAAGAAATGGGCAAAGAACTTGAACAGGCATTTTTCAAGAGACAAAATTCAAATGGCCAACAGACATTTAAGAAAGTGCTCAGGATCACTAACCATCAGGGAAATGTAAATCAAAACCACAATGAGGTTACTTCTCACTCCAGTTAGAATGTCTCTTATATAGAAATCAACAAACGACAAATGCTGGTGAGGATGTGGGGGAAACAGGTACCCTGACCCACTGTTGGTGAGAATGTAAACTGGTGCAGCCACTGTGGAAAACAATATGGAGATACCTCAGAAATCTGAATATAGACCTATCATATGACCCAGCCATCCCACTCCTGGGAATTTAACCAAACCAAAAGAAATCAGTATTTGAAGGTGTTATCTGTACCCCCATTGCAGCACAATTCACAATAGCTAAGACATGGAATCAACCCAGATGTCCATCAATCATGACAGGATAAAGCAATTATGGTATATTTACACTATGGAGTACTACTCAACTGTAAAAAATTGAAATTCTGTCTTTTGCAACAAATGGATGCAACTAGAAACCATTATACTTGATGAAATAAGCCAGTCCCCCAAAAAAGACAGTTATCTTGTTTTCCCTGATTCTAGGTAATTAAGAGAGTTCCTGACATATAATGTATTGGGGTGAAATTGACATTTTGAGATTCAATGATTGTTTACAGCCCTTGTCTCTTTTGTTGAGGAACAATGTATTTTTTTCTTCATACTATTTATTGAACCCTTTTAATTTGTGTAGGATTAACTGTATTATCATTAAGTAAATAGAAATAGACCTTTGTAAAAATTAAGAGTGGGAATGTGAGAGGGAGGAGGATGGGCTGGAGTATGGGCAGGAAGGAGGATGGGGGAAAATATCACTATATTCCTAAATCTGTATATATGAGAGACATGAAACTTCTATAACTTAAATAATTTTTTTAAAAAAGCAATTCCATTTTAAAAACATGATAGTCAAAAAAGGAAAAGTTCAGTAAGAGTTTTAATATAATTTTATAAAATTTCCTACATAGTATGACAAAAATAGAAGGAGAAATAAATATTTAAAAAGAAGAAAGTGAAATCTAAGTGTTTTAATTTCCATAAAATCAGAAGTTTATAACAAGAGAATAAACAAGATAAATAGGAGGAAAATTCTTTAAGAAGGGAAACAATATTCAGAATTGAGGTATTTGAATCTGCAGGAAGAATTAAATCATGAACTGTCCATCACAGTGTAGGGGTGGGGAACCTCTGGCCCATGTACTGTATAAGGCCCATGAAGTCATTTGGTCTGGCACTGCCAAGGAAACTGCAGGAGGTACTCAAAATCTGATAAACCTATAGCAGGATAATTTTTAAGTTAATAATTTTGTGGGGTCCACACATAATGTTATAAATTTCCAAATGGCCCTTGGCAGAAACAAAGGATCCCCATCCCTGAATTAAAGGATTAAATAAGTAAACAAAACTAAAAATATCACTAGGATAAACAGAAAATACTATGTTATCAAAGAGAAAATGCATTAACATCTATTATTACATTTACCAGACTGGCATTTGACTTCTCATCAGCAATAATCAATGGCCAAAAACAATGGAGAAATACCCTACAAATTCTGAGAGCAGAAGAATAATTGATTTAGAATTGTATAGTTATCAATCACATGTAACAGCATTCTACAAATGTAGTGCAGATCCAGTGGCTTGTTGTCATGACTACTAGAGTCATCAGGGAAATTGCCTGTTATTCAAATTCTACAGCGTTGAGTGTTGGATTCTACTTAAACCATGTTTTACTAGTCTGGAAGATAGAGGATGATGGAAGGGTATTTTGTGCTGGCCTGAATGTACTGTGTTTTATACAAGTTTCATTTTGTCCTTTATTCCAGAGATAGCTTAATTCAGAAATTGATGAGATGTTCTAGGCTGACTTGAGATTGTATTTAGTCTACATCTAGAGTATGTGTTAGACTGTTCCTGCCATTACTCTTCTAAAACAGGAAATGTCTCTGTAACTCATTGGATTCAACATCATTGATGATTAGTGATGCTTTTTCTTGACTGATATGACTAAACTATCAGAAATTTTATCTGTCTCATTAGTTCTCCAAAATACAGATTCACAAATAGCATCATACTAAAGTGGATTTATTTAGTATTCTCACCCCACTCACCTCCCATGGAAATTTCAGAAAGATATCAGACTGGGAATTAGATGTCCTGAAGTTACTGCAAGCTGTGTCAACAAGTGAGATCCTGGAAAAGTCATTAGCTTGTGCTTTTACATAGGTTCAGCATGGAAAGAAAAGGGTACACAGACATACTCTAATCTTCTTTAATTTGTAATGAACTACTTGCCTTCTCAATGTGTATCTTAAAGGAAATGCTTAACTCTACCTCATTACTTAGTCTATGATTTGAAGTGTTGCTTTGTGAATAGCAGACACAGTGTGATTAGTATTAGCTAGCTTGCTCATCTGACCTTGCTGTTAGCTTGATTCATGGCAAATGCTTATTATAACTCCAATAGAGAATGCTTCTAATCTCTTTGCTGTACACTCTGACTGTGAATTTCCTTGTATGTCTTTTAGATAAGTAAATTCTGATTTGCCCAAGTGATTCATGTCAGCCCATCAGGGCATACTTACTACTAAAATTTGTCCAGCTGTGGACATGCAGCTTGTCATGTGAAGGAGGAGGGACACAAAAATCCCAGGGTTGTTACACTAGATGTTTTATTGGAATTCACCAGTGCGACTGGAAGAAGGGAAAGGGAGATGCTATAACTCATTTTTTTAAAAAAATTTATTTGACAGGTAGAATTATAGACAGTGAGAAAGAGAGACATAGAGAAAGGTCTTCCTTCCATTGGTTCACTCCCCAAATGGTCACCATGGCCGGCGCTGCACCAATCTGAAGCCGGGAGCCAGGTGCTTCCTGCTGGTTTTCCATGTGGGTGCAGGGGCCCAAGCACTTGGGCCATCCTCCACTGCCTTCCCGGGCCAAAGCAGAGAGCCGGACTGGAAGAGGAGCAGCCGGGACTAGAACCTGGCACCCATATTGGATGCCAGTGCCGCACACAGAGGATTAGCCAAGTGAGCCACGGCCCGTAACTCATTTTGTCTTCTGACAACTCACTGTTTGAAAAGGCTAAGGCGTTCAGAATCAGCCCTTAAGGCATTCAGATCCGGCTGAAAAGCCCATGAGAATATTTCAGGCATGGAAAGCCAAGACACTCTGGCAAAAAAAAAAAAAAAAAAAAAAAAAAAAAACACCTACATGAAAGATCTCCGCGAGAGAGATCCCAGTGGAAAGAACAGGTCATCAAAGAAGGAGGTACCTTTCTCTGAAGGGAGGAGAGAACTTTCACTTTGACTATGATCTTATCCAAATATGATCAGAGTCAGCAAACTCAGAAGGCTTCCATAGCCTTGGCAACTCATGACGAGAGCCTAGGGTGATTACTGACACCATAAACAAGAGTGTCAATTTGTTAAGTCAACAACAGGAGTCACTGTGCACTTACTCCTCATGTAGGATCTCTGTCCTTAATGTGCTGTACATTGTGATTTAATGCTATAACTAGTACTCAAACAGTATGTTTCACTTTGTGTTTCTGTGTGGGTGCAAACTGTTGAAATCTTTACTTAATATATACTAAACTGATCTTTTGTATATAAAGAGAATTGAAAATGAATCTTGATGTGAATGGAAGGGGACAGAGAGTGGGGGGTGGGAGGTAAGTTATGGGGGGGGAGAAGCCATTGTAATCCATAAGCTGTATTTTGGAAATTATATTCATTAAATAAAAGTTTTAAAAAAAGGCTAAGGCCTTAACAGAGGAGGAAACTTTTAAATGGAAACACATACATGTTTTCTTTAACTTCCTGATGCTTGAAATATAGCCCATTAATTTGAAGCAGCATCCAGAAATAAAGACCAAGGCAGGACACTGGAGATGTCTTTGATCACAAGGCTCAAAGAAATAATGAATAATATGAAGAAAGAGCAGAGATGAGAACACTATGGCTGAGTGGTTTGCAGTTCCACAGCAACCCAGGGCAACTTTTTTTCCCAACAGAGATATTCGAGATTATACATTCTTTTTTTTTTCATTTTCAATTCTCTTTATATACAGAAGATCAATTTAGTATAAAGATTTCAACAGTTTGCACCCACATAGAAACACAAAGTGAAACATTACTGTTTGAGTACTAGTTATAGCATTAAATCACAATGTACAGCACATTAAGGACAGAGATCCCACATGAGGAGCAAGCGCACAGTGACTCCTGTTGTTGACCCAACAAATTGACACTCTAGTTTATGGCGCCAGTAACCACCCTAGGCTGTCGTCATGAGTTGCCAAGGCTATGGAAGCCTTCCAAGTTTGCCGACTCTGATCATATTTAGACAAGGTCATAAAAGACAGAGTGAGGATAGTAACCAATGATCCTAAGAGTGGCATTTACCAGGTTTGAACAATTATACAGCATTAAGTGGGGAAGAGGACCATCAGTACACACAGGTTGGGAGTAGAGCCATTGGTGGTAGAGTAGAGGTTATGATTACAAAGGAATGAGGCCCAAGTACGCTAGACAGGGTCTAGAACAAAGGACAGAGTCATTATTAGAGGAGCTAAGAAAGGTGCTGTCTAAGCTACAATTAAGTTTTCTGATTGAGAGGCAAATAGAACCTGACAGAAGGGGCTTGATAATAATCTGGTGGGCTTTAGGCCTTGTAAGTTAAGAGGCCCAGACCTATCTATCTCTTCACATGGGGTATATCCTAAGGGAGGTGTGAATCACCTGGGGGAAGGCACTCTGTTGACTTTCATTACTTGGCTGGCCTGGGAGGAGAGCTGGACAGGTAAAGGCAGGTGGCATCTCTAACAAGAAATTTACAGTTCTGCCTGCAATGTTGCTGACCCTACTTGACCACACCCTCAGCTGCAGTGGTCACTTTGGAAGTTGGGCTGAGTGAAGGGCTATTCAGCTTAGAGCCAGTAAGATCTGTGGCTCTGACCTGGGCATCCTTCGACTCCAGGGCAGGTCCATTTCCAGTGATCCAACTCTTGGCAGAGCTGCCAGGGCTCTTCACAAGCTGACTTCTGCTGAAGCCCAGGCTTACCACATTGAAAGCCACTGCAGTGGACTCGCCTGTTGGGTCTGCTTGAGGGCAGATGACTGTACAGATCAGCCATTAATAGGCCTGCCACCCATTGCTTCTGATGCCTAGCTTTCTTTTCCTCCTGGTTTGTGTTAAAGCAGACCAGAGGATGCAAGTCAAGGGAGTGCCCAAGTCCCATCTCTAATCTTCAGTGGCCTGAACTACAAGTCTATAGTCACAGGCATGTTCTGTAGTAGTTTTTCTAAGGTAGACAATGCCCATGAGGAAAATTATATTCTCACTTTAAAACTTTCTTTCCCTTTGAGATTATACATTCTTAAAAATGGCCTTCAAAATTAATGACATTTTTCTCTGAAACAGAAGTTGAGAGAACTGGTTTCTGTACAACTGCAGTAAATGAAAAAATAGAATTCTGCAGGTAGAAAAAAATGATTCTAGAGAAAACTAAGAATGTAGACAAAGAAATAAAATGCAACAAAAAGGGTAAATATAAATGACTATTTCCATAAACCACATCAATTGAATGCAACAATAATATATTGTGTTATTTAAATATAAATATATATTGGGGCCAGCCCCGTGGCTCACTTGGTTAATCCTCTGCCTGCGGCGCTGGCATCCCATATGGGCGCCGAGTTCTAGTCCCGGTTTGTTGCTCCTCTTCTAGTCCAGCTCTCTGCTGTGGCCCGGGAGGGCAGTGGAGGATGGCCCATGTGCTTGGGCTCCTGCACCCACATGGGAGACAAGGAGGAAGCACCTGGATCCTGGCTTCAGATCGGCGCAGCACCGGCCATGGCGGCCATTTGGGGAGTGAACCAATGGAAGGAAGACCTTTCTCTCTGTCTCTGCCTCTCACTGTCTATAACTCTACCAGTCAAATAAAAATTTTTTTTAAAAAAAAATGAGTATATACAAAGAATCAGCATGCACAAAAACAACAGCAAAGAGATCAGGAGCTGATGTAAGACCATCACATTGTTCAGGGAGTAATAAGAGTACAAAATATGTTAGATTTTAATAAGTCAGAGAACTATATTAGGACCCACCACTAAAAGTAATGTATATTTCCCCCACAATTAATAGGTAGGCAAAATGAAGTAAAAATAAATAGGGGCTGGTGCTGTGGTGGAGCAGGTAAAAAGCAGCCACCTGCAGTGCCAGCATCTCCTTTGGGTGCTGGTTCAAGACCCGGCTGCTCCACTTCCGATCCAGCTCTCTGCTGTGGCCTGGGAAAGTGGTAGAAGATGGCTCAAGTCCTTGGGCCCCTACACTCATGTGGGAAACCTGGAAGAAGCTTCTGGCTCCTGGCTTTGGATTGGCGTGGCTCCAGCTGTTGCAGCCAATTGGGGAGTGAATCATTTGATGGAAGACCTCTCTCTCTCTGCCTCTTGTCTTTCTCTGTGTAACTCTGCCTTTCAAATAAATAAATGAATCTTTGAAAACAAATAAATAAATAGTTAACCTCAAAGAATCAAGAAAGGGATAGATAAAGGAACACTAAACAGATAAAATAATAGAAAATGAATCAAAATTTGGTGGATTAAAAGCCCAAACTATCAGCTTTATAGCAAATATACAGAGACTAAAACTCTACTGTTAAAAGATTATTAAGTGGAATATAAGAAAATTATTGAAACATTTCTTTTTGGCTTCTACTTGTAGAGTTTTTCTGTAAAGAAATCATCTCCTGTTTAATTATGGTTATGAACCAGAAGAAATACAGCTGACAGATCTTGGAAAAAGGAGAGCAAGGAGAAGTGGGTAGCTAAGAGAGACTTTCTGTGGTGGATGACCGAGAAGCAAGTTTATCCATGCTGTTGAAGATTGAGGAGGGAAATGGCAAAGAATAAAACTACTGGGAGGAAAGGGGTCGGGGAAAGTTGACTATGGAGTAAATGAATCCAATCTTCAGTGTTCATGGCAGAAATTTAGTGAGAAGCACAAAAAAAAGATCAATTAAAAATTTCCATCGGAAAACAGTTGCCCCAGGGAACACAATTCCAATAGTGTCCATCTTCATTATCAGAACCTTTCAACCTATTACACTGATCCACAAGTTCAAAAACAGGTTAACTACACAAATCCTTCTGTTGGTGAATTTTAAAGGGAGACGCCTAGTTCCCCTGGTTGACATATTCTGTTCTACTTACATTCTTGTTCTATTGACAGAGGAACAATAATTTCTTCCTTCTTTAAAGGGTGATCCAGGTGCACAATCAGATGTTGGAGTCCTAGGGACCTCAGAGTCTCCAAGGAGACGGTGCACGTCTTAGTGACAGTCACCGTACCATTGGCATTCTGAACAAGCTGCTCCTCTGGTGGTTTAACAAGGGCTTGTGATGGGAAAAGAGCTATTTGAGGAGCAGGTTTTCCCACAGCTGAGTACAGAACGTTAAGAAAACCTTCAGGATCGGGATTCAGCTGGAGCTCAGTTCTTAATGCGGATACAGCTGAGGCAAGAAAGGAGAAACAAAAATTAAACATAGAAGTACCTCCCACCACATTCCTATGTTAGAGACTAGACTTGCCTAAACTGCTATTTGAAGTCGAAATGTTGAAAACATACCCCCTGGGATACCTCACGTTGCTTGTTACAAAACTCTCAATATCCCATACCCACAGACAGGCCCTCCAAATTGAGGTAAACAGTTGGCGTCTCAACTTTCATGGAATCTTAGCAAGATATAAACTCTCAATACCTTAAATTTATAGCCACAGAATAAGGGACACTGTGACACTGTCACTATCCCTTAAACATTTTGTCAATCTGAAGCCTGGGAAATCTTTCTTCTCTTAGATTCTTAATCTCCTCTCTTTCTCCTTCTCTACCATCTCTTTTTCTTTTCCTCTCTTTTCCCAATTCTCTAGTGAGAAAATCCTGATGCTCCTTGTGAATTTTACACACTGGATGAAAGCCAGTGCAGCATAGCTATGTGAGAGGTTGAGGAGCTGGTGTTGCAGTGTAGCGGGTAAACCCTCCACCTGCGACACCAGCATCCCATATGAGTGACAGTTCAGATCCTGGTTCTTCCATTTCTGATCCAGCTCCCTGCTAATGTGTCTAGGAAAGCAGCAGAGGATTGCACAAGTCCTTGGGCCCCTAAACGCACATGGGAGACCTGGAAGAAGCTCCTGGCTCCTGGCTTTGGACTGGCCCAGTTGCAGCCATCACAGCTATTTGGAGAGTGAATTAGCAGATGGAAGACCTCTCACTCTGTGTCTCTCCGTCTTTCTCTCTGTAACTATGCCTTTCAAATAAATAATTTTGTTTTAAATGAGATGATTGAAAACCTAAAAGGCAATCCTTGGTCTTATAGTGAAAATGAGCAAATCACATAAGCATTGTTGGCTTCCACCTTTGCCTTCTGCATAACAAAATATGTGGCCTCTCTGACATCTATTAGTCTTTCCGCAGTATAACATTCTTTCCCTGTTCACCAGCCTTAAAAGACCACAACCCCATGATTTCTGCCCCAGTAATTTGAGCCGACAGAAAACACTGATATACTTAAAATGTTAAGGCAGATTTGTTCTCCATGGCTGCCGTGTGGAAACACATTAAACAAACATTTGTAGCAGGCTTCGTCTTCAAATGTCACTTCAAGAATAGTTATGAATGAGGAACTGGGTTCGATGCTCTTGCAACGCAGCCTATCTGTGTATGGCGGAAGGATCCTCTCTCCATTTTTACTGCTGTAAGTGGCAATATTTTGTGGCAAAGAATCTTGGATCTTCTGCCAGGTAATTTGCACAACATCTGCTACCGTAGTTAAATTGCAGAAAATAGTCACATTTCCTCCCAAAACAGCTGTCTCGTTATTTTTATGCTTTATCCTATGTGAAGAATCTGAAAATAAAATCCAATATTAAACAAGCATTTATGCTAGCCTGCTTTACCCATATCACAGTACTCATCTCCATGAATTAAAATTATCATTTTATTTGCCTCCCTTGCTCACTAGGAAATTAACTCCGCTATCTCTTCACCACTGAATTTTTTGTTTCTAAATGTATTTCTGGTATGTATTACCTAAGCAATAAATATTTATTGAGCACAAAAATTTAGAAACCATTTAAGCAATATACAATAAGCATTGTTAGCTTTCTTAAAAAACTTTTTAGTTAACAAATCACAGGGTAAGAATACCATTAACTGATCTGAACAGGGAAGGGTGTGGTGGTTATGGTCATATAACTCAAACATATGAGCAGAATAAGATTTATCCTGAGACCTCTATCAGAAACACTGATTTTTCTCAATCTTATGCTCCAGTGTGTTAAGATTGGTAGGATACCTCAATTTCTGTATTGGTTGAGACACAAATTGTTAATTTTTCACTGACACCACTTGGTAGCAGAAAAGGGCATGTGGTTAGGTTACTCTCTAATATGAAGTTAAAGTAGAATTTTAAATTTTTCTCCCATGAGAAAGAAGAGTTTTGGAAAATGTGTCTATTAAGTGCAGTGTGTGTGTGTGTGTGTGTGTTCAAAGTGCCACTGATTACAAAAATTAAAATTAAAAGAAGAGAAAGAACACAATTTACCAATATTCCTTCCTGCAATGAAAGGATGATTTAATAATATTTAAATTGATCAATTTAAACTACCATATTAAGGAAAAATGATTACAAATAACATGATTATTGAATAGATTCAGAAAAAAATCATTTGATAATGTCTACACCTATTCATGAAATAATAGTAGCAAACTAGGAAAATAAGAGAATTTCCTTTATAATACTTTTGTTTCCAAATAGGATTCAGTAGTTTGCAGGATACTGATTCCACTGAGAACCACTAGCAAAATGAAATCAATTACATAGTAATTTATTTAAAGAGATCAAATGTCTACAAAGCCAGGGAGAATTAGAGGGAGTAAAATTTCAGAGAGGAGGGAGTCTTTCAGAGTAGAGCTGCCGATCAGCAACAATAACCTGAAGTTACTTGTCAAATCTCTGAGTTAGAAAGAGAGAATTAGAACACAGATAATCCAGCACTTGTGTTTTGCACTCCTGTATGGCAGGAGACAGAGTGACAAATGCAGGACTTCGCAGTACCCCAGAAGCACCACATGTTTTTTCTACCTCCACTCCCACCTTAGGATCTTTGCTGCACTGCAAATATGCACATGGTGTGAGACTAAGCAGCCAAATCAAAACCTCAGAAGGGCAGTATGGGATTTTTCTAGTCCTAGATTTCTTAGAAGATAAAAATTACTGCGATAAAAATGTCTGGCAAGATTGATGAATTCACACTGAAAACCTGCTAACACATTTTTGCCCTTGGGATCTTTCTTGACAGAGGTAGGAATCTAGCTTTGGCCTTCAGTAGAACTCTGCTGGTGTGCAGCAAAGAAATCAGCAGAGCTTTTGTGGTGATGTGGGCCAGAGGAATAACGCTGGAGACCTGAGGCGGTGCAGACAGAGCCAATCTCCCCTTTAGGACATCTTCCAAATTCTCACTCTGTTCAGGGCAAGACATTGGGTAGCTAAGTCCAAATTCTCAACAGCTCAGAGGAAATTCTCACAACCTTTTAGTGCTGAGAAGGCAAATACGCAACAGTCTCAAAACTGAAAGCTCTAGAAGTCCATGCCTTAGAGTGATAAACCGTAGTCTGAACTGAAGAATAAGGAAGATCTTACCCATGGAAACTGTTGATATGCAACTAAGAAGTGAAGAGAGGTAAATATGTTTCCTGATGTCAGACATTAGTAGGGAGAGGTAGAAAATTGATGACTAAAGCTTTCATTTCAAGATGCCACTAAAATGTTGGCAGGAAATGATATATAATTACAGAAAATTGCAAAAATCAAAGTAAACCTTAAAAAAAAAGCAAATAATAGCATTCAGGTAGGTTTTTTGAAAATATTAATAAAATTCATATATTTCAAGCAAATGTATCAAGAAAAGAAAAAGAGGACAAACACAATTTACCAATATTCCTTCCTGCAATGAAAGGATGAATTAATATTTATAAATTAATCAATTTAAACTTCCATATTAACAGGAAAAAAATGATAAAAATAATGTGACAATAGATTCAGAAAAAAAATCATTTGATAAATGTCTACACCTATTCATGAAAAAATAGTAGCAAACTAGGAGTATAAGAGAATTTCCTTTACATACTAAAAGGAAACTACAAAAAATTTGGCTAACATTACATGCAATTGTCATTGCTTCTTCATTGAGCTCAGAAACAAGACAGAGATTTCTACTGCTTCATCCCTTTCTCTACAACTCCTGAGTAGAAATCCTGGCTAGGCTAATTAGCTATAAAAAGGAAATAGAATGAATAAAGATTGGAAGGGATTAAAGTAGAATTTTTTTCCAGATGACATGATTGAGTACAGAGTGAATTACAAAACTCTATGAATAAATTAACGTTAGAATTAAGAAGTCAATTCAGTAAGACCCTGGATCCAAAATAAATGTCAAGATTGTCAGTTTTAGCTTCAACATGTAAGATCTTAGAAGTTAGTGCCAGTGTTGTGGTGAAGTGGGTTGAGCTGCCACCTACAAAGCTGGCAATTTATGTGGACACTGATTCAATTCCTGACTGCTTCACTTCCAATCCAGCTCCCTGATAATGCACCTAGGAAAGCAACAGAGGGTGACCCAAGTCCTTGGGCGCCTGCACCCCTGTGGGACACCTGGATGAAGCTCCTGACTCCTGGCTTTGGCCTGGCTCCACCCCTGCTGTTGAGCCCATCTGGGGAGTGAACCAGCAGTTGGCAGATCTCTCTACCTCTCTGTCCCTCTCTTTCTCTGTAACTCTGCCTTTCAAATAAATAAAATAAATATTTTTCATTAAAAAAAGAGCTTGCAAGTTAATCCTCCCATAATAACATAAAAAAAAAAAAAAGCTGAACAAGCTAAAAAGATCTTATCATGAACTCCTCAGAGAATTGAAGGCAAAGGGCAAATCACCACCCTGAAATGTGAAGCAAAAGTAAGTACAGAGAAGGAGAGCTGAGATGAGCTCACTTAGAGTGTGTAAGGAAAAGGCGCACAGATCAGAGGAGGCAAGATACGGACTCACAGCCAAAATGGAGAATATATTCACAGAGGTAAATGACCAACTGCCAGCCTGCACACAGACTGAACACGTGGCAGAAGACCCAGCCCTCAAGAGGTTGGGCTTTTTATATCTCGTGTGGGCTAGAGGTCTGGAGGGGAGGTGGGAGGCGAGAGACGGAGGTAAGTTTCTCCACATAGGTTTGGCACCTGGCTTTCCAACCTGGAAAAGAATGCAGGGGGTGGGGTGGGGAACAACACAGTGCGTGAGACCCAGTCGATTCTTTGAAAGAATGCAGGGATTAGGGATAAATTTGGGGACCTCAAAGGATGCAGGGGTAAAAGGTAAATTCCTGGGAAGGAGCTAGAAGGACTCAGGCTTATGTACTTTTCCCATCAGAGTGAAAGCCACTGGAGTCAAAAAATGATAGGAACATATCAATGGTAATTTTGATGAATTGTCAGAAACTGAACGTCAAGGGATTTGAGAGTGACAAATTCTCCAGAGCAATAATCTTTGGGAGGCCATATCTGTGGGTCTCACCTCTCAGATCCTTGTCAAGTGAACAGCCACCTGGCTGGGAAGGGAAAAATTTAACCACTCTGAAATGGTTACCAGAGCATTTTCCACTTTAAAAAATACCTATTCTTCTATTCCTCCGCCTTGCGGCGCCTGCGCACCAGGTTCTAGTCCTGGTTGAGGCGCCGGATTCTATCCCAGTTGCCCCTTTTCCAGGCCAGCTCTCTGCTATGGCCCGGGAAGGCAGTAGAGGATGGGCCCTGCACCTGCATGGGAGACCAGGAGAAGCACTTGGCTCCTGGCTTTGGATCAGCACAATGTGCCGGCCGCAGAGGCCATTGGAGGGTGAACCAACGGCAAAAAGGAAGACCTTTCTCTCTGTCTCTCTCTCTCACTATCCACTCTGCCTGTCAAAAAATAAAAAAAAAATTTTTTTAAATTAAATTAAATTAAAAAAATAAAAAATACCTATTCTTAAGGAAAAAGACATTTTACCAGAGCCTGATCTCACATTGTTGGAAACACAATAACAACTCCAGTTCCTTCTAGTTCTCCTGTCTTAACTAAAAGGGCTGAGGGAAAGGGGAAAAAAGGGAAGAATAAGGCTCACAGCTGTGTACACAGCTCACAGCTGAGGTACACAGGTCCACTTATGAAAGAATTAAACCTAAGTTTTTAGAAAACTTCCCATCCACAAATCCTTCCCACCATATCAACAGAGCTCCCGTAGAACAGCAGTGGATTATAGCCAAAATAGCTACAAAGTTCAGACTCTGATTAATAAGGAATTTTGGGGGAAATACAGGAGACAACAGGGCAGAGAAAAACAAAGAAACTATAGAGATGTGAAGACCTTGATGCCAAAAGCTATGGTAAGCAATAAACACAACTCAACTTCTAGCCAGATTAACACAAAACTCACAGTAATGGTCTACCTTGGTTGCTACTACCTAATTTATCATGTCTGTCTTTTGACAAAAAATGAGTAGGCATGCAAAAAAACAGGGGCCACTGTGGTGCTGCAGTGGGTTGGGTGCTGCTTGTGACACCAACAACCCATATCAGAGCTTTGGTTAGAGTCCCAGCTGCTCTGCTTCCAATCTAGCTCCCTGCTGATGCATCTGGGAAAGCAGTAAAGGATGGCCCAAGTACTGGGGTCCCTGACACCCATGTGGGAGACTCAGATGAAGTTCCTGGTTCCTGGTTTCTGCTTGACCCAGAGCTAATTGTTGCCGCCATTTGGTAAGTAAATCAGCATGATGAAATAGTCTCTCTCTCGCTCTCCTCCTCTTTCTATGACTCTTTCAAATATATATATATATTTAATAAAAAGGCACAAAAAGAGGCTAGCATTGTGGTGCAGCAGGCTAAGCCTCTGCCTGTGACATTGGCATCCATATGAGCACCAATTTGAGTCCCAGCTGCTCTACTACCAATCCAGTTCCCTACTAACGCACCTGGGAAAGCAGTGAAAGTTGACCCAAGTGCTTGGGCCACTGCCACCCACCATGGGAGGCCCAAATGAAGCTCCAGGATCCTGGCTTTGGCCCGGCACAGCCCTGACCATTGGGGTCATTTGGGGAGTGAGCCAGGAGATTGAAGATCTCTCTCTCTCTCTTTCTCTCTCTCACTCTTTCTTTCAAGCAAATAAATAAATCTTTTTTTTTTTTTTAAGTGAGTAAAAAGGGGGCCGGCACCATGGCTCACTTGGTTAATCCTCTGCCTGCAGCGCCTACACCCCATATGGGTGCCGGGTTCTAGTCCCAGTTGCTCCTCTTCCAGTCCAGCTCTCTGCTGTGGCCTGGGAAGGCAGTGGAGGATGGCCTAAGTGCTTGGACCCCTGCACCCGCGTGGGAGACCAGGAGGAAGCACCTGGCTCCTGGCTTTGGATCGGTGCAGTGCCAGCCATGGTGGCCATTTGGGAGTGAACCAACGGAAGGAAGACCTTTCTCTCTGTCTCTCTCTCTGTCTATAACTACCTGTCAAATAAAAAAAAAAAAGTGAGTAAAAGATAATTTGAAGAGACAAGGGGAAAATCTAAAGCAGCCTAGGATAAAACACAGATTTTTGGATTTCCAGGTAAAGAATTTAAAGTAATTTTAATCAATGCATTAAGGATCTAATGTAGAGAATATAGACGTCATGCCAGAGCACATGGAAAATGCAAGCAGAGATAAAAACTGTGAAAAAGAACAAAAAGAAAATGGGACAATTAATAATAACAACATAACAGATTGAAGAATGCTTCTGATGGGCTTATGAATACATTGGACATTGCCAAGGAAAGAATGAATGTCTGGAAAATAGCCTTAAAAATCTATTTCAGGTTCTTGCCTTTTACTTAGAGAAGAATTCTAAGTACAGGCTTAAAACGATGCACAGTGTGACAAGGTTAATAGAGAAAGTGAGAAAACTACACAGGGACATGGGGGCTTTATTAAGGGAGAGCGGACCAGGAAAGGGAAAGTGGGACCTCCATACCAGTCCTTCCAGGGGTCCACCAGGAAAGAGAGGGAGCAATCAAAAGCGCAAAAAAGAGGTCCCCCTCCCCTTCCCCAGGCTTCTTATTCATGTCCAAAAGGGGGGCAATTACATGGTACTGCTCCCAGGTACCAGGTAAGGGGAGGTTCAACTTGGGGAGAGGCCATCTGATTGATGATAGGATTACTTGGGGGAAGGCTAGATATGGCCTCCAGTTTATGAACTTTATCTCCCTGACCTTTCCCACTTTATTATAGCAATAAGAAGCAGAAAGATAAATACTGCATTGTTGTACATATAAGAACCTTTTACAACAGTCAAATTAATAGTTACAAGTAGTGAAATAGTATACATCAAGGACTAGGCAGATGGGGAAATAGAGTGTATAATATCTCAGTCAAATAATATAATAAGCACCAGAGATCAACTGTGCAATATTGCAGCTACAGTCAATAATAATGCATTATACAATTAAAACTTTGTAAGAGGGAATATTTGCTTTTAAGTGTTCTTACTACAATAAAATAAAATAAAAAGGAGTTACCAAGTCACAAAAGACATGGATAAACCTTAAACACATATTTTTGAGCAAAAGAAGCCAGTAATATATTGTACTATTCCAATTCTGGAAAGCATAAACTATAGAGATAACAAAAAAGAGTTCAGGAGGAAGAGGTAGAGTGGAATAAGTGAGGCGCAGGGGATTTTTAGGAGAATAAACTGTTTTGTATGCTGCAATAATAGAAAACTGATACTACGCATTTGTCAAAGTGTATAGTGCTGTACATCACAGAGAGTGAACCTTGATGTGTACAACCTCTTAAAGCATAATTTAAGAAAATGGAAATTCCTGTGTATCCCACTTCCCATACTGGATCTTTCTCTCCCTTTTTGATTCTATCAGTTAGTATTAGCAGACACTTGTCTTGTTTGTGTGATCCCTTTGTTTCTTAGACCTATCCAGGCCATCGAATGTGAACTGAAATTGATCACTTGGACTAGTGAGATGGCATTGGTACATGCCACCTTGATGGGATTGTATTGGAATCCCCTGGCACATTTCTAACTCCATCATTTGGGGCAAGACTGATTGTGCATGTCCCAAATTGTGCATTTCCTCCCTCTCTTTTTCCACTCTGAAATTTAACAGGGATCACTTTTCAGTTAAAATTTAAACACCTAAGAATAATTGTGTGTTAATTACAGAGTTCAACCACTAGTACTAGAACAACAACAACAACAACAAATACTAAAAAGGATAAAGTATTACATTGTACATCTAGATTCAGGACAAAAGCTGATCAGTTCATTGTTTCTTATAGTGTCCATTTCACTTCAACAGGTTTCCCCTTTGGTGTTCAGTTGTCGCCGATCAGGGAAAACAAATGATATTTGTCTCTTTGGGACTGGCTTAATTCACTCAGCATGATGCTTTCCAGATCCTTCCATCTTGTTGCAAATGATGGCAGATGTCCTAAACAACACTCTGGCCTCAGAATCAGCCCTTAAGGCATTCAGACCTGGCTGAAGAGCCCATGAGAGTATTGTAGGCATGGAAAGCCAAGATACCATGGAAAAGAAAAAAAGAAGAAGACCTAAATGAAAGATCTCTGTGAGTGAGATCCCAGTGGAAAGAATGGGGCCATCAAAGAAGGAGGTACCTTTCTCTGAAGGGAGGAGAGAACTTCCACTTTGACTGTGACCCTATCGGAATAAGATCAAAGTCAGCGAACTCTAAAGGCTTCCATAGCCCTGGCAACTCATGACTAGAGCCTAGGGAGATTACTGACGCCATGAACAGGAGTGTCAAATTGTTAAGTCAGCAACAGGAGTCACTATGTACTTACATCCCATGTGGGATCAGTCCTTAATGTGTTGTCTAATGTGCAGTGATGCTATAACTAGTACTGAAACAGTATTTTTACACTTTGTGTTTCTGCGTGGGTACAAACTGATGAGATCTTTACTAATTATATACTGAATTGATCTTCTGTATATAAAGATAATTGGAAATGAAAAAAAAAAACAACCTGGTGTTAAATTGGAAACGGCATAGAAAATTAATTAATTTTTAAAAAATATTATGTAGGATCTCTGCCTTTAATGTGCTGTACACTCTTATTTAATGCTATAACTAGTATTCCAACAGTATTTTTTTTTCACTTTGTATTGCTAAATGGGGGCAAACTGTTGAAATCGTTACCTAATATATACTAAACTGATCTTTTGTATATAAAGAGAATTGAAAATGAATCATGATGTGACTGGAAGGGGAGAGGGAGTGGGAAAGGGGAGGGTTGTGGGTGGGAGGGAAGATATGGGAAGGGGGAAGCCATTGTAACCCATAAGCTGTACTTTGGAAATTTATATTCATTAAATAAAAGTTTAAAAAAAAAAAGAAAAAGAAAATGGAAATTCCAAGAAGGCAGGCTGAAACCTCAAAATCTAACTGTGTGACAAATGTCTCCTATGTAAACATGAGCATGTATAGTATATACACTTGGTATGATGTGATGAAAATAGCTTTTCACCCCTCTGAATTTCCTCCTGAAAACTCATACCTAGTGTAATCATGAAAAAAAAAATCAAATTCTGATAACTAGTAATCCTATAAAACTCGACTTTTCAAAATAAGAAAAATCATCAAAATATAGGAAACTCTGAGGAACTGATACTTTTTTCTTTTTTTTCATTATTTAACATTAGCTTCAACTCCAACTTTGAAATAATCTAGCTTTTCACCTTCTCATTTGCACCTGCTACGGGACTCAAGAACCACCTCTGCCCAACATGGGGTGCAGCCTCACCATCTCCCTCGGGCTCACCCAGCAGCCCTCGATAAAGAGCAAAGAAACCGGCACCAAAGGCCTGTGGCCTGGCACAACAAAGTGAGGAGGAAGGAGAAAAGGCACACAGTCACTGGGACCCAGGCTGCAGCAAGTCGTTCCTACTGCCCAGTGCCAGTTCCCAGGCGGAACTGATACTTGACAAATAATTTTAATGAGGGAACCTAAGGAGACATGGCAAATAACTGTATCCTGGATTGAATTGAGGTGTAGAATAAAAAAGACACTAAGGACAGCATTGTGGTGCAGCAAGTAAAACTACTGCCTGCAACACCCACATCCCATGTAAGTCCCAGCTGGTCCACTTCAGATCCATCTCCCTGATAATGTGCCTGGGAAAGCAAAAGATGGCCAGGTGCTTGGGCTTCTACCACCCAGTCTCCTGGCTCCATTGTGGCCATTTGGGGAGTGAACCAGCAGATAGAAGATCCCTGTGTGTGTGTGTGTGTGTGTCTCCCTCTCTCTCCAACTCTACCTTTCAAATAAATGTCTTTAAAAAAAGAAAGAAAAAGGAAATTAAGTAAAAACTAAAGACTTGTGAATTAACTATGATCTCCTGCTAAGAACAATGTATCAAATTTGACTTATTAATTTTAACAAATGTCATGCTAATATAATTTTCTGTTAATTGCAAAAAAAGCTGGGTAACAGAGCATAAAGGAACTATGTAGTAGTTTCTCAGTTTTTCTGTACAACTAAAACTATTCTAAAAAATAAAATCAAATTTATTTCCATATATGTGTAATAAGCAAGTAGAAAATAAGCACTGGAAAACAGCATTTACAATAGCTCATCCCTCCATAAAAAGAAAAAATACATAGCAATAAATTCAATGGAAGATATACAAGACCTCTCCAATAAAATCTGCACATTATTTCTGAGAAAATTAAAGACCCACATAAATGAAGGATATACCATATTCATAGATAGGAAAGAAACTGTAACGATATTAATTCTCTCCAAGTTAATTTTTGGATTCAAGAAAAGCCTAATAAAATTCAAGCAAGCTTTTAAATTTTTAATTCTGAAAATTTATAAATTGATTTTAAAAAATCAAAAGAACAAATTGTAAATTTACAATTCAGATACCAAATTAAATAAATAGAAGGCAATATTGATTCAGGCATAATATAGAGTGTTAGAAACAGAAACACATATCTGACACAGATGACAAATGGCACAGATTGCATAGGATTGGAAAAAAGGTGATCTTTTCAATAAAAGATTCTGGGTCAATGAAATGCCTATATGGAAAAATTATATGTTATATATTGACCCCCACCTAAGACCAGGACAAAAATCAATTTCAAATGCATTAAATATCTAAATGTTAAAGTAAAAATAAACTTTTAAAATAAACCATTGTAGAACATTTACATAACAGCAATGGACAATGATTTCTTAAATAGGGAACACATTAATGGTTATTTGATGGCTTATTCCTTTCTTAGTAATATGAAATAATGAAAAGTGAAAATGTGGCCTACTTTAAGACTTAATAACTCCAGCTATTCAAAAGATGCATCCTTAGAAATAAGAAGGCAACTTAATGTAACTTGATCCACATAGCTCATATTATGTTCTTTGATTTTCAATCACTGCTCCACACTTTAGTGCTCATATTATAAGCACATGATTTTTCCAAATATCCTTGGTCCATATTATTCACACAGTAATGTGGAATATGTAATACATGTAATAGGTCTGCTTATAAACAGTACTTCATTTGTGAACAAAAGCTCTGTGATGACATCTTGCCTGGCTGATTTCTAGAAGTATATTATTGCAGCAACCCATTACCTTTCTAAGTCTAGGGGTCTTTAATCTGAAACAATGGTCTTAAAGGTATCTGACTTACAGGATATCACATAAAATAAGAATATGTAGAAGTACTGCTATTTATACATTACCATAGATGTTTTAGTTACTGTAGGCAATGTGGTCTCTTCCCTTAGGGAACAATACAATGGTATGGTGGGGCTTCAAAAACCCCGTGGCAAATGTGTGTTATGAAAATCATGCATGGGTTTCAAAAATTTTTTGCACCAAAGAACCTTCTAATTTCACTTCCCACCAACTTTTTGAAGTATGCTCATACATAAGTAAAGTCAAAATAGCAACACAAAAAAGGGAACAGTCAAGCTCTCACTATTCTCAAAACAGTTTCTCTAGTTGTTTTATCACATCCTTGCCTATTTGTTCTCATGTTTTGTCTCTTTCTTTAGGTTCTGAGCTACTTGATGACAGAACCAGTCTCTCTCATGGTACATTTTAGATGGTGAAGTAAATTGTGAAGAAATAACAGGGACACACTGGTTTCCTCTACCCTCCTCCTGTCCTCTGCATTTGTCATCCATCAATAACTTCGAATGAATCACCTAACAATTCAGGTGCTAACTCATTGCAGGAAAACTCCTGAACCAGAAGTTAGCATAATGGTTTTTTTCTTCTTTGGAAACTACCTTGACTTTTTCCTTTCCTGAATTCCTTAGAACACTTATTGCCTTTACTATGAATCAGACTAATTCCAAATTAATTCAAGTTAAATGCTTCAATCAAATAATTTTAAATCACCAGAAGATAATAAGACTAAACATTTGTTAAAACCTTAATACATCTCAGTACTAACAATAAACAAACCCACAAAGTAAATGACTAACAAATGAAAACTTACCTGCTTGACTTGACATTGCAAAAGTCAAGAACTTGTTAATGGCCATGAAAAGCTCAAAACAAACCAAACTCAAAATCAGAAGGTAAATATTATGCAGGAATATGTCTACAGGAAACAGTACAAAACAAAGCATATTAGCAAAAGACCCCTGGCCTCTAGCTGGTTTATGGCTTCCAGATTGAAACACTTATGCATACTTTAGAAGCAGTGTTTATTTCATTTCTTTCATTATCTGTTTATCTAGCCATTATGTCAAATATTCTCAAATATTTGCTAACTACATAATAGGATAGCTACATGATTAGCACACAGGCCCATACAAAATACCCCAAGGACCTGTATTTATAAAAGTAAACAGCCTATAGCCTGGTATTTTTTTTTTTTAATCCTTGGTTTCCAGCTAGCTGCTTTTGAGAGAAAAAGTAAACAATTACCTTGTGCCCAGACGGGAAGCATGAAGAGGTAGAGAATGTGATAGAGTGGAAAGCCCATGGAATTAGATGGCAAAATCTTCACTAACACTAGAAGTATTTTTTTTTAACTGAAAAAGAAAATCTATCTATACTATAAAAACCCCGCCAAAAATGTTACTCATTAACCAACTTCTTTGCCTAACCTGCCTAACCTGCCTGCCTGCAAGAGCCTGGACTGGGCCAGGCTGAAGCCAGGGGACAGGAACTGCACCCTGGTTTCCCACATAGATGGCAGGAACTTGAGACATCCATCATTCACTGCCTTCCAGGCAGATCAGCAAAGAGTTGAATTGGAAATGGGGAGCTGGATTGGATGCAGAGTAACTGGCACTAGAATTGGCACTCTTGATATGGGAAGTGAGCATCCCAAAAAGTGGCTTAACCACTGTACCACAAGGCCCAGCCCTGTTTTTAATTGTGTTCATATTTTTAGTTTTAACCAATCAGAAAGTTGTACATATTTTTGGGGTACCATATTGTGTTTCAATACATGTATATATACATTGTATGATGTTCACATTAGGGTAAATGCATCTATCTCCTCAAACATTTATCATTTCGTGCTGATATTTGTTTTCTTTCTTTTTTTTCTTTTTTTGAGATTTATTTATTTTACTTGAAGAAGCATAGTACAGACAGAGAGAGGGAGAGAAAGAGAAAGGTCTTCCATCCACTGGTTCACTTCCCAAGTGGCCACAATGGCTGGAGTTGGGCCAATCCGAAGCCAGGAGCCAGGAGCTTCTTCCAGGATTCCCACATGAGTGTAGGATCCCAAGGACTTGGACCATCTTCCACTGCTTTCCTAGGCCATCAATGGTGAGCTGATCAGAAGTGGAATAGCTGGGACTTGAACCGATGCCCATGTGGTAGGCTGGTGCTGCAGGAGGATCCTTAACGTTCTATGCCACAGTGCTGGCCCCTTTCTAATTTTATTTATTGTGATTTTTTGCAACTGAAATTTCCATTTTTAAAAAAAGATTAATTTGCCGGCGCCGTGGCTTAACAGGCTAATCCTCCACCTTGCGGCGCCGGCACACCGGGTTCTAGTCCCGGTCGGGGCACCGATCCTGTCCCGGTTGCCCCTCTTCCAGGCCAGCTCTCTGCTGTGCCCAGGGAGTGCAGTGGAGGATGGCCCAAGTGTTTGGGCTCTGCACCCCATGGGAGACCAGGATAAGCACCTGGCTCCTGCCATCGGAACAGCGCGGTGCGCCGGCCGCAGCGCGCTACCGCGGCGGCCATTGGAGGGTGAACCAACGGCAAAAGGAAGACCTTTCTCTCTGTCTCTCTCTCACTGTCCACTCTGCCTGTCAAAAAAAAAAAAAAAAAAAAGATTAATTTATTTATTTGGAAAGCAGAGTTGCAGAGAGACAGGGAAAGAGACAGAGAGATCTTCCATTCACTGGTTTACTTCCTACATGGCTGCAATGGCCAGGGCTATGACAGACAGAAGCCAGGAGCTTCATCCGGGTCTCCCATGTGAGTGCAGGGTTATCCTCTGCTGCTTTCCCAGGCCATAGCAGGGAACTGGATAGGAAGTGAAGCAGCCAGCATTCGAATCAGTGCCCATATGGGATGCCAGCACTGCAGGCAGGATCTTTACCTGCTACACCACAGCTCCAGCCCCTGAAATTTCCATTCCAATATCATCTATTTTATTCAGCAACCTTTTATTTCATTGTCCCGAGATTCTATATTTTTCTATTGTCTCAATTATGTTCATAATTATTTACTGAAATATTTATATGCTGACAGTGTTAAAATTCTTTTTGGATAACTCCAACATCTGCAACATTGTGAGATTTGTGCTCTTTTTCAAATTTATTCATTTGAAAGGCATTTCAAAAATATTTACTTATTTTTACTTTCATTTAAAAAGCAATTAGAGGAGAGAGTGAGAGATACAGAGAGAGAAAGAGAGATTAAAGAGACAGTTAAAATCTGCTGATTTACTCCCCAAACGCCTGCAGTATCTGGGACTGGGTGAAGCTAAAGCCAGGACCAGGAATACAATCCAGATCTTCCATGTAGGTGGAAAAAATCCAATCATTTGAGCATCACTACTGCCTCCAGTATCTACATTTATAAGAAGTTGGAGCCAAGAGCCAGAACCAGATACTCTGATATAGTTTGTGAACATCTTACCAGGATAAATGTCCACTCCAGATCAGTATCTTTTTGTATGCTCACATTGAGATCTTCTTGGTTCTTGGTATTATGAGCTATTTTCAACTGACAGCTGGATATTGTAAAAATTGTAAAATTGTAGGCTTATTGAAATCCTGGGTTTTATCAGGCATCCTCTGACACTGCTCTGTCTGAGGAAGTGAGGGCATCATCCTTTCACTGACAAGTTAAGATGAAAGTTTGAGTTCTCTATTTATTCTTCCTTGACACACAGCAGGGGAAGGGGTGACTTCTTATTGTTACATAGGACTGATACCCGGCTGGATGTTGTACCTTGGTGCCTGCTGCAATGATGTCTTCGAATATCCTGAATATATCACAGTATTGCACAAAATCCTGTGCATACCTAGCTTGAGCTGTCAAATCTGCTAAAATACCATTGCCTCATTTGTGTCAATTCTCTATTAAATCTCACGAAAAAAAAGCTCACTGTTTCCTTACATGACTGATTACCATTTGTTCATACAACACAAAGGATACTACTTGTTCATATACAAGGAAACTTCTTGGGAAAAGAAACCATGCATCATTTATTTCTGTATTCCCCAAAGTTCTTATGTATACAGAAGTAATGCAAAAAAAGATGATTTTCCTTTTTCTCAGAGACCCCCATTTGTTTTCCAAACACATACACTCAGCCAGTAACTAGTTATCTTCATAAGGCTCAAATCCTGCTTTCTCTGAAATCTCTTCATTGATCATCTCAACCAAGAGAGATCATGAACTTGCTTATCTGGAGCAGTCATAGTGCATGAACTAAGCCACTCCTTTTTCACTGTGGCCTTTCTCATGCCAAAATAATTCTGAAGGGATAGGAGCTAAGCAAGCTTTTTTAAAATTGGAAGTAAACAAATTTTTAAAAGATTTTATTCATTTATTTGAGAGATAGAGTTACAGAGAGGCAGAAGCAGAGAGAGAGAGGTCTTCTGTCCATTGGTTCATTCCTCAAATGGCCATAATGGCCAGAGCTGGGCCAATCCGAAGCCAGGAGCCAGGAGCTTCTTCCCAGTCTCCCATATGGGTGCAGGGGCCCAAGGGGTTGGGCCATCCTCTACTGCTTTCTCAGGCCATAGCAGAGAGCTGGATTGGAAGAGGAGGAGCCAGAACTTGAACTGGAGCCCATATGGGATGGCAGTGCTTCAGGCAGAGGATTAACCTACTGCACCACGGTGCTGGCCCCCAGTAAACAGGTTTAAATATTCATTAAATTTCTTTCCCATAAAAGGAGGACTTCACTTAAAAATGAAAGAAGAAATCACACACAGAAAAACATCAGGTTTTAGCATATAAAAAATTTTAATTCAATAATGGTGACTTTTTTTCTTTCTTTCTTTCTTTCTTTTCTTTTTTTTTTTTTTACAGGCAGAGTGGACAGTGAGAGAGACAGAGAGAAAGGTCTTCCTTTGCCATTGGTTCACCTCCCAGTGGCCACTGCGGCAGGCGCACCACACTGATCCGATGGCAGGAGCCAGGTGCTTCTCCTGGTCTCCCATGGGATGCAGGACCCAAGCACTTGGGCCATCCTCCACTGCACTCTCTGGCCACAGCAGAGAGCTGGCCTGGAAGAGGGGCAACCGGGACAGAATTCAGCACCCCAACCGGGACTAGAACCTGGTGTGCCGGCGCCGCTAGGCGGAGGATTAGCCTATTGAACAGCGGCGCCGGCCAATAATGGTGACTTTTAATTTTAAAACTTACAGTCAAATTAAAGGCAAATAACAAATGAGAAGAAATTACTCATGGTAGATATAAATGAAATAAACCATGGTTATCTGTTCACATTCCACTGAATTCCAGGTATCAGAGAAGAGAGGAGAAGGGAGTAATACCTGTTCCTTGTAGTCACAGGAGTAAATTGAAAGTGAGACTGGAGTACTAGTTATAGCATTAAATAACAGTGTACAGTACATTAAAGACAGAGATCCTACATGATATTTTTAAAAAATTGATTACTTTTGTATGCAATTTCCAATTTAACACCAGGGTTTTTTTTTTTTTTCATTTTCAATTATCTTTATATACAGAAGATCGATTCAGTATATGCTAAGTAACGATTTCATCAGTTTGTACCCACACAGAAACACAAGGTGTAAAAATACTGTTTCAGTACTAGTTATAGCATCACTTCACATTGGACAACATATTAAGGACAGAGCCCCATGAGACATAAGTACACAGTGACTCCTGTTGTAGATTTAACAATTTGACACTCTTGTTTATGGCGTCAGTAATCTCCCTAGGCTCTAGGCAGTATTTTTTCACTTTGTGTTTCTATGTGGGGGCAAACTGTTGAAATCTTTACTTAATATATACTAAACTGATCTTCTGTATATAAAGAGAATTGTAGTTCAGGCCACCAAAGATTAGAGATGGGACACGGGCACTCCCTTGACTTGCATCCTCTGGTCTGCTTTAACACAAACCAGGAGGAAAAGAAAGCTAGGCATCAGAAGCAATGGGTGGCAGGCCTATTAATGGCTGATCTGTACAGTGATCTGCGCTCAAGGAGACCCAACAGGCCAGTCCACTGCAGTGGCTTTCAATGTGGTAAGCCTGGGCTTCAGCAGAAGTCAACAGAGTGCCTTCCCCTAGGAGGTTCACACCTCCCTTAGGATATACCCCATGTGAAGAGATAGATAGGTCTGGGCCTCTGAATTTACAAGGCCTAAAGCCCACCAGATTATTATCAAGCCCCTTCTATCAGGTTCTATTTGCCTCTCAATCAGAAAACTTAATTGTAGCTTAGACAGCACCTTTCTTAGCTCCTCTAATAATGACTCTGTCCTTTGTTCTAGACCCTGTCTAGTGCACTTGGGCCTCATTCCTTTGTAATCATAACCTCTACTCTACCACCAATGGCTCTACTCCCAACCTGTGTGTACTGATGGTCCTCTTCCCCACTTAATGCTGTATAATTGTTCAGACCTGGTTAAGGCCACTCTTAGGATCATTGGTTACTATCCTCAACCTGTCTTTTATGACCTTGTCTAAATATGATCAGAGTCGGCAAACTTGGAAGGCTTCCATAGCCTTGGCAACTCATGACGACAGCCTAGGATGGTTACTGGCGCCATAAACTAGAGTGTCAATTTGTTGGGTCAACAACAGGAGCCACTGTGCGCTTGCTCCTGATGTGGGATCTCTGTCCTTAATGTGCTGTACATTTTGATTTAATGCTATAACTAGTACTCAAACAGTATGTTTCACTTTGTGTTTCTATGTGGGTTCAAACTGTTGAAGTATTTATACTAAATTGATCTTCTGTATATAAATAGAATTGAAAATGAATCTTGATGTGAATGGAAAGGGAGAGGGAGCGGGAGAGGGGAGGGTTGCGGGTGGGAGGGAAATTATGGGAAGGGGAAGCCATTGTAATCCATAAGCTGTATACTGGAAATTTATATTCATTAAATAAAAGTAAAAAAAAAAAGAGAATTGAAAATGAATCTTGATGTGAATGGAAGGGGAGAGGGAGCGGGAAAGGGGAGGGTTGCAGGTGGGAGGGAAGTTATGGGGGCGGGGGGAAGCCATTGTAATCCATAAGCTGTACTTTGGAAATTTATATTCATTAAATAAAAGTTTTTAAAAAAGAAAGATATATAGTGGGAAATTAAGTTTCCTTCATTGTTAATAAAATGAATATTACATAATTAATTCTCCCAATTTACAGATTTAAAATTGTTAAAAGTATTCATGGTGAAAAATCAAAATTTGGAAATACCTGCACAAATATTCCATGAAGCAATGCTTTTTAAGTTTTCTCATATACAGTGTGTTGGTCAGAGAATTTGACAATGTAAACTTAAGATGACAAATGCAATTTGGTAAATAAAATTTCCATATGCATGAGAAAAAAAAAAGAAAGTGAGACTGAAGAAAAAGATGAAACAGAATTTGAAAATAAAAGTAAACAAAAATAACTTTAAAGTAAATATCAATTATTCTTCTCAGAAGCATAGACATTGTTTCATTTGCTATTCCAGTTCTAGTTTGAATAGAAGATATGTATACAATCCTTATGTTTGTATCTAAATGAATTATGCAGAAGCAATCTCAACTTTTATTTCCTTAAACCATTTTCAAGTGGAAGTATAAAGAGGAGTCACGCCTGCCAAATAATTATCTGAATTTCAAAATCAGTAAAAATTTCTCCCAAAATATTTTATGATGAAAATAGGAATGTGAAAATTGACTTTATAGGAATGTCACTAATTTCAACTAAATATTCTTTTCATATTATAGTTAGAAAAAACTAAATATTATTCCTAAAAATTTCCTCACATCTGACCTCTTGCCCATCTGTTTTGACTTTTCTTCAGCACACCCAGAATAGCCATTCCTTTCATTCCTAACCTTGCAGCCTTCGCTATTTCAAAATCTTTGGCATCCGGGAAATTCCTCCCTGTTAGAGTTCTGGGGAAAGTGTCCATGGGCTTTTGCTGGAAGCCCACCTTTCCAAACTTTAAATTAAAGAGTACAATTCCTGGGGGTTCTTTTTCAACCTTTGCTGATTTTTTGTTTTTATTTTTTTACGTAAACACAGATTTCATTAAACACATAGGGAAAATGACGTTCAATTCCATCAGCCCATGAAGACAGAGATTATGAGCCTATGGCCAATGGGTGCAGTCTGGGGGCGGGGCTTAGAGCAATAACTGTCAGTGAGGCTGGGGTTGGTCTTGGATGTTCTGGAGCGAACAAAACCGCTGCTCTCCACATCTTGTTTCCGTACCAGGATACTATTCCTAAGAGTATTGGATGGTGAGCCCTCCTCTAGTTTCTCTTTCTGAAAGTTGACCTTTCCCACGGGTATTTTCTCTTTCAACTTCTCCATCCTTCTTAGAGCAATCAAGAGCTTTCCCAAAGTTCAACCGGCCTCTCCGTTTGAATGTCCACCCCTGAGCTCCTGCCCGTCGTCCATTATCCTTTAACGCACTTTCCAAATTATTCACCAGGATGAAGGGGGCACTGAAAGTCTAGAGGGAAGCACAGGGTGCAATGAGCGTCCTCTGGTGTCTGCAGAGGACACTGAACTGGAGGAAGGACTCCCTTGAGCAGAGCGGTCTTAGGAAAGATGGTCTAAGGAGACCCCAGCCTCCAGAGTCAGTGTTATAGGTACAGACGATTGAGCATGAGCTTTGCAGCCTGTGAAGACTCCTGGGACCCCACAGTGTCCTCTTTAGGATACTTTCGTGACTGATTTCTTGAACATGCAGTGATTAAAAGGGGCAAAACAGCTCGCCGTTTTCAGAGACGAGCTGAATTCGTGTAACTTCCATTCCACTAGACAGTTTCTCAGAGCTGGCGGACTGATTACTGGGGCACCTGCATGCTGTTTTTGAGAAGAAAGTTAATAATTACTGCCATACACAGAATTGAGATACTAGTAACTAATTGATAAGCTGATGCACAGAACCTATGTGGTAAAATCCCATTCCCTTAATGATATTTGGACTCATGTTATTTTTTTTAAAAAAAGATTTATTTATTTATTTGAAAGGCAGAGTTACAGAGAGGCAGAGGCAGAGAGAAAAAGAGGTGTTGCATCTGCTGGTTCACTCCCCAAATGGCCAAAACAGCCAGAGCTGAGCCAATCCAAAGCCAGGATCCTGGAGCTTCTTCCAGGTCTCCCATATGGGTACAGGGGCCCATCTTCCATTAATTTCCTAGGCGCATTAGCAGAGAGCTGGATTGAAAGTTGAGCAGGCAGGACTTGAACCAGTGCCCATATGGAATGCCAGCGCTGCAGGTAGTGACCACAGCATCAGCCCCTGGAGTCCTAGTCTTATTCAAAGCTGTCAACAGTCAATTTAAAATGAAAAGTTTTGATTGTATTGAAAACTTGTTTATTCCCACTGCTACTCTTTTTTCTCATACCTTTAAAACATTAAAACTGGAGTGTTTAAGCATTTGCGAGCCAATTTAAGATGAGATCTCTTCTTAGGTAAAGATTCATTCAAGGATTTTGGACTAGAGGTTGAGGAAGTCAATCTGAATATTTAGCACATATTCTTAGTTGTTCTGGACTTGATCATATCTATTCCTGAATTTCAGAAATAATCAGGATTTGGGGTAATTTTATCATTTTCTGAAAAGAGTTTATTAGGACTGGATGCCCTAATAAACCTTATAAAAGTTTTTCAAATCATTTTAGAATTATAAAAAATGCTGTGGTAACATGTATCCTTACTTACAAAAGGACTACAAAAAGTTTGTGGAAAAGTAGAATTAAATCCCTGCATAATTTTTTCATAATATACATTTCCATGAAGTTATTGAAGACCCCCATGTGCACAGATTTCATTTCTTTTGGCTCAAAATAGAACTATATTTTTATTTCATTTAACTTCTTTTTTTCTTTTTGAGATAGAGATCTGCTTATCCCATCTTTTTGTTGTTTGTTTTTTAGAGTGGTAACTCTTGATGTACCCTTGTATGGTTTAGCAAACAATAGATTCCTTAACTACATTAAATTCTGGAAACATGTAAGAATATGCAACCATCCTTTTTTTGGCCAAGTCAGTATGCTCCAGCATGTTTAGTCCTGGATTAATAGTGGGCAAGGTAAGAGTTGGCATTACAATGTGATGTGTTTTCCTCAATAGTTTCTTGTTAACTAACAGCAAGTATTATTGCTCAGTCAGAACACTCTTCCCTAATAGCACAGATGTCTCCTAGAGCAAGTCCCTCTTTAGGATCATTGAGCTGATCCTCTGAGGGTGGCACTGAGCCAGAAGCGTCTTTAAAATCCTCCAAATGATTTTTTGTGTAGCCAAGTTTGACAATCTCTGTCTTAACTCACAGTTGAGCTTGTTCTGCTCTCTCACTCATTTCACTACCAAGATCTCCAGATCTACTAGCTCTAGATTAGTGAAGATGAAGTTAAGGAGCTTGGAAATCTTTTGAGGAATCTAGAACAGGGTCTGAAACTGCCAGCCTGGGCTCATTCTCACCTCATGCTGGCCTAATGCTCATTGCTAATGCGTGTTGTTCTTCTCTTGGGCATAAACAATCACACAGATCATCACCATCACCATGTAAACCCTGACACAAGCAAGGTAAAACCAAGGTCACGGTGTAACCCATATACCACCAAACAGTCCCTACACTCAGCTAAATGAGTGGCTGCTGTTTCTGTACATGTTTCAGCTTTATCTTAGCTCTAGCCTACTCTCTCTATATAGGTAAGATTTATCCAGGTATCCAACCAAAGAATCATCCAGGCTTTCTGACAGCACTCAGCCTGGAGTGAACCCTCTCTTGATTAGAGCCTCTCCAAAGTTACCCAGCCAAAGTCCAGGTCCTATAATAGATTCTTTAGAACATCTTTTGTTCTGAGACAGCCCATGCCTCCTCATGATGAGTAGTTTTTCTCACTGCAACAAATATACAGAAAGTCGGAAGTATCCAGAAGGGAGAGGCATCCTTGATTTTGCCAGACTTTAAGATATTAGAATTAAAGGAGAAATATGTGTGTGTTTTTAAATAGAAAGTCAAGAAAAAATCTTACTTTCCTTTAACCCTCTTTGAGTTTTGCAGACAGACGTGGAGTCAGATTCAGACTCACTGTGAGATACAAGAAGATGAGTACTGATAATGCCATTAGTTTCAATTCCAATCCTAATAATAGAAGAAATACTGGCTCATGGCTGGAGCTGTTCAGAGTTTTGTTTTTGCATCCTGCTGAGGATCTCCCTGAAATCATCCTAATATTGTCCTTGATCTGTACCATCGGAGGTAAATATCACCCTTCCTTTGAGTTTAGTCCATAGGTTTATCTTATAAATGCTAGCATATAGAATTAAGGAGAGCAGCATCACTAGGAGATTAGAATTTTTTTCCCAAATTCATACCTTTGTCCCAATATTTTCAACAAAATGTATCAAACAATAATCTTCCTGAAAGAAGTCCTGAAGAATCTGATTTCCCTCTTCGTTTACTTCCTTTGATTCAAAGTGTTCACATCTTATTTGCTAGGTCAAGCAAATAAGATAAATCACATCTTATTTGCTAGGTAAAGCAAATGATTAAAATGATGAGGATAACTGAAACAAATAAGCAGACAAACAAGGGTGGGGATAGGAGATCTCATGGGTTTTATGCAAATAACAAGTTACTCTTAAGTCTATGGTAAGAAAAGAACATTGTAGAAACGAACAGAAAATACTGGCTTTGCCTTGATTAGCACTTGACTGAGCACTTTCTTTGACCTCTGTATTACAAAGTGGAAGAAATTAAAGGAAAGGAACTGTGGCAATTTTTTATTGCACTTTGACAATAATAAAGTTTAATATTTACCATGGGCTTTTGATGTGCAGTCGGTTACTGTTTTTTTTTCTTTCTTAAAGCAAATAACCCTAACTGGTTTCTCATTGTTCCTCAGCTTGAAGGAACCTCTTATTGTAGGATCACTAAATCTTTGATCCATGGAATTACAAATGCTACTGTAAATATTCCACTTGTAACCCAAGAAACAACGATTGTTAGCAGTGTTTATTAAGACTGCAAGGCAATATACATCCCAGGAAAGGGAAAGCAGGAACCTGGTATATCAACAATCACAGAGATTCTACTTGGCTATGGGGGTGGGTTTGAATGATAGGAAATTAGCAATGAAACAGTATTTCACTGTCTTTTATATTAAGAAATTACATTACATTAAAAGTTCTACAAATGTGATATTTAATTACCTGTCCATACAACATGTTTTTTTTCTAGCATTTTTAAACCTGCACTTGAAAGACTTTCCAATTCCTCTCCCTGTGATACTATTTTTACTTGGATGCAGTTTTGAAATTCTAAGTTTTACTTCTTTCCAGGTATGGAAATTTTGCACTATATTTAAGAATCAAAAAATACAAAGATAGCTTAAGAAAATTTGCAAAAATACTTGTCTCCTCACTGCTTTGCCAGTCAGTAGATGTTTATTGTGTAGATAACATCAGATCAGATGTGTAGAGAAAGGATCCAGGTCCAAAAAAGTGGATATGTGCCTAAAATTGAATACACCCTGAGTCTGAAATGATACAGGGAGTTCAGACGTAGCTACTGAGCTCATTTTCCATGAACATATTAAAGAGCCATGATAGTTAAAGTAGCAAAATAGTTGGAGACAGTTGGAGTCAGGTAGAGAAGGGAAAGAATTCTTACTCAAGGTACACAGATGGCATTGTTGACACATTAGACAGTTCTCTAGCACAGGAGTTTGTCACAAAGCTTTTTGTAAAAAGCCGTATTACATTACACAAGATGTAAAGTCTCTGTCATAGCTATTCAATTCTACCCACTTAACTCAAAAGCAACCATAGAGAGCAAAGTACCATTGCTGAACTCCAATAAAACTTCATTTACAAAAATGAACGTTGGTCCAGATTGATTCTAGCACCCATAGTTTGCCAGTGACTGTCCCAACCAATCAGAGTAGAACCTGTGTGAAAATGATTGAATTTAGCCAGTGATGTTTACAGAAAATACATACTTATGTGTGAACCAGAGCAGGTTATTACTTCATTTGTCATAAACAGGTTTTATGATCATATAATTTTGGCATAAATTTGTCAGTAACTCAAGAACAGTGTAAGGTCCAAGATGCCACTTCACCTGTTTGCTAGTAAGCTAGCTTACCACAGTTTCACAGTCCTGGCAAAAGACATGACACTACTGGGCCAGAAACAAAAGACTTTATTATTCACATCCTTAGCAATAAGCAGAATATGTGCATTTTCCTATGCCTGCTTCTTGAATCCCAGTCCCTCAGAGACAAGAAAAGAGAGCCAGCTGAAATGCACACACATGGTGGGTCACGTAACAGGAGATGAAACCAGAACTCAGAAAACCCAAATCATTTATAATGATAGTAAGTTTCCTTGCTTTTTAACCCCAGAAAAACACATTCTCTTTATTACATTGGACAATAAAATAAACCTGCCCTTGGCTCTGGAGGAAGACACTGGCTTCCTCTTAAAAGGTTGTTAGCCATATCAGCATTCATGAAAAGATCATCTTGAAGAAAAGCAATCAGTACATCCAATCATAAGAAACAGAGGGGAAAAAAAGAGATCCAAGGAGAACTATTTCCCTAATGCAAATTCATCACCTAATACAGTATGTACTGTTTCCTTAATGAATAAAATTTGAATAGATGCCCACAATAGGATTTACTAATACTAGCTACATTCTTATGATAAGCATCATTTATTCCCAAAACTGCAAAAACTTTCCAGTCTTTTTTTTTTTTTTGGACAGGCAGAGTGGACAGTAGAGGGAGACAGAGAGAAAGGTCTTCCTTTGCCATTGGTTCACCCTCCAATGGCCGCCGCGGTAGGCGCGCTGTGGCCGGTGCACCGCGCAGTTCTGATGGCAGGAGCCAGGTGCTTCTCCTGATCTCCCATGGGGTGCAGGGCCCAAGCACTTGGGCCATCCTCCACTGCACTCCCTGGCCACAGCAGAGAGCTGGCCTGGAAGAGGGGCAACCGGGACAGGATCGGTGCCCCGACTGGGACTAGAACCCGGTGTGCCGGCGCCGCAAGGCGGAGGATTAGCCTACTGAGCCACGGCGCCGGCCAAACTTTCCAGTCTTTATCTCTGAAAGTCTTTTTATTCTTTCCACTTACATCTATATATATGGCTACCTACACCTACATCTATATAAATCATGGCTAATTACAGTTTCTGGAGTTTGATAGAACCATTTATTCCTTTGTGAGTTTTGTGCATGGTAGTTCACCTATCTGAAATCTCTGCTTCCTCTTGTAAGCCCGAAAATCCACTATATATTCTCTAGTACCATGTCAGTGTGTTTCCTATACTTGATATTTAATAATAAATGAGTACATTTATAACTGATAATCTGATAGAAAATTATGAAAATTCAACATCAGTTCTTACTATCTTGTGATGTATTTTTTTAAAAAACTATGTTGCTAGAGATAAAAGTGCTTGACAGATATCTCATGCTAACAGATCGATGAACAAAAGAAAAAAATATTTTTATGTTACTAGATCCAAAGCTATGCAGATGCCATACAATGGATGAGTCCAGACTTATTTTTTGGTATATTTACACCAGTAATTATCTTTAATGTTGCATTTGACATGGATGTATACATGCTCCATAAGTTATTGTGGCAGGTAAGCGTTCTTTTTCACTAATATCATTCACTCAAGGACCACATGATACCTATGCTATCTACCTACCACATGCAGGTCAGATTTTTTAAAATTTTGCTCCAAATAGACAGCAAAGAAGACAGAGAAAATTAAAGGGAATGAGAGTAGTAAATTTAGTTTCTTATGTTAGTGAATAAATCATTTTCTTGACAATTGTCTATTGAAGACCCAGGGGATAAAAACAAGGAGGAAAAAAAGTAATTCTGAAAAATCTGACTGGTAGAACTTTCATATCAATTATAATTTTATTTCTGAGATGTCAGCAGAGAACTATTATGAAAGACAGTGGCTCCAGTAAAAGGAAATTGCTGAGAAAGTCATGTTTCACATTCCCTAATCTAAAGTTTCCTATACCCAGAAGTAAAAGAACAAAAGCAGCAAAGGTAACTTCACAGATGCAGCTATATTCCTAATTGACAAGCCATGTGATATTTTAAAGATTTTTTTAAAAAGTTTTACTGGAGGGAGGGGTGGTGTGGAGAGAGATGCTTGTTCACTCCATAAGTAGCCACAACAGCTTGGACTGTACCAGGCTGATGCCAGAAACTCCTTCCGGATCTCCTTCGGGGGGGCGAAATTCAAGTACTTGCGTCATCATCTGCTGCCTCCCAGGATGCATTAGTAGGGAGCTGGATAGTGAGTAGAGTAACCAGGACTTGAACTGGCACTCCATATGCGATGCAGGTGACACAAGTGGTGGCTTAACCGACTGCACCACAATGCCCACCTGTATCAGGAAAAGACCCTGAAATAAAATATTTCATAATATTCATAAACAGGAATTAAATTTCCTTCAATGTAATTGAAACAGTTTTGTAAGTATGAGGCCATCGCCTAAATTGTATAGAAACAAAACTACTAGAATAATTTATATTCTAAACCAAATGCAGGCACAAGAAGTTCTGACAAATCACAAAAAGATGAAATTGCAAGACCAAAGAACTGAAAGTAACTTGTGTTGGCTCAGATGAGCACTGCTGAGCCCTTTCGTAGATCCGTGTTGCAGGCAGGGGAAGTAGTTGGAGCAGGATGAGCTAAATGGCCCCACACCTGTGTCTGTTTGTGGGCGGGCACTCTTAGTGCTGGCTACATTTCTGATAATCCTGATTATCAGCTTTTTTAAATGGAATACGAAAGCAAGCTGACATTTTATTTTAAAATTTCTTTGCAGATACTTTTAATTACGATTCCCGGCTTTGTGATTAATTATATCTTAATCCTTTGGTACCTGCAAACTGTGAATAAATTATTTTTGAAGACCATACCATGGTTCTTATTTGCAGCTATCCTTGTGAGTTCAGATCCTATGCTGACTGCAGCTGCTATAAGAGATCTAGGTAGATATATCATTCTCTTTTCCTATTTTGAAAATGTGATGTTATAAAATCAACTTGTCTTCATGTTAACACCTTTTCTTTGTGGTAGCTTTTCCCTGTGTAATGTGATGTTGTGAGGGATTGGGGATTGAGTGTTGAACAGAGGTTCTGCAAGTGATGCTTAGAACAGAAGGAAATAGCTGTGATGCACTTACTTAGTATCCCTCCTCCCCCTAGAAAGCATTATATCCAGTTGCAGCAAAGGGCCAGAGATCATTTAGAATCTTTGATCTCCCTCGAGCCAGTAGAACAGTTCTGGAACATTACAAGATTCTGTGTAGGCTGTGGTAACACGTCTGGTGCCGGATATTTCTTTTCTTTTGAAAGCAGTCACTAGGATAATGGTAATTTTTAAATTGCCTTTGGAGTCATTGTCACCATAAAGACCAAATGCCTGAAAAGTTATAAGCAATAAAATTACCAATCATGTAATGTTTGCAGTATATACTTTTAAAGGAGACAGAAATCTATGTTTAAAATTAAGATGCCTAATTAATTTAACCCAGAAAACCAAAAAGGAAAAGAAAAATCTAAGTGTGCCTCATAAAGAAAAACAACATCCTAATTTCCCCCTCAGTCACTTTTCAATCATGATCGCTAGAAAAATTACTTTCATATGGAATATTAACATGGCATATCCATGCACATACACCATATACATTCTTTTAAATTTTATTTTCACCCTATAGCTAAAGGAAAAACAATTATTAGAGGCAAGTAGCAATAGGGTAGGGGAGACACAGCAAGTATAAATACGTGAATAAAGGAAGACTGACATAACTTGATTAAGAGAGCAAGGTGAGATTTTAGAAGGAAGAGCCAGCAAGCTGTTATTTAACCCACAAACCTTGTCTCCATCTCCATGCTCTCTTCCAGCGTACATCCCTACCTCTATGTAACTTGGCCAGTGTCCAGCATTTTTCTATTTAAAAATAATTGGGGGAGTTCAGTGATACCTGAGACCTGATCTCACATACCCCTAAACTTCTTAACTTGTAGTATAGTATTGTACGGCTTTTCTAGCCTGCCACTGTTGAATTTAAATAATCTGTTAGATAATCTTTGGATACCTTGCGAAGTTACTCATAAATTTTGGCCATCTTGCCATTACTTTGGGAACTTTTCTTTTCAATTTGCATCTTTCAAAAATATTTTTAAAAGTATTTCCCCTTGTAATATTTTTGCCAAAACTTATGAAAACAAGATGTATAACTATATATTTTACATGTATATCAATAATGTAAATTTTATAGATTTATATATGGATATAGATATCCTCAAAAAATCTGCCCAAGACTTCCAGGGGAGTATATGACTACATTCACATGTTTGTGAGCTTTTTGTAAAAGGTTTTTAATTCTTCTGTGCCCCATGTCTTTTATTTATTTCCAATCATTTTTTGCAACACTACTAATATTTTGTAAAATGGAATAATTACACAAGAAGATCACTTAAGTCTTGGCGAGAAGGGAACAACTGCAAATGCAGTGGCTTGAAACAGCAGTTATTGCCGTTTCTCATGAGTCTGGGACTTCCGACGGCATGGACTGGACTCTGCTGATGTTGGCTAGGTTCACTACTGCATCTACAGCCAGCTGGCAGGTGGTTTGTGGGCTAAGGGAACCTAGCATGGCTCCAGCTGAGAAGATCTGCCTTTCCTCCATGGCTCTCTCAATGTTATTCAAGAGGGTAGCCAGGAAATGCTCTCACTGTGGCGGGAAGTTTTCAGAGCAAGGAAGCAGTCTCTACCGCGAAGGGCATGGCTATAGGAGAGAAGAACTAGAACATCAAAGCCACTGAATCTCACAGGACAGATGGCTTTGACTGTTCTTCTTTTCTATTAGCCCATGTATTGTAATTGGGTTGTGGTCATAGTTTCAGAGTGTTCATTCACAGAATGGACTTTCGTATTTCCCTCCGATGGAGTTTAGGAAATCACTACAGATGCTCAGAATTATCCTGTTGCCACTCTAGGCACAGTTCATGGCAGAGGCAAAGGAAAACTGATAGCTAAACGTGGAATGTCATCATAAATAGAAAACAATTAGAATGTAGATAAAATCAAGATGTGCTCCATTAATGGAACTTGACTCCTATAACCACAGAAAGACGTGTGTGTGAAAGGCAGGTAGTTTGGAGCTCTCACTAGATTATCTGGGCATTTCCCTTAATACTTAAGTGCTGTGTTATAAAGTCTTGATCTTTGATTTACTTTATCCCTCAATCATTATTTTCTGTCTTGCTTTAAATATATCTAATTTATAGTGCTTCCATTTATATAGGCCAAATCACTGAATTTAAAGAAATTTTATATTTTTTTCTATACTTTGAAATGAGGAATGACAGCTCTAGTTAATTATCTTATTTAATATAAATAGAATGGACCATAGTTAATTTGGCACTGAATTATGAATATCTAACCTAACTTGCAGTTGATAAGAGCCCATGAGAGTATTGTAGGCATGGAAAGCCAAGACACTCTGGAAAAAAAAAAAGACCTAAATGAAAGATCTCTGTGAGTGAGATCCCAGTGGAAAGAACGGGGCCATCAAAGAAGGAGGTACCTTTCTCTGAAGGGAGGAGAGAACTTCCACTTTGACTATGACCCTATCAGAATAAGATCAAAGTCAGCGAACTCTAAAGGCTTCCATAGCCCTGACAACTCATGACTAGAGCCTAGGGAGATTACTGACGCCATGAACAGGAGTGTCAAATTGTTAAGTCAGCAACAGGAGTCACTGTGTACTTACGTCTCATGTGGGATCTGTCCTTAATGTGTTGTCTAATGTGAAGTGATGCTATAACTAGTACTGAAACAGTATTTTTATACTTTGTGTTTCTGTGTGGGTACAAACTGATGAGGTCTTTACTAATTATATACTGAATTGATCTTCTGTATATAAAGATAATTGGAAATGAAAAAAAAAAACAACCTGGTGTTAAATTGGAAATGGCATAGAAAATTAATTAATTTAAAAAAAATATTATGTAGGATCTCTGTCTTTAATGTGCTGTACACTGTTATTTAATGCTATAACTAGTACTCCAATGGTAGTTTTTTCACTTTGTGTTGCTATATGGGGCAAACTGTTGAAATCTTTACCTAATATATACTAAACTGATCTTCTGTATATAAAGAGAATTGAAAATGAATCTTGATGTGAATGGAAGGGGAGAGGGAGCGGGAAAGGGGAGGGTTGCGGGCGGGAGGGAAGTTATGGGAGGGGGGAAGCCATTGTAACCCATAAGCTGTACTTTGGAAATTTATATTCATTAAATAAAAGTTTAATAAATGAAAAAACAAAACAAAAAAAAGAGTACTGTAAAAACTTTCCTTTAAGTGAGTTTTTAAAAATGAATAAAGTTTGAGATAGTAGTGGAAATTGTGTGAGATAAATCCATAGCTATAAATGCCTTTCTACCTCGTAATAAAAATTTATTATTTAATATTGATGAAATCGTTCTTATTTTAAAAAATCTTCTTCTCTCTTTGATATACACAGGTCTTTCTAGAGGCCTCACCAATTTAATTAATGGAGAAAGTCTGATGACCTCTGTTATATCATTAATTCTATTTAACAGTGTTGTAAATACTAACTTCAGAAGACAACATAAGATAAACAGTACTTTAGGTAAGCACCTATTTTTTTCTTAATTACTTTAAAATCAGAATGATTTATTTCTAAAAACTGACATGAGTTTTTTAGTATCTTACCATAAGTTGTGCTCTTAGAAATATAATACTCAGGGGTCAGCATTGTGGTACAGCAGGTTATGGCACTGCTTACAATGTTGACATCCCATATTGGAGTTCTGTTTGAGTTCTAGCAGCTCTATTTCTCATCCAGTTCCCTGATAATGCACCTGGGAAAGTGGTGGATGATGGCCAAGTATTTGGGCCCATGCCAATCATGTGGGAGATTCAGTTGGAGCTCTGGACTCC
The DNA here is from genome assembly GCF_033115175.1 of Lepus europaeus. Lineage (NCBI taxonomy): Eukaryota > Metazoa > Chordata > Mammalia > Lagomorpha > Leporidae > Lepus > Lepus europaeus. Next base: position 68,272,380 of record NC_084828.1, on the reverse strand, counting down.
TGGCTCTGGCCTGGCCCAGCCCTGGGTCATTGTGGTCATTTAAGGAGTGAACCAGCATATGGGAGATCTCTTTCTCTTCCTCTCTATCATTCTGTCTTTCCAATAAATAAAATAAATCTTTTTAAACAATCAACAAAAAGGATTTGTATAGTGATTTACTCTTTATATAGCTCTACCACACATTCCATATTTACTATTAGTTATAGTTTTGTCATGAGGTTTGATAGGGACTTTTCATGAGGATGCTTATAACAGCAGCATCCCACAGGCCTGATATGAATCAAAATGCTAGACCACAAAACAAAAGATTTTTTTTTAAGATTTTATTTATTTGAGAGGTAGAGTTAACAGACAGAGGGAGTGCCAGAAAGAAGGGTCTTCCATCAGCTGGTTCACTCCTCAAATGGCTGCAATGGCCAGCACTGGGCTGATCCAAAGCCAGGATCCAGGAGCTTCTCCCAGGTCTCCCATGTGGGTACAGGGGCCTAAGCACTCGGGTCACCTTCCACTGCTTTCCCAGACCATATGTTGAGAGCTGGATTGGAAGAGGAGCAGCCAGGACATGAACTGGTGCCCATATGGGATACTGGCACAACAGGCAAGAGTTTAGCCTACTATGCTACAGCACCAGCCCCCAGGACTTGGATTCTAACCTATGGGGTGTTGGTGTGCTAAGCATCTAAACCACTGCAGCAAATACCTTCCCCTTGGGGTCTTTTATAAGAGCACTCATCCCAGTCATGAAGGTTCCATTCACATGGTTGATCACCCTTCAAAGGCCCCCGCACCTCCTAATCCCATCGTGTTGTTAATTAAACTTTCAGCATATGAATCTTGAGGGGACACATATATTCTTAGCAGATAATAAGATGAGAAAGATATACTTCCACTTCTCAGGTAGCTTACCAGCTAATGGGAAGAAGGCACTGTGAAGAAATGGTACACAAATTACTGCAGGTACAGTAAGTGCTTTAGAATTTCAAAGAGACGAATGTTCCTTGAAGGGATTAAGAAAAGCTGCTTGTGGAGCATGATGTGGCCTAGTGGGTTAAGTCAACACTGGAAACCCATGTTGAAGTGCCAGTTGGAGGCCTGCCTGTGCTGCTTCTGAACCAGCTTCCTGCTAATGTGCTTGGGAAGGCAGCAGAAGATGGCCAAAGTAGGTGGGGCCCTGCCACCCACGTGGGAGATCTGGATGGAGTTCTTCCTCCTGGTTTTGACCTGGCCCAGCCCTGACTGCTACAGCCACTTGGGGAGTAAACAAACAGATGGAAGCACTCTCTCTCTCCCTCTCTCTCTCTGCTACTCTGACTCTCAAATAAATAAATAAGCAAACGAATCTTCAGGCAACTTGAAGGCTGGGTGAGATTTTGACAGATGGAAGTAGTAATAAAAAAGAACAATCCAGGAAGATGAGAAACGAAGGTGGAAACATTCAGGGTAAAGTTGGAATGGAAAATAGAGTGAATTCAGGCTAGAAAAATAGGGTAGGGCCAGTTAGAGGGTCTTAGGTGGCAGATTAATAAGTTTATCATTAATGGGCAAGTCCTTGGGTTTCCCCTGTGTAGGTGAGTACCTACCAGAGCTCAGTTTTGAAAAGAGTAATCTGCAAAGAGATGGAATAGAAGTTGAAACACTCATTATGATGAGACTCTCTTACCTAAGGTAGGAGCTTATTAGAGGGCAAGCAGAGATGGAAATTTTGGCTAAGGCATAAGAGTGAAATAACATTTTAAGATATGGTAAATCTTGTTCATTCATGTGTACAGTCAATGATTATTTATTGAGTACCTATCATAACCTGGCACTGCTACTGTTAGGTGCAAGAGAAAAAGGAAGACTAAGAAAGGCAAGGTCCCTTCTCAGGGAGCTTGCCGTCTAATGAATGAGATAGATGACTAATCAAACAAATAATTTCAAACTGTCATAAGTTTATTGAAGAAAGAAAAGAGCAAGGATTGTAAGATTTTTTTATAAGGACAGATAACAAATAATTTAAGCATTGTAGACTGTAAAGTTTCTGCCATTGTAACACAAAAACAGACACACACGGGACATAAAGGAATGGGCATGGCTGTGTACCACTAAAACTTTATATACACAAGTGGGTGGAGGTTGAATTTGACCAACAGTCTGAGTCTGTCATTGGCTGACTCATAACACAGTGGTAATCATCCTAGTTATAAGATCAACTGTTGAGGAAAGGCAGTGCGTGTGTTCAAGTGACACAGAGGTACTAGCCTAACACTATGGTCAAATGCCAGTGTTGTTCACTCACTCGATCTCATCATATAGGCAACTGTGTCACATCAACATCACAAGATGAAGGGTGAGTAGAGTAGAGTAAAATATTTTGAGAAACAGACCACATTCACAAAATTTATTATAATCTATTTTATTGTTGATGTCTAATTTATCAATGAAACTTTGTCCTAAGTATATATGTTTAGGAAAAAGCATTGTGTATATAGGGTGGTTTCATACTATCCGTGGTTTCAGGCATCCACTTAGAACATATCCTCCAAAAGATGTTTTTTATGTGCTAAACATAAGATAAGAAAACAAGCCAAGTAGCTTTCCCACAAGTGGTGAGAGGAGGCAGCTTCCTTTTTCTTCTTTGGACTGTCTGTCTCCCATGAGGCAACACAGAAAACTGTCAACTCAGGGAAGAAGTGGACTTATGAGGCCATCTGCAGGACAGAGAGCAAAGCTACTAAGCTTTCTTTTGCAAGGTGCTTAACAGTTCTCTTTAATTACTTTCACATGGCCCTGAACCATGGTCATGTTTTTGTCCACTCTATCATGTGCTTCTGTGAATATAAAAAACAGATGGTATATGGACAATTATAATGAATAATTGTAAAGTATGCAGCTGCATAATCACTTACAACCAGACATATATGATTACAGCACCTCCTGATGCATCGTATCTGCCCCCTCTTTGGTCAAAACACCCATCTTCCTCCTAGAGATATTGTTCTCAATGTCCAGTTTCTGAACATTTGTATAGTGAGTGGAGGCAGGTCCACAGGACCATTTTAAAGCATAAACATTCATAAAACTAAAAATATTTCCATAATAAAAATGAGATATTTACCTATTTTATTTTGTTGGCACTTTCAGTGATTATAATAGTCTTGAGAAACAGTTTGTATACTGTTCTACTCACTAGATGTCTTCTTTGTCCTAATGCCCTCTGCAGTGTTGTCTCATTCCAGCATCACTCCAGTCCCTTGAAAAACAAATGTTTAGGAAGTATCTCCATGCCATGTTCTAACCCAATATAGGTCTGTATGATGCCAAAGCATCCACAGTGTTGAGGTGGGATTCTTCTACTGCCCTTCCTTCTTCAAATTACCTTTCCAACCACTCAGGAAGGGGAGGTTTTAGTTGTAATTGTTTACCATGTCCCTGGAGAGTGTTTCATTGTTAAGCATCTAGAGACCCTGTTTTCCTCTGTTCTGATCCACCTCTGCTTACCTTATTTATAATCATATCTAAAACTCAGAAGTGGACTACTGCTACCTTTAAGATCCATTCTGAGTACCACTACCCCTATCATCTCTTCCTCAGAGTTACTCATCTATACTGCGGACAATTACCCATAAAGCATACAAGGCATTTACCTTTAGCATGGGGATTTGCAAGCAATAAACTGATAAAGAGTTCCATATCTAGTGTTCATTTCCCCAAGTCATGCAGCTTGAAACACCTGTAGGGAACTGGGAACCTCAGTTCAGCACAGAAAAACACATCATTTTGAAGTGCGTCAAATGTATGATGTCTGGAAAGCCATGAAAACACCCATACAAAATCTTCTAAAATCAAGAGTACAAAGAGAGGTGATCCTGTATGGCACTCAGAAATTTCACCATGAAACTTCCTGGAAATAAAACCTTCCTGAAGATAATTAAGAAGAAATTTCTGCTTCAGATACTTCCAAGAGAAAGGCAATTCTTGGGGTAACTGAAAAGATAAAGGAATACAATTACACATGCCAATTAGGAAGATCCATGTGTAGCTGCTAAACACAATCCAGTATTATACCAGGACATGCCGTCTCAGCTGGTCGTGTCGCCAGCTACCTCTGCTTCTTCACAGCCAGCTCCTGACTGGGAAATGCTATATCGCCGAGACAAGGTAGGAAGACATTTCTGCAGCAGCCTGCCACTGACAATGTTGACTGAGGGGAGAATTCCACAGTCCCTCAGGGACTCCAAGTCCAGCCTGGAGGAGGTCTATATATAACAAACCAACAGCCAATATATACAAATGGGGAAGAGCTGAAAGCCTTTTACCTCAGATCCAGAACAAGACAAAGATGTCTACTTTCACCACTGTCATTCAATGTGGTATTGGAGTTACTAGCCAGAGCAGTTAAAGGGAAAAAGAAACAGGGGCATCAAAAATGGGAGGGAGAAAGTCAAAATATCTATGTTTGGTGATGACATGATGTTGTACATGGAAAAACCTAATCACTCCACCTAAAAGCAGTTATAACTGATGAATCAAGTCAGTAAAGTACAGATTACAAAATAAACATATTAAAAGCAGTCATTTTTATATGCTAATGATGAGCTAACTAAAAGCAAAATCAAGGAAGAAATTTCATTTATAATAGCCACAAAAAATAAATATTTAGGTATAAATTTAACCGGAGATGTTTCTCTACAATGAAAATTATCAAACATTGATGAAAGAAATCATCAAGGACACAAAAAAAGGAAAGATATTCCTTGATCATGGACTGGAAGAATTAATATCAATAAAATGTCTATACTATTATAAAGCCATCTACAGATTCATTGCAACTTACATCATAATACCAATGACATTCTTTACAGAATTAGAAAGAACAATCCTAAATTTCATATGGAATCACAAAAGCCCCTGAAGACCCAAAGTCAACCTGTTCAAAAAAATCAGTCTGGAGGCATCACAATAGCTGGCTTCAAAGTGTGCTACAAAGCTATAATAATTAAAACAGCATGGTATTGATATAAAACCCAACACATAGATCAATGGAACACAATAGCCAGAAATTAATCCATGTACATGCAGCGAGTTGATTTTTTGACAAAAGTCCCCAGACCATACACTGAGGTAAGGATAATCTCTTGAATAAATGATGCCAGCAAAACTGAATGTATATATGTAGAAGAATGAAATTAGATCCCTACCTCTCACCATATATCAAAGATCTAAATTTAACACTTGATACTATGAAGTTTCTGGAAGAAAATTTAGGGAAAACCCTAAATGATGATAACTTCTTGGATAAGACCTCCAAAATACAGGAAACAGCAGCAAAACAAGACAAATGAGATTATATCAAACTTGGAAGCTTCTGCACAGTAAAGGAAACAATAGAGTGAAGAGACATCCAACAGAATGGGAAAAAATATTTGCAAGCTACTTATCTGACAAAGGATTAATAATCAGAATGTTTCAGCAATTCAAAAAACACAATAATAAAAACAATAGTCCTGTTAACAAATGGGCAAAAGACTTCAGTAGACAGTTCTTAAAAGAACAAATACAAATGGCCAACAATATATAAAAAAATGCTCAACATCACTAGCTATCAGGGAAATGCAAATCAAAAACACAATGAGATATCAAATCACCACTGTCAGAATACTATTTTATGAAAGACAGAGTAGCAAATGCTGGTGAGGATGTAGAGAAAGGAGAACTCTTATACACTGTTGGTGGGAATATATATTAGTACAGTCATTGTGGTAAACAGTGTAGTTAAAAAATGAGGAACAGACTTGGTATACGATCCAGCAGTCCCACTCCTGGGTATGTACCTAAATGACATGAACACACTGTATCAAAAAGAAACTCACGTCACCATGTTTATAGCAGCACTGTTCACAACAGCCAAAACATTGAATCAACCAAGGTTGATTTTATTTACATGTGTGTGTATATATATGATGGAATGTACAAGATTCACACACACACACATACACACACATACATGATAGAATAATATTCAGCTGTAAAAAATGAATGAAATTCTATCACAATAAAAATGTTGCATCTGGAGCACAATCATGCTGAGTGAATAAGCCAGATATATGTGAAAGCTAAAATTTTTTTAAAAATCAACACCAAAAACTAACAGAAAGCAATGTTTGTGTGTATCTGCTTTGTTGTAATTAGAGTGTTTTGTCTCAGTTTTAAAAAAAATTTTTGTCAAATATTATTAGGCAAGTAAAGGAAGAAAGTTGATTTTTCCTGTATACATCTCCCTGCCTATTTTTTTCAGTTGCAATGTGGTTTTGTGCTATAAAAGCAAACCAAGAAAATACTTCTATTTTTACAATAAAATTATATACTACTAGTTTTAATAATCTGTGGTAGCTTTAAAATATATTGTATATGAGTGAAATTGACATTGTTTCCTCATTTGGTTATTTTTATAGCCCTTGTCTATATTCTTTCTGAACTATGGTCTTCTTACATCTTACTTTTTATTTTTTTTTCATGTTAGGCATGTATCTATTTTTTTTAAACTTTTATTTAATGAATATAAATTTCCAAAGTACAGCTTATGGATTACAATGGCTTTTTCCACCCCATAACTTCCCTCCCACCCGCAACTCTCCCCTTTCCCGCTCCCTCTCCCCTTCCATTCACATCAAAATTCATTTTCAATTCTCTTTATATACAGAAGATCAGTTTAGTATATATTAAGTAAAGATTTCAACAGTTTGCACCCATATAGCAACACAAAGTGAAAAATACTGTTGGAGTACTAGTTATAGCATTAAAGCACAATGTACAGCACATTAAGGACAGAGATCCTACATGATTTTTTTAAAAAATTGATTAATTTCCTATGCTATTTCCAATTTAACACCAGGTTGTTGCTTTGTTCATTTCCAATTATCTTTATATACAGAAGATCAATTCAGTATATACTAAGTAAAGATTTCTTTTTTTTTTATTTTTTTTTAACTTTTATTTAATGAATATAAATTTCCAGCGTACAGCTTATGGATTACAATGGCTTCCCCCCCCCCCAATAACTTCCCTCCAACCCGCAACCCTCCCCCCTCCCGCTCCCTCTCCCCTTCCATTTGCATCAAGATTCATTTTCAATTCTCTTTATATACAGAAGATCAATTTAGTATAAAGATTTCAACAGTTTGCACCCACATAGAAACACAAAGTGAAACATACTGTTTGAGTACTAGTTATAGCATTAAATCACAATGTACAGCACATTAAGGACAGAGATCCCACATGAGGAGCAAGTGCACAGTGGCTCCTGTTGTTGACCCAACAAATTGACACTCTAGTTTATGGCGCCAGTAACCATCCTAGGCTGTCGTCATGAGTTGCCAAGGCTATGGAAGCCTTCCAAGTTCACCGACTCTGCTCATATTTAGACAAGGTCATAAAAGAAAGGGTGAGGATAGTAACCAATGATCCTAAGAGTGGCATTTACCAGGTTTGAACAATTATACAGCATTAAGTGGGGAAGAGGATCATCAGTACACACAGGTTGGGAGTAGAGCCATTGGTGGTAGAGTAGAGGTTATGATTACAAAGGAATGAGGCCCAAGTGCACTAGACAGGGCCTAGAACAAAGGACAGAGTCATTATTAGAGGAGCTAAGAAAGGTGCTGTCTAAGCTACAATTAAGTTTTCTGATTGAGAGGCAAATAGAACCTGATAGAAGGGGCTTGATAATAATCTGGTGGGCTTTAGGCCTTGTAAATTCAGAGGCCCAGACCTATCTATCTCTTCACATGGGGTATATCCTAAGGGAGGTGTGAACCTCCTAGGGGAAGGCACTCTGTTGACTTTCATTACTTGGCTGGCCTGGGAGGAGAGCTGGCCAGGTAAATGCAGGTGGCATCTCTAACAAGAAATTTACAGTTCTGCCTGCAATGTTGCTGACCCTACTTGACCATCCCCTCAGCTGCAGTGGTCACTTTGGAAGTTGGGCTGAGTGAAGGGCTTTTCAGCTTAGAGCCAATAAGATCTGTGGCTCTGACCTGGGCATCCTTCGACTCCAGGGCAGGTCCATTTCCAGTGATCCAACTCTTGGCAGAGCTGCCAGGGCTCTTCACAAGCTGACTTCTGCTGAAGCCCAGGCTTACCACATTGAAAGCCACTGCAGTGGACTGGCCTGTTGGGTCTCCTTGAGGGCAGATCACTGTACAGATCAGCCATTAATAGGCCTGCCACCCATTGCTTCTGATGCCGAGCTTTCTTTTCCTCCTGGTTTGTGTTAAAGCAGACCAGAGGATGCAAGTCAAGGGAGTGCCCGTGTCCCATCTCTAATCTTCGGTGGCCTGAACTACAAGTCTATAGTCACAGGCATGTTCTGTAGTAGTTTTTCTAAGGTAGACAATGCCCATGAGGAAAATTATATTCTCACTTTAAAACTTTCTTTCCCTTTGGTCTGAAAGGGAGGTTTTTTCTACTTACTGTATACTTCGCTGATGGCGAAGTGAATCTAGCTATGAGATTATTATTTAAGTTCTTATTTTGGCTATGCTATTGCAGAAAAATGTTAGCCATCTCTTTTATAAGGTCTAAAGATTAAATTGTGCATCCTACAGATTCCTTCATAATAGAATTAGTTTCCTACCTTGAAGAGAATAGAGAAATGAAAGAACAAGTTGGGCTTAGAATAGAGAAATGAGGGAGCAAGTCCTAGATCGCTTGCTGACAATAGCAATATCACATGAATACTTAGCAAACCGTTTCAACCATTAGATAACAACTTAAGAAAACATTTACCAGAAGGTCCAATGCCTTCTATAAATTTTAAGAATCATGTATTTGAAAACACCTCTTAAATATCTAACATGGTGTAGTTTGTTTAGCCAGTAAACTTAAGCACAACCATCTAAAATGTTTTTAGTTTCTTTCTACCAACAAGTCTAAAACATATGATACACAGATTCAGGTCCCACAAATTAAAATGTATCTTTGATTGATTTTAGCAGCTTAAATTTATGGACAATCTTATCTATAAGCCATTTAAAATAAAACTCTTAATAAAATTTCCCCATGTGGACATACAATATGTACACACATATAATATAGCATAACAGACCAATATATCAATTTTAATAATAGCTTTTAAAATCTTTAACTCTTTTTGTAGATTGCCAATTGATTTGAATTGCTTTTTCTTTTTAGTAACCTCAGTTAACCATACTTTCTCTCAGTTGGTACTGTTAATACATTATTGGCTTCATCTGTTTACAGAGCCATCCCAAAGTACTGAATACAATAAAAGTGGCTGGAAAAAGTCCATAGGAACCTATAGGAGGACAGCGAAACACAGAACCAACAACGCTTTAGTTTTATGAGCAGCAATATTCAAATTTTTGAAAAAAGCACATATTTAAATAACCCATAGCTCTTAATAAAAATTCAGCTGTTTTTGAACAAATAGAATTTAACAGACATCAAGAGAACATAATAGATTACTTTAACACATTGCTTTAACAGAGCATCAGAGTTTAATTCTATGTCAAAGAGAAATTGAGCTTCCTGTGATCTTTTGCTGTGAGGTTTCCTTCCTTTACCTTCTTTCATATTGGTGACCATGTTTCTGTGTTTCTGTGTGTAACACATCTTTAAGCATCTTTTGCAGGGCAGGATGAGTGGCAACAAATTCTTTCAGTTTCTGTTTGCTGTGAAAAGTCTTAATTTCACCTTCATTCACAAATGAGAGCTTTGCAGGATATAGTATTCTGGGCTGGCAGTTTTTCTCTCTTAGTACCTGGGCTATGTCTCGCCATTCCCTTCTAGCTTGTAGGGTTTCTGATGAGAAGTCTGCTGTGAGTCTAATTGGAGATCCTCTAAGAGTGATCCGACGTTTCTCTCTTGCACCTTTTAGGATCTTTTCTTTATGTTTCACTGTGGTGAGTTTGATTACAACATGTCGTGGTGAGGATCTCTTTTGGTCATGTTTATTAGGGGTTCTATAAGCTTCCTGTACTAAGATGCCTCTGTCCTTCTCCAAACCTGGGAAATTTTCTGCTAGTATCTCACTGAAAATGCCTTCTAATCCTTTCTCCCTCTCCATGCCTTCAGAAACTCCTAGAACCCGAATGTTGGGTTTTTTAATAGTATCCTGTAAATTCCTGACAATATTTTTTAGATTTCTAATTTCTTCTTCTTTTCTTTGGTTTGCCTGTTTCCTTTCCTGTTCTCTGTCTTCTAAGTCTGATATTCTCTCTTCTGCTTCGCCCATTCTGTTTTTAAGGCTCTCTAATGTGTTTGTCATTTGATCTATTGAACTCTTCATTTCATTATGATTTCTAGTCACTATCAGAGTTTCTTGTTCCACTAGTTGTTTCATTTCATTTTGATTCCTCCTTAATATTTCACTTTCACGAGAGAGATTTTCTATCTTGTCCATGAAGGATTTCTGTAGTTCAAGAATTTGTTTTTGAGAACTTCTTAATGTTCTTATCAATTTTTTGAGATCTGCTTCTTGCATTTCTTCGATCTCATCATCTTCATAATCTTGAATTGGGGTGTCTTTTTCATTTGGGGGTGTCATAGTTTCTTCCTTGTTCTTGTTAGCTTGGTTTTTGCGTTTGTTGTTTGGCATGTTGGAGATATTTGGTTTCTTCACTGTGGTGTTTTTTCTTGTTACACTATGGCTCTATATTAAGTGGACTGTCTGCTTTCAGTGGAGCCTTAGAGGCTTGAGATGAGTGTGGACTGAGAGCTGTGTTTGGTTCCTCAGGGCTGAGGGTGTGTCAAGGATGACACTCCCAGGTTAGGTGTGGTAAATCTCTCTTTTTTTGATTTAAAAGGGAAGTAATTCCGCACAGCTGAATGTAATTGGAGGTAGTTAGCAGGCAAATGATATACCCACAGGAGCCAGAGATCAGAAGCTCTTTCCCAAGGACCACACAGGGAATCTGTGCTGCCCTCAGTGTGGGCTCCAATTCTCCTGCAGTCTCCCACTGGGTTGCCAAGTTAGATGCTAATCTCCTGTTATTTCACCCCTCCCCCCAGAGTCAGGTTTTTCTGCTAGGCTCAGGGCTGGTGCAGACCTGAGGTCGCCCTGCTTATGACGTATGTCCAAAATGGCGCCTGCTCTGTCTTGCTCGCCTGTGAGAGGTGAGTGGAGAGAGAGAAACTTGTGTCCGTATCAGTCACTTTTTTTATTTTTTTTTCTCTCTCTTCTAGTTAGCCTGGTGAACTTTTCCCCACGGAGTTTCAAGCCTCGTTCCCTCTAGCCTCCTCTTTCCGCTTGCCTGCTGGTATCTCGGGCTATGGAGGTTCGGCTCACCTCGCGTTCCAGCGCTGGTGCGTTGAGTCTGCCGCTGGTGTCCCGAACTTGGGCTCCCACGCTCTCCACGCAGGTCCACTGTGAATCACTAGTTCCGGAAGAGTTTCCTCTGCTGTTTCATCCCCTACTCTTCCTTGACCCAGCAGTATCTCCACTTATATTAAACTTTCTCTCCCCCCGGACTAAGTGTGCTTCCTGCCTATTCTGCCATCTTGCCGCCTCTCCCTAAGTAAAGATTTCATCAGTTTGCACCCACACAGAAACACAAAGTGTAAAAATACTGTTTCAGTACTAGTTAATACCATTATTTCACATTGGACAACACATTAAGGACAGATCCCACATGAGACGTAAGTACACAGTGACTCCTTAACAATTTGACACTTAACAATTTGACACTCTTGTTTATGGCGTCAGTAATCTCCCTAGGCTCTAGTCATGAGTTGCCAAGGCTATGGAAGCCTGTAGGGTTTGCTGACTTCGATCTTATTCCAACAGGGTCATAGTCAAAGTGGAAGTTCTCTCCTCCCTTCAGAGAAAGGTACCTCCTTCTTTGATGGCCTGTTCTTTCCACTGGGATCTCACTCACAGAGATCTTTCATTTAGGCTTTTTTTTTTTTTTCCAGAGTGTCTTGGCTTTCCATGCCTAAAATACTCTCATGGGCTCTTGAGCCAGATCTGAATGCCTTAAGGGCTGATTATGAGGCCAGAATGCTGTGTAGGACATCTACCATTCTATGAATCTGCTGTGTCTCCCACTTCCCATGTTGGATCTTTCTCTCCCTTTTTGATTCTATCAGTTAGTATTAGCGGACACTAGTCTTGTTTGTGTGATCCCTTTGACTCTTAGACCTATCAGTAGGATCAATTGTGAACTGAAGATGATCATTTGGACTAGTGAGATGGCATTGGTACATGCCACCTTGATGGGATTGTGTTGGAATCCCCTGGCACGTTTCTAACTCCACCATTTGGGGCAAGTCCGATTGAGCATGTCCCAAATTGTACATCTCCTCCCTCTTTTTTTCCCACTCTTATATTTAACAGGGATCTCTTTTCAGTTAAAATTTAAACACCTAAGAATAATTGTGTGTTAATTACAGAGTTAACCACTAGTACTAGAACAAAAAAAATACTAAAATGGATAAAGTATTACATTGTACATCAACAGTCAGCACAAGAGCTGATCAAGTCACTGTTTCTCATAGTGTCCATTTGACTTCAACAGGTTTCCCCTTGGGTGCTCAGTTAGTTGTTGCTGATCAGGGAAAACAAATGAAATTTGTCTCTTTGGGACTGGCTTAATTCACTGAGCATGATGTTTTCCAGATTCCTCCATCTTGTTGCAAATGACCAGGTTTCATTGTTTTTGACTGCTGTATAGTATTCTATGGAGTACATGTCCCATATTTTCTTTATCCAGTCTAATGTTGATGGGCATTTGGGTTGGTTCCAGGTCTTAGCTATTGTGAATTGAGCTGCAATAAACATTAATGTGCAGATGGCTTTTTTGTTTGCCAATTTAATTTCCTTTGGGTAAATTCCAAGGAGTGGGATGGCTGTGTTGTATGGTAGAGTTATATTCAGGTTTCTGAGAAGTCTCCAGGCTGACTTCCATAGTGGCTTAACCAGTTTGCATTCCCACCAACAGTGGGTTAGTGTCCCTTTTTCCCCACATCCTCTCCAGCATCTATTGTTGGTAGATTTCTGAATGTGAGCCATTCTCACCGGGGTGAGGTGAAACCTCATTGTGGTTTTGATTTGCATTTCCCTGATGGCTACTGATCCTGAACATTTTTTCATGTGTCTGTTGGCCATTTGGATTTCCTCTTTGGAAAAATGTCTATTGAGGTCCTTGGCCCATCTCTTAAGTGGGTTGTTTGTTTTGTTGTTGTGGAGTTTCTTGATTTCTTTGTAGATTCCGGTTATCAACCCTTTATCTGTTGCATAGTTTGCAAATATTTTTTCCCATTCTGTCGGTTGCCTCTTCAGTTTCCTGACTGTTTCTTTTGAAGTACAGAAACTTCTCAATTTGATGCAATCCCAAATGTTAATTTTGGCTTTGACTGCCTGTGCTTCTGGGGTATTTTCCAAGAAGTCTTTGCCGGTACTTATATCTTGCAGGGTTTCTCCAATGCTCTCTAATAATTTGATGGTTTCGGGTCGTAGATTTAAGTCTTTAATCCATCTTGAGTGAATTTTTGTGTAAGGTGAAAGGTAGGAGTCTTGCTTCATGATTCTGCAGTGGAAATCCAATTTTCCCAGCACCATTTATTAAATAGACTATCTTACCCCAGGGATTGGTTTTGAATCCTTGATCAAATATAAGTTGGCTGTAGATGTTTGGATTGATTTCTGGTGTTTCTATTCTGTTCCATTGGTCTATCCATCTGTTTCTGTACCAGTACCATGCTGTTTTGATAACATCTGCCCTGTAGTATGTCCTGAAATCTGGTATTGTGATGCCTCTGGCTTTGTTTTTCTTGTACAAGATTGCTTTGGCTATTCGAGGTCTCCTGTGTCTCCATATGAATTTCAGCATCATTTTTTCCAGATCTGAGAAGAATGCCTTTGGTATTTTTATTGGTATTGCATTTAATCTGTAAATTGCTTTTGGGAGAATAGACATTTTGATGATATTGATTCTTCTAATCCATGAGCATGGAAGATTTCTCCATTTTTTGGTATCCTCTTCTATTTCTTTCTTTAAGGTTTTGTAATTTTCCTCGTAGAGATCTTTAACGTCCTTGGTTAAGTTTATTCCAAGGTATTTGATTGTTTTTGTATCTATTGTGAATGGGATTGATCTTAGAAGTTCTTCCTCAGCCATGGCATTGCCCGTGTATACAAAGGCTGTTGATTTTTGTGCATTGATTTTATAGCCTGCTACTTTGCCAAACTCTTCTATGAGTTCCAATAGTCTCTTAGTAGAGTTCTTTGGGTCCCCTAAATAAAGAATCATATCATCTGCAAAGAGGGATAGTTTGAGTTCTTCCTTCCCAATTTGTATCCCTTTAATTTCTTTTTCTTGCCTAATAGCTCTGGCTAAGACTTTCAGAACTATATTGAATAGCAGTGGTGAGAGTGGGCATCCCCGTCTGGTACCAGATCTCAGTGGGAATGCTTCCAACTTTTCCCCATTCAATAGGATGTTGGCCATGGGTTTTTCATAAATTGCTTTGATTGTATTGAGGAATGTTCCTTCCATACCCAGTTTGCTTAGAGTTTTCATCATGAAAGGGTGTTGTAATTTATCAAATGCTTTCTCTGTGTCTATTGAGAGAATCATGTGGTTTTTCTTCTGCAGTCTGTTAATGTGGTGTATCACGTTGATTGTTTTGCGAACACTGAACCATCCCTGCATACCAGGGATAAATCCCACTTGGTCTGGGTGGATGATCTTTCTGATGTGTTGTTGCATTCTATTGGCCAGAATTTTATTGAGGATTTTTGTATCTATGTTCATCAGGGATATTGGTCTGTAATTCTCTTTCAATGCTGCATCTTTTTCAGGCTTAGGAATTAAGGTGATGCTGGCTTCATAGTAAGAATTTGGGAGGATTCCCTCTTTTTCGATTGTTCTGAATAGTTTGAGAAGAGTTGGAGTTAGTTCTTCTTTAAATGTCTGGTAGAATTCAGCAGTGAATCCATCTGGTCCTGGGCTTTTCTTTGTTGGGAGGGCCTTTATGACTGTTTCAATTTCTGTGTCAGTTGTGGGTCTGTTTAGGTTTTCTATGTCTTCCTGGTTCATTTTAGGTAGGTTGCATGTGTCCAGGAATCTATCCATTTCTGATAGATTTCCCAGTTTGCTGGCATCAGGTCCTTGTAGTAATTTCTGATGATTCTTTTTATTTCTGTGGTGTCTGTTGTTACATTTCCATTTTCATCTCTGATCCTATTGATTTGGGTCTTTTCTCTTCTTTTTTAGTTAGTTGGGCCAGTGGGGTGTCAATTTTGTTTATTTTTTCAAAAAACCAGCTCCTCGTTTGGCTGATTTTTGTAATGTTTTTTTGGGTTCAATCCTGTTGATTTCTTCTCTGATTTTAATTATTTCTCTTCTACTAGATTTGGGTCTGGTTTGCTGCAGATTTTCTAGATCCTTGAGATGAACTGAAAGCTCATCTTTTTGGTGCCTTTCCAATTTCTTGATGTAGGCACCTATTGATAAAAACTTTCCTCTTAACACTGCTTTTGCTGTATCCCATAGGTTTTGGTATGTTGCGCTGTTATCCTCATTTACTTCCAGGAAATTTTTGATTTCTCTTTTAATTTCTTCTATTACCCATTGTTCATTCAGGAGCATGTTGTTCAATCTTCTTGTTTTGCACGTGCTGTAGGGATTCCCGAGTTGCTAATTTCCAACTTCATTCCTTTATGATCTGAGAAGCTGCATTGTATGATTCTAATTCTTTTGAATTTGCTGAGACTTGCTTTATGGCTTAGTATGTGGTCAATCTTAGAGAAGGCTCCATGTACTGCTGAGGAGAATGTAAATGCTTTCTGTGTAGGATGAAAAGTTCTGTAGATATCTGTTAGATCCATTTGGGCTATAGTGTCGTTTAAATCTATTGTCTCCTTGTTGATCTTCTGTCCTGTTTGAACCTCCTAACTTACTGTCCATTTCTGTATCTCCATGATTTATTACATCATTTGATCTACAGTAATCACTGGATAGATGTATATGCCTTAATGGAGACTTAAAGGTAAAACACTCTTAGATTACACTAATCAAATATTACAATTTAAGTATGGCTTTCAGTGTTTGATTAGAAACTCTTTCAAATGAGAAATCAGAAAATACTGCACATCATCCCCAAGACAATGAACTGTGTCTTATCAATATTGTTTTAAATTACTAAATTATAAATGTATGTAGATGTAGTGTACAATATAATGTGGAATGATTCAAACTAATTAACATATACATCATTTCACCTATGGTTTTTTTGTGAGATATTTCAAATTTAGTTATTTTGACACATACAGTACAGTATGATTGACTATGGTCAATCTACAACTTATTTCTTCTTTGCGTCTGAATCATTTTACCTTTCAGTCAATAATTCCCCTTCCCTCTCTCCTCATTCCCTATATCCGGCCTATAGCAAATCAAGTGTCCACTTCTCTAAGTTCAAATTTGTTAGATTTCACATACAAGTGAGATCATGTGACATTTTTCCTTTTGTGCCTGGCCTATTTCACTTAGTGTGTGCCCTCTAGTTTCACCCATGTTATTGCATTTTGAAAAGTTAACTAACATTCCATTGTGTATGTATACACCACATTTTCTTTATCCATTCCCTCACTGATGGACACTTAGGTTGATCCTGTATCTTAGAAGCAAATAACAAATGTTTTAAATGAACAAAGGACTGAAAAAATATTTCTCAAAAGCAAACATCCAAAATAGCCAACAAACACATGAAAAAATATTCAGCATCATTAAACATTAGGGAAATGCAAATCAAAACCACAATAAGATATCATATAACAGCTGTTAGACTGGTTTTCTTATCAGAAAGATGATAGATAAGATGCTGAGCATGCCAAAAACAGGAAATTCCTGTATATTGTTGATGGGAATGAAAAGTTGTACAGCCATTATGGAAAAAAGAATGAAGGCTCCTCAGAAAACTAAAAATAGAATTATCATATGATCCAACAATTACACTTCTGGGTATATATCCAAAGGAATTAAAGTCAATACGTCTAATGGATACCTACACTCCGAAGTCCACTGAAGAAATGAACTAAGTTTAAAGATAATGAAAAAAGACAGGTTGACTCAGAGTCCACTTAAAACTAAGAGCAAGTAGGTTCTATTAACAATTTTCTATCTGTTCCTCTTTCTTGTAGGCTCTCAAGTCATGTATGGAATTTGGTCATATTTTATTGCAAGTTTCTTGTTTGGAATTCTAAGTTCAAAACTGATTCAATTGTGGATGTCAACAGTTTTTGGTGATGATGTCAATTATATAAGTCTCATCTTTTCCCTTCTATACCTCATCTTTTATATTTGTAAGTGAGAGGCCAATGCCAAAAATTAAATGATATTGACAGATTCAAAATAATATGGGGAGATGACGCTGTGGTATAGCGGGTAGAGTTATTGCCTGCAGAGCCAGCATCTCATATGGGCACCGGTTTGAGACCCAGCGGCTCCACTTCCAATCCAGCTCTCTGCTGTGGCCTGGTAAAGCAGTGGAGGATGGCCCAAGTCCTTGGGCCCCTGTACCCACATGGGAGACCTAGAGGAGGCTCCTGGCTCCTGGCTTTGAATTAGCGCAGCTCCAGCCATTGTAGCTATTTGGGGAGTGATCAGTGGATGGAAAACCTTTTTTTCTCTCTGTCTCTACCTCTCTCTGTAACTTTTTCTAATAAATTAAATAATTTTTTTTTTAAAATGTAAAGCCAAAATGAGTATTTAAAACCTTGCTTTTATAGTTAAAATTTAATTGCACCAATGTTGGCTATGTTTGGAGATTTATTTAAAGTTCTATTTTAGTTCATTTCTATTAATAATCTATAGGTATATACAAGGGATATATATTCCATTTTGGGAAGTAAAACTTTATGTTTCTTATAAAGCAAACATATAAGTTGTTATTTAAATACTTTTGTACTCATAATTATTTTTTGTCCATTTGGCTATGAAATATATTTTTCTTGATAACTCATATCATATGGTAGCTTTTTTTCTCTGTATCTCTCTGCCTAACAAATAATTTAAAAGTTTTAAAAAATTGTACCTGAATTCTTATCAATGGAAGTATAGGTGTTCTTTTTTTCAAACACTAATCTCTATATTGTACCATAGTTTTTGAATTTTCCCATAGGGATAATATGCCACTTTCATAGGCTTAAGGGAGAAACAACTCTGATGGAGCTACTTTTAAGAATATTCCACAGAGGTAGATGTTGTGGTGCAGTGGGTTAAGCTGCCACTTGGGACACCTATATCCCACTTCAAAGTGCCAGTTTAAGTCCTGGCTTCTCCTCTTCCAGACAAGCTTCCAGCTCAGGCACACTGGGAGGTGGAAGATGATGGCTTAAGAGGTTGGAGCCCTACAGTCTCACTTGGGAGACCTGGATGGAGTTCCTTGATCTTCACTTCAGCCTGGCCTACTCCAGACTGTCCTGGGCATTTGAGTAGTGAACGAGTGGATGGATATCTCTCTCTCTCTCTCTCTCTCTCTCTCTCATCTCTCCCTCTCTGCCTTCCCCCCACCACCACTCTGCCTTTCAAGTAGAATAAATATATTTTTAAAAATTTCTCAAATAGGTCATACTTTATTATGCTTTTTGTCCCCCACAGTGAGTTCATTAAACCAAAATAATGCTGGGGGAGTAGATCTGTGTTGAGTCGCTCGCTTCTGGCCAAACTTCCTTAGTCCTCTCACAGTATCAAACTGTTTCTATCTTCTACTATCACCCAGGCCAAAGGCGTATGTTGGGATCTGTTCCATTCAGAACTCATCAGGTCATTTCCATTTCAACTCTGATGAGCTCCCCAAAACTATCCGACCTGTAAGAGTGTTCCAGCCTCATTAGCAGACATGAAGTATTTATTAGCTCCATATGTTGCCAGTGATCTGTGTCGAAGCTGTACAGGGTCATTATAGACTTTACTGTATAGTTGGAGGTAAATTCAAGGGTGAAAAAGAACAATGGGTGGTGGTAATAATATGCAATATTTTCCAGTTGTTGCCAAGTGAGGTAGTCTCTCTATAAAGTCACCATACTAGCAGATATTTGATATTTTAATCTTGTAAATGTTGTGCTGTTGTTCATATTAATATTTTGTGTTTATCTCCTTTTAAAAATAGGTGAACTAGTTGGAATGTCTGGAATATTCACCCTGACCATTATGGGGCTTTTTTTAAATTCTACAAGTTTTAAACCAGGAGTTGAAGCACTGCTTCTCGAGTGAGTGGCTAGAATATTTTTACTTTGTTTCATACATGGGAAGCAATACTATTACAGTTATAGGTACAGACACACTAACAACTCTTCATAAAAACTCTTTGGCCTGTACAATTTGTAATCTCACCTGAATTCACATTGGTCTTTTTCCCCCTAACTCTTCAAGCCTTTGACCATCTACTCTGCAATTTCCAATCTAAAATCCATGCTTGACAGACAGGGTCAGGATTAAGATAAGAGAAGTGAAGCAGTCACCTCAGGCATGAAATTTAAGAGGCATCAGTACATAAAGTAATTGAGATAAATCGTATTGTAGTGCAATATTTTTTAAAATGGAAATTAATGCAAAAAAACTTAAAGGTCAATATTTCAAGGATGATGAGGAGATGCTACATAAAGCAAATTAAGATTAAGCCAGGACACTCGAATAAGATTGATAGTATTATAAAAGACAGTATGGCCAGGGGAAGACATTTGGCCTAGTAGTTAAGATGCCTGCTAGGACACCATTGTACCTGGGAGTATTTGGATTCAATTCCTTGCTCTGGCTCTGACTCCAACTTCCTGAAAATATGCATCCTGGGACAGCAAATTATGGCTCAAATAGTTGGATACCCAGATTGAGTTCCTGGCACCCATCCTATTAGCTATAGATCAAAGTTATTTTAATGGTAACATTCTGTAATTTGTCCCCATGATACAATTTTTATTCATTTCTGCCACCCTCATCCTCACCCACTCTGCTTGAGCCACACTGATCACCTTGCCACTCCTCGAGCAAGCTAAATATATTACCCTATTCAGCTCTGTGTCCTTGTGCTTCCGCTCTTAGAAGGAACTTCCCCACACACACTGGCAAAAGTGACTTCCTCACTTTGTTCATGTTTCTATTTATGTATCACCTTGTTAAAAAGATATCCCCAAACAAAAACTACCTCCTGCCAGACAGCACAATATTTTATTCTTGGAAAATTGACCTCCCCCAAATGTCCAGCCAGTTAGTTGTTTTCTTTTCTCCAGTTTCTTATTGGTCAATAAAAATGTGGATGTCAGATCTCTGAAAATCAAAATCTTGATGGTGAGATCGAAGGGCTTCTAATTTTTAAAAGCTCGTCCCAGGTGATACTTATATATAGGTAACATTGTAATCATTGCTTCTCAAAACAACTAGTTTATTAGCACAAGTCATGATCAACAAATGAAGGAAAGAGACTTTAAAAAATATTCACAGGCTCTGTTTTAGTGTGCCTACATGATATTGTGTGTACACACACAGAAACGTGTGCAAGTACATGCACACATCTACTGGATGGGTTTGGAGCTCGGGTGTTGGTCTCTCACCCACCTCAAACTCAAAGGAAACTGATTCCTAAGAGAATACGATTTCATCCGCATCAGATTTCTCTGATTAATTTTAGGTATGAAAGCACCTTGACAGCGCCTCAATATTTTTGGCTTAGCTAATTAAAAAGACTGATTTGGAGTGTTCAGAGGCATTTTTTCCACTAGGAGAAGTTTTTTAACTGATCAAATGCTATTGTGGCTCACAGTCATCATTCGCTTGACTGAAATATCCTTCTCAGCATTTACTGATCTTGTTAATGTATGGATAATGTGTACAGTGCTTTGAGGGACTTTTTGGGGAGAGGATTATGCACATGTTTCAACACTTGAGGTTTTTTTTTTTAATAATGAAGTCAAAAGAAGGAAAAGTATAAAAATTACACACTTGTCATAAAATATGTCTTAGTGAGTTTTCCTACAAGTTTGTGTGGGATGCATTAGTTAAACACCAGAAGATAACAGAAGTTAAAATATGATCATCCATTTTCTTTACCTGGTCATCAGTTGATCATATCAAAATGTGATATATACACATAAAGGAATGTCACTCAGCTATAAGTAATAATGAAGTCTTGACATTCGCAACAAAATGGAACTACAAATCATTATGCTAGAAAGACAAATGTCACATGCTTTCCCTTATATATGGAAATCAGTATATAGGTATTTGGTATATAGTATTGTCTTCTCTGAATTATACCATGGCAATATATCCATTTTCTTCAATTTATGGTCTTTATTGGGAATCACATATCTTGTTACATTAATTGTCTTGTTTTCAAGAAAAATAGCATATTTAATATACATGTGAATTGACTATGAAAAAACATTAAAATTATTAAATATTTAAATTAAAAAATAAAAGTCTTTAAATGGCTGCACATGTTAAAACAAAGGAATGCTAGTTTATAGTCTGAGTACTAAACGAATTTTTAGTAAAAAAATATTTTTCACAATACAAAATAATATTTCTTAGACTTTTTATGTTGATCCTAACTAGAATTCAAATAGCATTCATATGACTTTTTAGTTCTTTCTATTTATTTTATTATAAAAATGCAGAAATTAAAGACATAAAATACATAGAAAGGAAGAAAGTGTAAATTTAAAAATTATTTTCCATATTCACACCACCAAAATATGATCAATATTGATCCTTCTCTAAAAAGTACTTATTTGTCAGGAAGAGAGACACAGAGACAGGCAGACAGAGATTTCTCATCTGCTAATTCATTCCCCACAATGCCTACAATAGCTGGAGCTTGAACAGGTTTAAATCAGTTCAGAATTTAATCCAGGTCTCCCACATGGGAGGCAACTATCCAACTACTTGAGCCATCACCTGTGCCTCCCAAAAGTGTGCATTAGCAGGAAGCAGGAATTGGGAGTACTCAGGCACTCTGATCGGGGATATGTGTATCTACAATGGTATCTTAATCACTTCAAATGCCCATCCACTGAACACCCTTTTATTTAAGTTGCTCTGCCTATGGCTGATAAGAACACGAGCTTTGGGAATGATATAGAATTCCCCTAGACTGAAGCACTTGTACAGGCATGTTTATTAATAACCTTTTAAAAAGCGAAAGAAAACACAATGAAATGAATCAGGAAAATCATACATGAATAAATGAGAAGCTTAATGAACATATAGAAGTCATAAAAAAGAAACAAATTCTGCAGCTGAGGAATACAATGACGTATGAAAAATTCAAGATTTTTAAGAACAAACTTCATTACGCAAAGGAGAAAAGCAACCTCAACAACAGGTCCTTTGAAATTAGCCAGTTAGAGGACCAAAATGAAAAAAAAAAAAAAAAGAGTGAAAGAATTAAAAAAGCACAAAGGGCCTACAGGACATCCTCAAGTGAGCTTGTATATACAAGAAGGGAAGTTAATAAAGAGAAGAGAGGGAAAGGAATCGAAGGCTTATTTAAAGAAATAGTGGCTGAAAGCATCCCATATCTGGAAAAAGAGGCATCTTGATTCATGAAGTCCAAAAATTCTAGAAAAATTGTCCCTTAAGAATAAAGGAGAGATTAATATTTTCTCAAGTTAACAAAATTGGAGAGCTTACCCCACTAAATCTGCCTTACAGGAAATGCTAAAGAGAATTCTTCAAGTTGAAAAGAAAAATACAAATAAACAATGTGAAAATATGTGAAGGTCTAAACCTCACCACTAAAGGCAGACATAAAGGCAGATACAGACCATTGAAGAACTGTAACGGTGGCACATAACCGGTGTTTAACATTATATGTAAATTAACAACAATTTACTAAGAACACTATCACCACAAAAGAAAGAAGTAAAATCTGGCATTGATGACCTAGAATATGTGATACAAAAGTAAAATGTAGATTTTCTTCTGCAAATGAAGTTAAGATATTATCAGCTTTAAATAGAATGCTGTAACTATAATAAGAATAAGTAGTACTGACCTACCCAAAACCACTTTAAAAGTAAATGGACGATAGACTCCCATCAAAGAACATAGAGAGGTAACTAGATTTTTAAAAACTCCAAAATGTTGGCCGGCGCCGTGGCTCAACAGGCTAATCCTCCGCCTTGCGGCACCGGCACACCGGGTTCTAGTCCCGGTTGGGGCACCGATCCTGTCCCGGTTGCCCCTCTTCCAGGCCAGCTCTCTGTTGTGGCTAGGGAGTGCAGTGGAGGATGGCCCAAGTCCTTGGGTCCTGCACCTCATGGGAGACCAGGAGAAGCACCTGGCTCCTGCCATCGGAACAGCGCGGTGCGCCGGCCGCAGCGCGCTACCGCGGCGGCCATTGGAGGGTGAACCAACGTCAAAAGGAAGACCTTTCTCTCTGTCTCTCTCTCTCACTGTCCACTCTGCCTGTCAAAAAAAACAAACAAACAAAACAAAACAAAACAAAAAAAACAGAAAAAAAAAAACTCCAAAATGCACTTTGTATAGGAGAGACTCACCTTAAATGCAGTTATGCTGATTTGTACACTAAAAAATGTAAAACACACAAAATACACTGAGCAAGATACAAATAAATGGGAAGACATCCTTTATTCATGTCTTAGAATTATTATGAAAGTCTTCATGCTACCCAAAATAATCTACAGATTTCATGCAATCTTTAGCAAAATCTCAATGACATTCTTTACAGAAAAAAATTCTAAAATTCATATTAGATCCTGAAGCCAAAACAAAATTATCAAAAAAGAGCAGAGGCCAGCAGTGTGGCATAGTGGGCTAAGCCTCCACCTGCGTCATCAGCATCCTATATGGGCACCTGTTCATGTCCTGGCTGCTCCTCTTCCAATCCATCTCTCTTCTTATGGCCCGGGGAAAGCAGTAAAGATGGTCCAAGTGCTTGGGCCCCTGCACCCACGTGACAGACCCACAAGAAGCTCCTGGCTCCTGGCTTCGGATTGGCTCAGCTCCAGTTGTTGCAGCCATTTGGGGAGTTAACCAGCAGATGGATGGCCTTTCTATCTCTCCTTCTCTCAGTAACTCTACCTCTCAAGTAAATAAATAAATAAAATCTTAAAAAAGAAGAAGAAGAAGAAGAGCAAAGCTGTAGATATTACACTTCCTGATTTTAAAATATATTACCTCTTTTTCCTTCAGCACGCCACCAAAGACCCTGGTGTCGCCATGGGGCACTGCCCGGCCTGGTGGCAGCACTGAATAGCGCCTGGTGAGCTCACGTGTGAAGCACACCAAATCTGAAGTTTGTTTTTTTCTTTCTGCAGTTACTGATATTGTAAGAACAAGCCGTACCCTAAGTCTTGTTTCTGCTGAGGTGTCCCCGAGGCCAAGATCGTATCTTTGATCTGGGCTGGAAGAAGCCAAAGTGGATGAGTTTCCACTGAGTGGCCCCATGGTGTCATGAATATGAGCAGCTGTCTGCTGAGGCCCTGGAGGCTCCCCATTTTGTGACAGCAAATACCTGATAAAAAGCTCTGGCAAAGATGATGTGGCTTTCATATCCGAGTGCGGCTCCACCCCTTCCAGGTCATCCAAATCAACAAGATGTTGCCCTGTGCCGGTGCTGACAGGCTGCAGACAGGTATGTGGGGTGCTTTTGGAAAGCCCCAAAGGCACAGCAGCCAGAGTTCACATTGCCATCATGTCCATCGGCACCGAGCTGCAGAACAAGGAACATGTGGTTGAGGCCCCACGCAGGGCCAAGTTCAAGTTCCCTGGCCACCAGAAGATAACACATCTCAAAGAAGTGGGGCTTTACCAAGTTTAATGCAGATGAATTTGAAGACATGGTGGCTGAGAAGCGGCTCATCCCGGACAGCTGTGGGATCAAATACATCCCCATGGGCCCTTAGACAAGCGGTGGGCCCTCCACTCATGAGGGCTTCACTCTCCCGTGCTTCTTAATCATCAATAATAAATCTGGATGTCTGTTAAAAAATAAAATAAAATATATTACAAAAAATTACAAAGTTACAGTAATCAAAATCCATACAACAGCATAAAAACACATAAACACATACAACACATAGACCAATACAATGGAATAAAAAGCCCCAAAATTTATCCAAGCATTTAAAATCAACTGCCCTTTGACAAAGATTCCAAAATATATGATAGGCAAAGGCTAGTCTCCAAGTAATTGGTATTAGGAAATATGAATATCCACATTCAAAAGAATAAAATAGACCTTATTTCACGTCACATAAAAAAATCAACTCAAAATTAAATAAAGACTTAATAGGACACAAAATTGTAAAATTAGAGGAAAACAAAGATAAAATGCTTTTTTTTGAGAGAGACAAAGAGGCAGAGACGGACAAACGTGATCCCATCTACTGGTTCACTCCCCAAATGCCCATAATGGCCAACACTGGGGCTAGAGCTGGAAGCTGGGAACTTGAGTGGCAGGAATTTAATTACTTGAGATATCACAGCTGCCTCTAAGGGTCTGCCTTGGTAGGAATCTGGAGTCAGGAGCCAGAACTAGAAATCAAACCCAAGAATTTTGATATAGGAAGCAGCTTTCTAACAGTGATTTTGCAATGATTTTTGGATATGATCCATAAATCACAGGGAAATAAGCAAAGCTAGATAAGTAGGATACATAAAAGTGAATGTTTTCAAACCATAAATCTGACAAGGGGTTAATATCCAAAATGCACAAGGAACTCACATAACTCAATGACAATAAAAATCAAATAATCCAATTAAAAATGAGTAAAGAATCTCAGAACACATTTCTCAAAAGATGACATATCAGTGGCCAATGGGTATATGAAGATACTCAACATTGCTAAACATTAGGGAAATGCAATCAAAACTGCAATGAGATGTCACCTTACACCTATGAGAATGACTGCTATCAGAAAGAAAAAAGGCAGTAAGTGTTAGCAAGAAACTGGAGAAGAGGGGACGCTTGCATACTGTTGGAGAGAATCTCAATTGATACACATTTACTATAGAAAACAGTATGAAAGTTCCTAAAAAACAAAAAAGGACCTACCATATGACCCATCAGTCTCATTACTGGGTAATTATCCAAAAGAAATTAAATCAGTATATCAGAGAAATATCTGCACTTCATGTTATTGTAACACTATTGATAATAACCAAATTATGGAATCAACCCAAATGTCTGTTAACAGAAGAATGGATGAAGAAAACATGTGATATGATAGGTAGGTAGGTAGATAGATAGATAGATAGATAGATAGATAGATAGATAGATAGATAGATAATGTGTTTGCGCCTGTATGCATAGATTCAGGAATTGTCCAGCATATATGTGTATATCAGAGAAACAGAATATTATCTTTGGAAAAGAATATCTTGCCATTTGCAACAACATGGGTGAACCAGGAGAACATTATACCAAGTGAAATAAGGCAGAAAAACAAATATTACATAATCTTACTTACATGTGACTCCAAAATTCTCAGCCTTGAAGAAGTACAGAGAATGGTGGTTGTCGGGTAAAAACTACATAAAAAGCAAGAAACAATGCTTTAGTTAGGTAAGATGAATAAGCTTTGGAGAGCTGATATATAACATGATGGTGACTTTAGTTAACAATATTGTATTGTATGTTTGGAAGTTGATAAAAGGGGATAATATGTTCTCCTAACATGCACGCGGGCGCACACACAGACACACACACACAAAACTAAGTATATGAGGTGGTGGATATATTAACTAGCTTGAGATTGTGGCCATCATTTTATACTATATATGTATAACAAAATGTAAGTTTGTACAACTTAAATATACATAGTTTCTATTTGTCAATTATCCCCCATAAGCTTAATGAGAGAACGGGGTTCTTTTAATGCCTTAGTGCTTCTCTCTTCGTACCAAATTTTAAGTACCTTGAGTGTTGATAAATGCCTTATTCATCTTTTTTCCTTATTAATGAATGGCACAGTATGTAATATGGGTAAGTCTTGCAATGAACATTATAATTAACTATACTTAAATTTTTTCCTGAAAAATGCAGATTCTGGAATTGTTTATCATTTGTTGCTTTTCTCATGGTGTTTTCTTTCACTGGACTTCTAATCCCTGCACATACGTATTTATATATATCATTTTCTGACATATATTATTCAATAAATATATACTTCACATTGATTGTTTTAAGGTAAGAGTACCATTTGAATTCTTGTATTTATAGGAGGTTAAGATCTGTTAAATAATAAAAAGGTTTCCTATCCATGATTGAACAATTGACTCAAACTTCTCCAGGAATCATCAACAAATTAATGCATAATATATTTTCAAATTTTTAACTGAATTTTAAAGCAATGTAAATACTTTGTAAAGTTTTTTGAAAAAAATAGAAAGAAAGAAAATATATTTCATAATTTTAACACCTAGAGGTAACCACTGTAAATACTTGGCATATTTTATCCAGTGTTTCTTTTTCTATGAGGTTTCATGAAGCTAAACACCTATCATACACAGAAATCTGATCTTGTGTTTTTGCTTAGCATTACATAACAAGCAATTTTGAATTAAAGTTAGAGTTCAAAATCAATTTTTAAAAAGCGCAGAAAACTTCTTTTTGTAAATGTGATTTGTGCTTAAAGAAATTTGTGGTTAAGGCCAGCAAAGTGCCTGCCTGTGCCACATTAGAGATGACACTTGTAGGAGAAATCACCGTAACTTCAATCACAGTTCTTTAATCCCAACAATCGAGTTATAACAGTCTATTTTCATCCAGGAAAATCAGTTGAATGGATAACACTATGTCACTAGTGCTAATTAAATGGAAATGAGTTCCAAACTATCAAGTAAATTTGTTGAAAAGTGTAGGAATGATATGTTACTGAATGAAGAAAAACAGATATTGGACAGATTCAATAAGATTAAAATCTATGAAGAAAAATAGAGGAGGGGACTTTTTTTCTCACTTATAATTTGCTAGATTATTTTTGTTCTTTTTGGGATCTAAAATATATCTAGAAAACATATCCTTTTGTTTTTGTTGTTGTTGCACTTGAAGAAGCGCTCTTCAAGGATGATGTGGAATGGCCCTACTACTGCTCACCTAGTATGAGAAACAAAGAGAAAAATGCCATTGTCTTGGCATGTCCCTCTAGGTGAAACACCTTCTACTTTCCTTTGGTGCCAGACCAATAGCGTATGTCGGTTCATTTCTTTGACAGTTAGCAGTGACTCGGGAAATACATTGAAATAGTGCAGAAGGAAACAAATTTCTGTGACAAAAAATAACTTTTTAAAAATTGTTTTGTCTTTTAGACTTCTGGTCTTCCTATTAATGAGCCCTCTTTTGTCTCGACTTGGTCATGGGTTCAGCTGGCGCTGGGCATTCATAATGGTCTGGAGTGAAATGAAAGGGATGCCTAACATAAACATGGCCCTTCTGCTCGCCTACTCTGACCTTTCTCTTGGATCCGAGAGGGAAAAATACCAAGTAAAGAAAGCTGTATTTTCTTGTTTGGCTATTTGATAAAATCGTTGCTGTGTACTTAAAATATATTTTTGTGGTGAGGTAGTACAACTTGCCCAGGCATGGCGGAGAGTTTCAGCTATAATGGCAAGATTGGGGAAAGGAGGAAAGACTGACGACTCTCCCCTTCCCCATTCTAGCTTAGGACTTCCTAAATTCCTTCATACTCCTAAAAGTAGGTTTATTATGATGAAATGAATTGAAACTTGTAAGTCATCCAGAATAGTATCCAAACAAACTATGCCCTTAATAGATGCCCTCATTTTTATTCAAATAAAAATTAATTTTAAAATATAATACTCAAGTGAAGACAAACTCTACCTATTATTGGCTCTTTTGCCTTCTGTAATAAATTCCTCTATTGCCTATATTTAGTAACACTAGGAACCATCATATTTTTTTTGACAGGCAGAGTGGACAGTGAGAGAGAGAGACAGAGAGAAAGGTCTTCCTTTTGCCGTTGGTTCACCCTCCAATGGCTGCCGCGGCTGGTGCACTGCGGCCGGCGCATCACGCTGATCTGAAGCCAGGAGCCAGGTGCTTCTCCTGGTCTCCCATGGGGTGCAGGGCCCAAGGACCTGGGCCATCCTCCACTGCACTCCCTGGCCCCAGCAGAGAGCTGGCCTGGAAGAGGGGCAACCGGGACAGGATCGGTGCCCCGACCAGGACTAGAACCCAGTGTGCCGGCGCCGCAAGGCAGAGGATTAGCCTATTGAGCCGTGGCGCCGGCCAGAACCATCATATTTTAATTGCCAGATAAAGTTATCTCTAAGACAGCAACCCCAAACTCTTAGCATAACATACTGGGCATGACTCTCCCTCTGCTGAGTCACAAGTCAGGAGAATTACTAGGAGCCCTGTAAGACATTTCCTATGCAGGCATCACAGGACAATGGATGATTTCATTACATTATATTTTTATATAAATGCCAAATGTAAGTAAAAGAGTGTCAGGGTGATTGCTATGTTTCTTATTAAATAATAATCTAAGAATTAAGCTGTTTTTAAAACCAAGATGATGTATTATCACACAACTTCCTTTTTCTTTTTAGTCTAGTTACACATGCCTTAATTATCACGATCAATACCATCATCATGCATGTTGATCATTGTGGTGATGAACACGGCATTTAGGTTCTGAAATTTTCACCTCAGCTACTATTTTTCCATGTGACCCTCAATTTATTTAATTCCACCTTACCTTAAGTGTCAGTGCCACTCACTTCTTAGGACACTATTTAGTATATATTAAATGTACAATAAATAGAAGTAATAATGATGCTGATGGTGAGATGATAATGGTTGTTAATAGTTTGTACAAGATTGGGCTCCCAAAACTCATGTTGACATTTAAACCTCAAAGTCTTATAATAGTTAATAGATTAATGTTAATGAATTAAGAATGGAGAATTAATCTAATTATGGCTTCTGGGAAGCTGGCCTGGTGGGAGGTGTTTTGACCAGTGGGGTCTTGCCTTTGGAAGGTAGGTATCGAGAGGGTTGGTTGCATAACTTGAGCACGCTTCCTCTCTCCCTCTACTTCTTTGCTTGCCATGTGATCATTGCTCTATGTGCTCTGCCATTGCCAACATCAATCAGATGCCAGACTACTGGGGCTACTCAATCTTAGACTGTGAACATCCACACTGTACACAGAAATCAACCTTCCATCTTCCTAAGGCACTCTTAGGTATTTAGTGAAAATACCAAAAGACTGACTAATGCAGTGATGAGGATGATGTTATTCCAGGTAGCCCTGCTTTAAAACTTTAGTCAGTAAAATCATTTTGGAAATGTCTTCCCTTTTACTTGAGAAAAACAGTCATATACCCTGCTTAATTTAATTTAGCTGAACTCTATAACTAACTTAGTTATTACAGACAGGCAATATAGTAGAGGGTTAAAAATACTAACTTCAAAGGCATGCTGCCTTTGAAATCGTGTCTATACTACTCACCAGTAACGTAACTTCGGGTAAGTTACAGTGAGTCAGATGCTCATATGCATAATTGGAGAATTTTGGTTTTGACTTTACAGATTTGTAATGAGATTAAGTAAGCCTATTATATTATACTACATGCCCACTTCCTGAATGTTAAACTGCTTTAATTATCTTCAATCTAGAATGCACTAGGGTACACTTTACGAACTTTTAGAAAACCTCAAGCATGTGGAATTCTGGCCCAGGCTATGATGAATAAAGGATATCAAACTCAGTTTCTTCAGTAAAATAGCTATAACAAAGGTGAAAATATATGAAGCAGTGGATTTTTTTGAAGAATCATTTATTTATCTATTTGAAAGGCGGAATTACAGAGATGCAGAAGCAGAGAGAGGGAGAGGTCTTCCACCCACTGATTCACACCCTAGATGGTGGCAACAGCTGGAGCTGCACTGATCCAAAGCCAGGAGCCAGAAGTTTCCTCCAGGTCTCCCATGTGGGTGCAGGTGCCCAAGGACTTGGGCCATCTTTTACTGCTTTCCAGGCCATAGCAGAGAGCTGGATCAGAAGTGGAGCAGCAGAGACTCGAACCGGTGCCCATATGGGATGCTGGCACTGCAGGCGTCAGCTTTACCTGCTTTGCCACAGCACTGGGCCCACAGTGGATTTTGAGTACCAGGAAAGGAATGTTGCACAGTTATAGGTTATATGCTTGAGAAAATAGAAACATAGGAGGTGAATTCATATTCATTCTGATCTCTCTTCCAAAATCTGGTAGAGAGAAGTGAATATCAGAGTATAGTAATCTCACTGAGTAGAAGAAAATGAAATCAGGGTTTAGGACTACTGAAACGATTTAAATTTATGGGACAGGGTACCATAAATGGCAGAATGTGTAGAAAGAAATTACTATGGGGCTGGTGTTGTGGTACAGTTGATTGAGCATTACATATGAGCCCTGGCTGCTCCACTGCAAATCCAGCTTCCTGCTAACGTGCCTGGGAAATCAGAGGAAGATGCCCTGAGTGCTTGGGCCCCTGCCACCCAAAGGTGGGAGACCTGGATCTAGTTCCAGGCTCCTGACATCTACCAGTCACAGTGCATGAACCTCACCTAACAACATGGGTTAGGTTGTGACCCTAGGAGACCATGTTGTATATTTACTCCAGACCACTCTGAGACAAGAATGATGACTGGTATAATATAGTGATCTTCCAGGAAATTAACAGCCTAACACAAAACTTGAAACTCTTTACCAGAAAAAACTTAATAAAGATTCAACAATGTAGCATCCATCATGTACAACCTAAAGTAAAATATTACGATGAATATGAAAAAGCATGAAATGTGGCCTATAATTGAGAGATAAAATTATTTAAACAAAACATAGAGAAGACAAATATGTTGGAACCAACAGAGCTATTAAAACATTTTCTAGAATTTAAAGGAAAAATAGACATAAGAAATGAGAACATAGAATACTTTGGTGAAGAAATTCAAACAATTATGGAAAAATTCTAAAAATGAAAAGTATAATGACTGAAATGGAAATTTTTCATGAACTTGATGGCAGACTGGACACTGAAAAAGAAAAATTCAATTATATATTCATATATTCTAAACAAGAGCGGGAAGATATATGAAGTAAAGCCAATTTATCATTGGAGAATTTAACACCCCTTCCTATAACTTTCTATAATTAATAGTCTTATCAAAAAGTAGTGCTAAGGGGCGGGTGGCAGCATCCCATATGGGCACCAGTTCAAGTTCGGCTGCTCTACTTCTGATCCAGCTCTCTGCTATGGCCTGGAAAAGCCATAGAAGATGACTCAAGTCCTTGGACCCCTGCACCCATGTGGGAGACCCGGAAGAAGCTCCTGGCTCCTGGCTTCAGATAGGCTCAGCTCTGGCCGTTGCGGCCATCTGGGGAGTGAACCAGTAGATGGAAGACTTCTCTCTCTCTGCCTCTCCTCTCTGTGTAACTCTGACTTTCAAGTAAATAAATAACATCTTTAAAAAAAAAAGAAATGAAGAACTGATTATTGGTTGTTGGTACTTAAAGGGGGATGGTGGCAGGACAGAACTGGATGTGACTACACAAGGGCAGTAGGAAGAATATTTATGTTATAGAACGGTCATAACCATGAGAGTGTCAATATCCTGGTTATCATATTCTAGCATTTTGGAAGATATTACCATCTATGAAATTAATGATATACATGATCTCTTTGTGTTATTTATTAAAACTATATATGACTGTACAATTATCTCAAAACAAAATGATCAATCTTTTTAAAAAAAAATGAGAGAAAAGAACAAATTACCAGTATCAGCATTAAAGAGAATGTAACTACAAATTATATTTTTATCAATAATTAGTGTAAAATATGCACAATTTTTTGTCAAGAACTTTAACACTTTAGATGAAATGGCTAAAATCATGGAGGAAATAAAGGTCTAACTGACACAGGAACAGAAATTTTGAATAATCCTATATCTGTTAAAGAAATTAGGCATATAAATTAAATATTCACACAGAGAAAATTAAAATCCCAGATAGCTTGACTGATGAGTTCTACCAAACATTTAAAAGATAAATAGCACTATCTATATACAAATTATTCCACAAAATGGAAAAGGATGGAATACTGCCTTACTTATTTTATGTGGCTGGCTTGGTCTGATACCAAAAGCCAGTAAATATATTATCAGAAAAATAAACTATTGATAAAACATCATGCAAAAATCATTAAATATTTATTCAAGGGCTGGATATGATGGTACAGTTGGTTAAGCTGCCACTTGGGATGCCCATTTCCTATATCCCAGGGCCTGGGTTTGATTTCTGGCTACTCTACTTCTGATCTAGCTTCCTGCTAATGCACCCTGGGAGGCTTCTGGTGATGGTTCTAGTGTGCTTAGGCTCCTGTCAGCCACACAGGGGATGCAGATCGAGTTCTTGGCCCCTGGCTTTGGTGTGTCCCTCCCTCAGTGGTTGCGGCCATTTGGGGAATGAAACCGTGGATGGAAGAGTGATCTCTTTGTCTCTGCACCTGTCAAGTAGAAAAAAATTAATAATTAATTTTTAGAAGAATAGTTTAAAAATATTTAGTCACATGAGATCCCACAGAGATCCTCATGTGGGATCCCTGTCCTTAATGTGCTGTACATTGTGATTTAATGCTATAACTAGTACTCAAACAGGATGTTTCACTTTGTGTTTCTATGTAGGTGCAAACTGTTGAAATCTTTATACTAAATTGATCTTCTGTATATAAAGAAAATTGAAAATGAATCTTGATGCAACTGGAAGGGGAGAGGGAGCGGGAGAGGGGAGGGTTGTGGGTGGGAGGGAAGTTATGGGAGGGGGAAGCCATGGTAATCCATAAGCTGTACACTGGAAATTTATATTCATTAAATAAAAGTTAAAAAATAAAAAATAAATATTTAGTCAATAAAATCCAAATTTTGGTGTAAAAGATAACACACTATGATCAAGTAGATTTTATCCAACATGCAACATTAATTTCGCATTCAAAAACAAACAGCACAGCTCCGTGCACTACCACAATAAAGGAGAAAATGTACATCACTCTCAGCAGATGCTGACAAAGCATTTGACAAAATTTATGCCCATTTATGAATCAGGAAAAGAAAACCTTTCTGTGAAATAGCCTTAATCTGATAGCTGGCATTTTAAAAACATCTTTGATAAACAATATTCGTCCATATTTACGGGGCACAGTGTGACATTGCAACACATATATACAATAAATATTGATCAAATTAGGGTGATTAACATTTCTCTCTCTCTGCCATTACTTTATTATTTAAATTATGTAAAAGATATTTATTTTAAAAAAAAACAACCTAAAGCTCACATGACACATAATAATAAAATACTGAATATTTTCCCCTAAATCTGGGAAAAAGGCAAATATCTCTGCCTCCCACAGTACTCAATGCCTACCCAGGGAAACAAGCGGAAAGATAGAGTTTGCTTCACATGAATACAAATAACTACTAGAACCAGAAAGTGGATTTAGTAAGATCATGAAGCACATATTCAGCATACAAAACAAATTGATACCGGTATGAACCGGAAACAGAAGAGTGAAATAACAGTAGCATCAGAAACATGACAGAGGAATAAAAATAATTAAAATATTACACGTGAGTTATCTACGGCTATGTAATAAATTGCTTCAAAATTTAACTGTCTTATTTTTCTAAGATTTATTTATTTGAAAGGCAGGGCAAACGGAGGGTGGGTGTAGAGAGAGAGAAAGAGAGGGAGAGACAGATATTTTCCATCTACTGGTTCAATCCAGCTAAGACTGGACCAGGGCAAAGTCAGGAGCTTCCTAGTCTCCTGTGTAGGTGGCAGGGGACCAAGTACTAAAAGCAATTTCTACTGACCCCCTAGGTGCACTAGCAGGAACCTGGGTTGGAACAGAGCAGCCAGGACTAGAACCAGCACTCCAATATGCCATGTCAGTGTTGCAAACAGCCATTTAACCCTTTGCGCCACAATGCCAGCCACAGTGTAGCTGCTCTGAACAAGAAACTGATCTCAGATTCTGCAGGTCAGAAATCTGGATGTAGATTAGCTGGGTGCCTGTGGGTCGGTTTCTGCCCTAAACATCTAGTCAAGCATAAATGGGGGAAGCCGACATCACAAGACTCAACCAGGGCTGGAAAAATCTGCTTCCAAACACAGATATCTGATTGTTGAGAGGATTCATCCCTCTGCAGGTAGTAGGACGAAGGGCCAGAACCCTCCTTCAGTGCCTTCTTACTTGAGTCTGCACAGAGGTCAGCTCACAATATGGTAGCTGGCTTCTCTTAGAATGAGCAAAGCAAGAGAGTAAACCCCCAAGACAGAAGCCCCGGTCCTGATTTCGGTTTGATTTAAAACATGGGTTCAGTATGTACAATAAGATGGACATCCCAGAGTACTTTTCTTGTACTTGCCTCCAGTTTCCTCCCTGCCTTGAGCATCTTCAACAGGCTACAACCTGACTTAGGCTACATTGCTAAATGTAGAATATGCTATGAGAAATTGTTGAGAACACTCACTTTGTTTTTTGTTTTTTTTTCAATTCCAGGTGTTATTTCATGGAGTCTTAGTATGCTTAATTACCCTAATTGTTAATAGATTTATTTTGCCAATGGCAGTTAACAAACTAGGTAAGCCCTCCTAATTACTATTCCAAGTGAATACAAAGAATTCTAAGTTTGCTAATGAAGCGCTAGTACAAAAAAAAGAAAAGAGAGAGAATCCATATAAATACAAGGCCTGTGTTGTCAAACTAAGAGCAAATAGAATCACCATGTAAAGGCATATTAACAGCTTTGTTCAATAAGCTTTTCTTTTTAAAAGATTACTTATTCACCTTAGTTCCATATACCTGAAATGGTGATGTAAATTTATCCAATATTAAACAAGATTTTAAGAGCTTCCTTTATGCTAAGCACTATTATAATTGATTGTGATACAGTCACAGAGATTTTTCCTGAATTGACAGAGCTTACATTGGAGTGAGGAGAAACAGGCAGTTAACATGACAAATAAGGTTCTATCAGAGAGTCGTATGTGCATCCAAGAAAACAAACCTCATCCAAAGTAAAAGAGGGAATATAGCAAGTGCTACAGCAGCTTCCAGAGAAAGCTGGAAACTGGGAAGGCTCAAGGACAGAAAGAAGGTCTGAGGGGTTAGAAATTTAAGAGACTAATACTGGTAATCTCTCCTACGTGATTGTGGCAGCTAAGCCCCGTGATCTGCTAGCTGAAGGTCTACAAATCAACAAAATCGATAAGGTAAGTCCCAGTCCAAGTTCAAAGGCAGAAGACCAGTGTCCCAGCTTACAGACCTTCAGGCAGAGAGAAGCTTCTCTCCCTCAGCCTTCCATTTCGTCAGGCCTCCGGCAGACTGAATGAGGCCAGCCTGCCTTGGGGGTAGCAATCCGCTTTAGTCAGTCTACCGAGTGAAATGCTCTTCTCAGGCAGAAACACCCTGGTGGACACATCCAGAATAATGCTAACCCCAATGCAGATGGGTGTGGCTTTCGACGGTTCCACTTGGGATCTTTCAACATGAAGATGGTGCAAAAGTGAAATTCATTCCGTGGGAACCGTACTTTCTAATCTTGAGTTTTAATCTTTTCCTGGGCTGGTGACATGCAGTACAATGTTGAGCCCCACCTCCCAGACAGCCCCAGAATCCAGGAGGAGAAACAACTGACATCCTGCAGAGTATTGTGTGGTTCAGCCACATTATTCAGTATATTAGGTATCTTCAAGCCCTTTTTCCCCTACGGGACTTTCAGTTTAGGATGGGTTTATCAGGACATCATCCCACTGTAACTGGAAGAGCATCTGTGTCCAATTACGTTCTGGGCCAATCAAGTTGACAAAAAATGAACCAAAAAACCCTGATCCTCTGTTTCTCACCTATCATACTAGGAGAAGGGACTCACAGCAAAAGTTGATAAAGACAAACAAAAAAGGCTTACTACATGCAAAATGGCCAGACATGTTTCCCTAGCACAGAGTAAGCAACTTTTATGAAGACTATTATAATAAAAAAATTTTAATTGTTAGCATTCCTATTATAAAATTTATGTTGTCTTTTTTTAAAGAAATGACTGATGACAATAAGAATCAAAAAGAGCTTTATGATTTACATCAAAATGGTGATGCTCCCATTAATTTATAAAATGTACTCTTTGTGTCAAAGGTCTTCGTGATGTCACATCAACTAAATATAAATCAGTTTATTATACATTTCAACACTTTCAAGAGCTAACTAAATCTACGGCCTCTGCACTAAAATTTGACAGAGATCTTGCTAATGCTGATTGGAATGTGGTTGAGAAAGCGATTGTACTTCAAAACCCATATGCCGTAAGCAAATAATATCTTTTGCTTATTCCTTCAAAGTAAATACGATTGCCTTTAAGTAAGTATAAATCATCTTATAAATATTAATTCACAACTTTTAATATTTGCACTCAACAGAGAAGTTGTATTAGTAGGTCCTTATGTATCAGAATAGTAAAGAGAGGCTCTTAACTCTGTGATCATGATTGAGCAAAATGGAAGTCTCAACTCTTTTGAGCATGAAGAAAACATATGCATTGTAAATTCAAGAGGAAGCAGTTTTTTGGAGCTTTCTTTAAGAGATGTCATAAAAACAAGAGTGTGAGGCTTCAAAAATGGTTAGTTTTTGACCAGATCGAGGTTGGCAGTGGCCTTAATTCATTCATTTCTTCAGCATTTATTTAGTTTATTATATATGTTAAACATTTGCTAGACCTTAATTGGTTAATCACACAGCTTATTTTTGAAATAAAATGGAACTGAAGGCCAGTCATCAGTTAGCTGTGTGTGCATGAAATGTCACTTTCTGGTTGGGAGATGCACTTTAAAATCTTTGTGGTCAAACTGAGCCATGAATGAGTACTCAGCACACCAAACAGTAGTGGCGTCCTTAAGGAGAAATAATATGTCCTGGGATCTCAAAGCTGCTGCTGCTTTTCTTTCCCACATCCTACGTCGTGTCTGGTTCTCCTTGCAATTTTCTTCTATATCACACGGTACGAAGGACCACCTTCTAGGAGTGCAAAGGAAAGGTCATGAATCTATAAAATAGAGTATCCCCAATCCATCTCATACCCACTATCCAGTGCTTGAAACTGCAGATAGGGCCTGAGCCAATCCCTGCGCCTGAAGAACTACCGCCAGGATTTCTGAATGGAGAAAGTATCACAAATCCAAGAATTTCTCTAGCAGCTCTCAATAGCTGATTGTGGCCTTTTGCTAATCTGTCTGCATCAGAATAATCTGAAAACCTTTCTAAAAATATTGAGCTCCTGGCTCCCATTCTGGGATCATTTAAGACACTACCTAGATAATTCTAACGCAGAATAAGAGTTTGGGCTACAGCTCTAGTGACTGATGTACTTCAGAAGGAGGAAGAACAAGCAGCCAACCACACTTTTCTCCTTATGAGGCAGACATAAAGAATGCTATAGTCTTAGAGACAAGCACTGGCTTTGGACTTGAAAGTCTTGGGTTCACATCCTAGCTTTGTTACTTAATTCATAGCTTTGTGGTCTTAAGCAAATCAATTACTTTCTGTAAGATTCAGGTTTTCTCATCAATAAATTGTCTGTACTCCCATCTTCTTACATGTTCACCCTCTGACTCCCTTAAGTGATTAAAGCAGCAGTTGTCAAACTTCAGCTGAGCCCCACGCCGTGGCTCAACAGGCTAATCCTCTGCCTTGCTGTGTTCTAGTCCCGGTCGGGGCACTGGATTCTGTCCCGGTTGCCCCTCTTCCAGGCCAGCTCTCTGCTATGGCCCGGGAGTGCAGTGGAGGATGGCCCAAGTACTTGGGCCCTGCACCCCATGGGAGACCAGGAGAAACACCTGGCTCCTACCTTCGGATCAGCATGGTGCGCCGGCCGCAGCGCACTGGCCGCGGCGGCCATTGGAGGGTGAACCAACGGCAAAAGGAAGACCTTTCTCTCTGTCTCTCTCTCTCTCACTGTCTACTCTGCCTGTCAAAAATAAAAATAAAATAAAATTAAAAAAAAAACTTCAGCTGAATTAGAATTGTCAAGTGAGTTTGCAGAAACACAGACAGCTGTCCCCCCCGCTTCCAATTCTGATCTAGTTGGTCTGAGAACATGCATCTCTCACAGGTCTCAGGGGCTGCAGTTGCTCTTGGAGGATCATATTTTGAGAACTGCTAGCTTCAAGTCTGATTGAATATAATATGGGATCACCTTTATAAACTTTTCAGAATGCCATGTAAAAGTAAAAAATATGATACAGCTCTTCTCTCTGAACTGATAGTTATTTTACCTTCTATACAACTAAGAAAATGGAAGGGACATTTTTAAAAAATAATGAGCATCTGAACATTTTTCTAAATCTCACAGATTTTCTATCATATTTTGATTGGTTCTGGTATGAGAATTGCTTGAGGTTTATGCAAAGTTATATGTTACATATGTTAATATATGTTATATGTTAATATCCATCTATTATTTTGAAATTTGTGTTGGATTTAGTTGGAACACGAGGAAGAAACTCTAGAACATCAGAAAGTGAGATGTCCAAGCTGTGACAAGGAAATAGATGAGACCCTTAACCTTGAAGCAATGGAGCTGGCCAACAGACGTCTCTTGTCTGCACAAATAGTTAGTACTATACTATACCATTTTAACATTGCTTAGGGGTATAAAATCATACTGAAAACTTTCTCCTTGCTAAAGAATCCATGAGTATGTTCATTTGCATAATCTATTATTTACAAGCAAAGGGAAGTTTGGCATTGTCTTAGGAATCTGCTTGACAGACAAAGGTGGGAGGAGAGAGAGTGAACATCACCCAAACCAACTTCAGTAAAACGCATTTTTAGTATGGAGATCTGTCAATTTCACAGACCCAAAGGCAAGAATTACTACTGGGCCCAACCTTCTGATACATTAGGCAATCAGTTCCATGACACTTCTCATCTCTAGCTCCATGCCAGTTTTTCAGGGAAGGATACCACCCAATTCTCTCATAACAACAGGTAGAGAATATTGTGTTTCAAACCTTGGGTAAAAATTAGAGAAATTCTGGAGCACAGCAGCCTACAGGATGCTGTGGAAATCAGTTAATAATCTAGTTTCTGTTTGCTAAAAGCTCAGGATGTTCACCATCTACCACAACGCACACTTTTTTTTTAAGTTTTATTTAATAAATATAAATTTCCAAAGTACAGCTTTTGGATTACAGTGGCTTCCCCCCCCCCATAACTTCCCTCCCACCTGCAGTCCTCCCATCTCCCACTCCCTCTCCCATTCCATTCACATCAAGATTCATTTTCAATTATCTTTATATACAGAAGGTCAATTTAGTACATATTAAGTAAAGATTTCAACAGTTTGCACCCACACAGAAACACAAAGTGTAAAGTACTGTTTGAGTACTAGTTATAGTATTAATTCACATTGTACAACACATTAAGGACAGAGATATCCTACATGAGGAGTAAGCGCATAGTGACTCCTGTTGTTGACTTAACAATTGACACTCTTGTTTACAGCATCAGTAATCACTCTAGGCTCTTGTCATGAGTTGACAAGGCTATGGAAGCCTTTTGACTTTGCCAGCTCTGATCTTATTTAGACAAGCTCATAGTCAAAGTGGAAGTTCTCTCCTCCCTTCAGAGAAAGGTACCTCCTTCTTTGATGGCCCGTTCTTTCTGCTGGGATCTCACTCACAGAGATCTTTCATTTAGTTTTTTTTTACCCAGAGTGTCTTGGCTTTCCATGCCTGAAATACTAAAATGTTCAATGTTGGGTCTTAGTGCATATGGAGCTGTCATAAATTTTTCAGCTATTCTATCCATCCAATATTCCAAGCATTCTATTTGCTCAGTCTAACTCTGGAAACAGGAGATGGGCAGGGATGTTGGCTCTCTTTAGCAGTTGTCCTGGCGGACAAGTTGAGCCACCAAAACAATCTTTTTTTTTAAATTTATATATTTATTTGATACTCAGAATTATAGGGAGAGAAAGGAAGATACAGGGCCGGCGCCGCGGCTGAATAGGCTAATCCTCTGCCTGCGGCGCCAGCACACTGGGTTCTAGTCCCGGTCGGGGCGCCGGATTCTGTCCCAGTTGCACCTCTTCCAGGACAGCTCTCTGCTGTGGCCTGGGAGTGCAGTGGAGGATGGCCCAAGCGCATGGGAGACCAGGAGAAGCACCTGGCTCCTGGCTTTGGATCAGTGCAATGCACCGGCCACAGCGCGCCGGCCGCGGCAGCCATTGGAGGGTGAACCAACAGCAAAAAGGAAGACCTTTCTCTCTGTCTCTCTCTCTCTCACTGTCCACTCTGCCTGTCAAAAATAAATAAAAATAAAAATAAATTTAAAAAAAAATAAAAGAAAGGAAGAGACAGAGAGAGGAGAGAGATCTTCCATCCACTGGTTCACTCCTCAAATAACAACAACTACCAGGGCTGGGCCAGGCAAAACCCAAGAGCTTAATCTGGATCTCCCACATGGGTACAGGGGCCCAAGCACTTGGGGCATCTTCCACTGCCTTCCCTGGCACATTAGCATGGAGCTAGATCAGGAGCGGAGCAGCCATGACATGAACCAGTGCCCATCTGGGATGCTGGTTCTGCAAATGGCAGATTAACCCACTGCAACACAGCGAGGGACCCCAAAGCAGCTTTTTCAAGGGGCCAAATAACCTCTTTAAGCAGCTGAGGCAGTGCCATGCAGGATGAATCTTATGACCACATGATACTTTGTTCAACCATCAGAATTCCTACCTGTCTCACCAAATTAGGTGTTGCCACCTGCAGGGCAATGATTTCCTCACATAGGCTAATTTAACACAGGGGGAAATACTCCTTTTCTACCTCTGTCAGTCTTCTAAATCTGAAGCTCCAGAGGCAAAGAGTCTAGAGATATATAGTCAAAAGCCAGTCATCAGGGTTCCCCTCTGAAGCCAAGACCAGGATGCAGACTGTGTGAAAACACTAAGCCAGCAGGAATGAGCCAGGGGAAAGGTCAGTCAAAAGGGAACACTGGAACAGGAGAGACAAATACTGCAATCAGAATTTCAAAGTAGAAGAGCATCCAAAAACCACAGAGAGCTATGCTAGGGTAACCCTGAATGATTATGAACACTCAAATATTGCTTCTTTAAGCTGCAATCATTGCTCCCTTGGACGAGGAAACTAGAAAGGGGAAGCTTGTAGAAATTAGTCTGTAGCTGTGAAAACATGCGACAGAATAGTGAAAAGCAAAGCCGTCTGCTATATAATATAGGAAATATAAACCACAGTTCTTTATTTCTGTAGAAGTTCCAAAATAAGAACACTTTCGATGAGACAGAAAATGAAAGCCAAATTCATCCTGCTTCACCTTGAATTGACCGACTTCACTGTGTCCTCCCATTTACATGCATGTAAAAAAATGCATTTACTCATTTATTTGAAAGGCAGAGAGAATTTTCCATCCACTGGTTCACTCTCCAAATGACCACAACAGCCAGGAATGGGCCAGGATGAAGTCATGAACCAGTAATTTCATTCAGGTCTCTATTTGGTGACAGAAGTCAAGTATGTGAGCCATCAATTGCTGCTTCCCAGGAGAATTAGCAGGGCACGTGACCAAAAGCAGAGCAGCCAGGACTGGAACTGACACCCTGTTGTGGAAAGCCAGCATCCCAAGTGGCTGTTTAAGCTACTGTGCCACAACACTCACCC
This sequence comes from Lepus europaeus, assembly GCF_033115175.1. Taxonomy (NCBI): domain Eukaryota; kingdom Metazoa; phylum Chordata; class Mammalia; order Lagomorpha; family Leporidae; genus Lepus; species Lepus europaeus. Next base: position 68,229,673 of record NC_084828.1, on the reverse strand, counting down.
ACACTGTGTCCTCCCTTTGGTGCCTTTGTCCTACTCCTCAGATTGTGCAGACATACATTTTGATAATAATTCTGTTCACAATTGATCATAATGATAGGACTAAGAGCCAAAGGGATCACATAAACAAGACTAGTGGCTGCTAATACTAATGGATAGAAAAAAAAAGGGAGAGAATGATCCAACATGGGAAGCGAGATACACAGCAGACTCATAGAATGGCAGATGTCCTAAATAGCACTCTGGCCTCAGAATCAGCCCTTAAGGCATTCGGATCTGGCTGAAAAGCCCATGAGAGTATTTTAGGCATGGAAAGCCAAGACACTCTGGAAAAAAAAATGACCTAAATGAAAGATCTCCAAGAGAGAGATCCCAGTGGAAAGAACAGGTCATCAAAGAAGGAGGTACCTTTCTCTGAAGGGAGGAGAGAACTTTCACTTTGACTGTGACTTTGTCTAAATATGATCAGAGTTGGTGAACTCAAAAGGCTTCCATAGCCTTGGCAACTCATGATAAGAGCCTTGGGTGATTACTGATGCCGTAAACAAGAGTGTCAATTTGTTAAGTCAACAACAGGAGTCACTGTGCACTTATTCCCCATGTAGGATATCTCTGTCCTTAATGTGCTGTACATTGTGATTTAATGCTATAACTAGTACTCAAACAGTATTTTTCACTTTGTGTATTTATGTGGGTGCAAACTGTTGAAATTTTTACTTAATATATACTAAACTAATATTCTTTATATAAAGAGAATTGAAAATGAATCTTGATGTGAATGGAAGGGGAGAGGGAGCAGGAAAGGGGAGGGTTGCGGGTGGGAGGTAAGTTATGGGGGGGTGAAGCCATTGTAATCCATAAACTGTACTTTGGAAATTTATATTCATTAAATAAAAGTTTAAAAAAAGATTCATTTTCAATTATCTTTATATACAGAAGATTGATTTAGTATATATTAAGTACAGATTTCATCAGTTTGTACCCACACAGAAACACAAAGTGCAAAATACTGTTTCAGTACTAGTTGTAGCATTACTTCACATTGGACAACACATTAAGGACAGATCCCACATGAGAAGTAAGTACACAGTGACTCCTATTGTTGACTTAACAATTTGACTCTTGTTTATGGCGTCAGTAATCTCCCTAGGCTCTAGTCATGAGTTGCCAAGGCTATGGAAGCCTTTAGAGTTCGCCGACTTCGATCTTATTCTGACAGGGTCATAATCAAAGTGGAAGTTCTCTCCTCCCTTCAGAGAAAGATCCTCCTTCTTTGATGGCCCCGTTCTTTCCACTGGGATCTCACTCACAGAGATCTTTCATTTAGGTCTTCTTTTTTTTTTTTCCAGGGTGTCTTGGCTTTCCATGCCTAAAATACTCTCATGGGCTCTTCAGCCAGATCCGAATGCCTTAAGAGCTGATTCTGAGGCCAGAGTGCTATTTAGGACATCTGCCATTCTATGAGTCTGCTGTGTATCTCGCTTCCCATGATGGATCTTTCTCTCCCTTTTTGATTCTATCAGTTAGTATTAACAGACACTAGTCTTGCTCATGTGATCCCTTTGACTCTCAGGGCTATCAGTGTTATCAATTGTGAACTGAAATTGATCACTTGGACTAGTGAGATGGCATTGATACCTGCCACCTTGATGGGATTGTATTGGAATCCTCTGGCATGATTCTAACTCCACCATTTGGGGCAAGTCCGATTGAGCATGTCCCAAATTGTACATCTCCTCCCTCTCTTTTTCCCACTCTTATATTTAACAGGGATCTCTTTTCAGTTAAAATTTAAACACCTAAGAATAATTCTGTGTTAATTACAGAGTTCAACCACTAGTACTAGAACAACAACAACAACAAAAATACTAAAAAGGATAAAGTATTACATTGCACATCAACAGTCAGGACAAGAGCTGATCAGGTCACTGTTTCTTATAGTGTTCATTTCACTTCAACAGGTTTTCCCTTTGGTGCTCAGTTAGTTGTCGCCAATCAGGGAGAACATATGATATTTGTCCCTTTGGGACTGGCTTAATTCACTCAGCATAATGTTTTCCAGATTCCTCCATCTTGTTGTAAATGACCAGGTTTCATTGTTTTTGACTGCTGTATAGTATTCTATGGAGTACATGTCCCATATTTTCTTTATCCAGTCTACTGTTGATGGGCATTTGGGTTGGTTCCAGGCCTTAGCTATTATGAATAGAGCTGCAATAAACATTAATGTGCAGATGGCTTTTTTGTTTGCCAATTTAATTTCCTTTGGGTAAATTCCAAGGAGTGGGATGGCTGTGTTGTATGGTAGGGTTATATTCAGGTTTCTGAGGAATCTTCAGACTGACTTCCATAGTGACTTAACCAGTTTGCATTCCCACCAACAGTGGGTTAGTGTCCCTTTTTCCCCCCACATCCTCTCCAGTATCTATTGTTGGTAGATTTCTGAATGTGAGCCATTCTAACCAGGGTGAGGTGAAACCTCATTGTGGTTTTGATCTGCATTTCCCTGATGGCTACTGATCCTGAACATTTTTTCATGTGTCTGTTGGCCATTTGGATTTCCTCTTTTGAAAAATGTCTATTGAGGTCCTTGGCCCATCTCTTAAATGGGTTGTTTGTTTTGTTGTTGTGGAGTTTCTTGATTTCTTTGTAGATTCTGGTTATCAACCCTTTATCTGTTGCATAGTTTGCAAATTTTTTTCCCATTCTGTCGGTTGCCTCTTCACTTTCCTGACTGTTTCTTTTGAAGTACAGAAACTTCTCAATTTGATGCAATCCCAAATGTTAATTTTGGCTTTGACTGCCTGTGCTTCTGGGGTATTTTCCAAGAAGTCTTTGCCGGTGCCTATATCTTGCAGGGTTTCCTCCAATGCTCTCTAATAATTTGACAGTGTTGAGTAGTAGATTTAAGTCTTTAATCCATGTTGAGTGAATTTTTGTGTAAGGCGAAAGGTAGGAGTCTTGCTTCATGCTTCTGCACGTGGAAATCCAGTTTTCCCAGCACCATTTATTGAATAGACTGTCCTTACTCCAGGGATTGGTTTTGGATCCTTGATCAAATATAAGTTGGCTGTAGATATTTGGATTGATTTCTAGTGTTTCTATTCTGTTCCATTGGTCTATCCATCTGTTTCTGTACCAGTACCATGCTGTTTTGTGAACAACTGCCCTGTAATATGCCCTGAAATCTGGTATTGTGATGCCTCCGGCTTTGTTTTTGTTGTACAAGATTGCTTTAGCTATTTGAGGTCTCCTGTGTCTCCATGTGAATTTCCGCATCATTTTTCCAGATCTGAGAAGAATGTCTTTGTTATTTTCATCTGTTTTTTAAAAATAAAAAGAATAAAAATAGTTTACTAGATCTTGTATCAGTGGTTGAGGATATAAAGATGAATTTATTTCTATTTCAATATTTTGAACACTTTTGTGTTCCTCTTTTAACTTTCAAATCATATTTACAAAATTGTTTTTTCCAAGTATGCTTATTAGCTATTCTTATGAACAATCAGTTTCTTATAGTTTCCTTTCTTAAATATTACATTCTTCAACAGGCTATCATTATTTTATAATTTTTTACTTATTATTTCTGGCAACTTTGTTAGTGGAGAATGTTTCTCAAATCTACCTTCTAATGTTATACCTTGTGCCTATAGCCAAATGTATAGAAAAAGTGATTGATTATTGAATTTTTAAAGTATTTCAAATCTAAAAATATGAGAGTACAGCTAATGATACATTCATATAAAAACAACAGTGATGAAATTCATAAATTAATATTTGTGGAATTAAATACAGCATCTTTTCCTGCTTGGATGCTAGCAGAATTATTTCTATTTGCTTGTAACATTAACATCAAATTCTGATGGGATTATGTCTTCTAATCACTTTCAAATTTGTAAATTTATTTCAAGAAAACATAATATTCAAGAACTAGCAAAACAAATGAAGGATATTCTATTTCAAATCTTGCTTTCATTATTAATAGGGCATATGATTCAGAACCCCATCTGTAAAACAGAAAAATTATGCTGACTGGATGATCTCTTAGATTCCTTGCACTTGTGATATTCTACATTTTCTGCACCATATATTCTATGCACCATTTTGGTTTCTTACCTCCAAACTTTGGTTTCTTTTATTACATCTTTGACTGTTGATTTTGTGCCTTTATGCAATGCTGTGCTTAATATGGAAATCCAATTTTCCAAAATAGATTGGATCTCTCGTCCCACTTTTTATCTTTGTAGTCCTTTTTATGACATATTTTCATGTTTATCTTGTTTGTTGATTCGGTTTCTGCAGTCTCAATTCTAATGTTCCCAATAGTAATATAAATTGGTCTTTTACAGTTTTCAGAGCTTCGAAAGTTTCTCTGTAAATCTCAGCCAGTTCTTGCTGAGATGGTATCTATTGTAGGTTGGAAAAGAAAGCACAGTGTGGCAAGATGGTGGTGCTTCTGCACCACGTGGGAGGAGGGGAACACGCCTTAAATGCAGAGATATTTGGGTTTCTAATATGATCTTAGGAAAACTCAATTCTGCGAGCCTCAGCTTTCTCTTATGTACAAGAGAGATCAGAACATGGTTTTTCATAATGCAATAACAATGTTAAACAAAAACATGTAGACTAGTTAATCTAATAGTATAGCAGAGAGCTCATGAATAAAAGTTGTCTTTAGAAGTCAGTCATTCTCCTAAAGAAGTTCAGAGTCGGTGAACTCAAGGGGTTTCCATAGCCTAGACAGCTCATAGCAAGAGTCTCGGGTGATTGCTGACGTCATAAATAAGAGTGCCAATTGTTAAATCAACAACAGGAGTCACTGGGTACATGCTCACCACGTAAGATCTCTGTCCTTAATGTGTTTTACTATGAAACTTAAAAACAACACTACTAGACGAACAATACCCTATACCTTGTGCGGTTGTGTGAATGCAGCCTGTTGAAATCCTTGCTTAGTATATACTAAGTTGATCTTCAGTATATGAAGGTAATTGAAAGTGAAACTGGCCGGCGCTGCGGCTCAATAAACTAATCCTCCACCTTGCGGCGCCGGCACACCGGGTTCTAGTCCCGGTCGGGGCACCGGTTTCTATCCTGGTTGCCCCTCTTCCAGGCCAGCTCTCTGCTGTGGCCAGGGAGTGCAGTGGAGGATGGTCCAAGTACTTGGGCCCTGCACCCCATGGCGAGAGCAGGAGAAGCCCCTTGCTCCTGGCTTCAGATCAGCGTGGTGCGCCGTCTGCAGCGCGCCGGCCGTGGCGGCCATTGGAGGGTGAACCAACGGCAAAAGGAAGACCTTTCTCTCTGTCTCACTCTCTCACTGTCCACTCTGCCTGTCAAAAAAGAATTAAAAAAAAAAAAAGAAAATGAAACTCGATAAAGGGTGGGATGGGAGAAGGAAAGGGGAGGGCCACGGGAGGGAGGGAGGCTGGGAGGGGAAGCCACAACAATACGAATGTTGCACTTTGTAAATTCACACTTATGAAATAAAAAATAAAATAAAATAAAAAAAGAAATTAAAAAAAAAATATATATGGAAAAAGTGTTAATATCAAACAACAGCATTAAAAATATACTCTAATGTACTTCAGAGATATTGTTTATGCAATAGTTGAGAGACTTGTAACTGGGTTTTAATTATACAACCCATGAAAGCATGGGCATCACCAGCTTTTGATTTCATTGCTTATTGTTTACTAGAAATATAATTTTGAAAAACATGTTATTGAAAACAGTTGGATAGCAAAATAAAAATGAAGGTTTTTAAAGTAGTCATATAATATTTTTCCTTAGGAAGTAGAGAACGATGTGTAACTGTGTGCACAGAGGAAATGCTCATGACTATGACATAAGAACGTTGAGACTGTTCATTTACATCAAAGTCATTGCATGCCATTAATAGGCAGAAGCCACTATCAAGAAAACAATGCCTGTTGGTGTTATTTTTGTGGTTATAAAGTGAGAATAAAAAACTCATGTTAAAAAAAAAAGAAGTCAGTCATTTCCTAAATTCTTCTTTTATTTTGGTGGGAGTTATCATTCAAGAATTTATATTTTTTAGTATCTTATTTCAAGCCACCAGACCACCAAGGAGACAGGATTTTTCTAGTATCTTAACTATTTTATATTGCTAAGCTTTCTTGAGATCCATGTCATTTTCAGCTTTTTCTTTTTCTGCCAACTACAATTTTTAGGAGGACACAAAATTTTAATCTTATATGATTTTTAAGGATTTTGATGATGTTTAAGGAAACAGATACTATTTTATTGAATTCTTGTTGTCATGGACGATAGCTTTTTTTTTTTTTTTTTTTTTTTTTGACAGGCAGAGTGGACAGTGAGAGAGACAGAGAGAAAGGTCTTCCTTTTTGCCGTTGGTTCACCCTCCAATGGCCGCCGCGGGTAGCGCGCTGCGGCCAGCGCACCGCGCTGATCTGATGGCAGGAGCAAGGGGCTTCTCCTGGTCTCCCATGGGGTGCAGGGCCCAAGTACTTGGGCCATCCTCCACTGCACTCCCGGGCCACAGCAGAGAGCTGGCCTGGAAGAGGGGCAACCGGGACAGGATCGGTGCCCCGACCGGGACTAGAACCCGGTGTGCTGGCACCGCAAGGTGAGAGGATTAGCCCTAGTGAGCCGCGGCGCCAGCCGACAATAGCTTTTTGATGCTATAATCCCCAAATGTAGTTGCTTTCTCTTCCTAGTACCCTTCAAGAACAAAACAGTGCTTTAATATCCATAAATGATGTTTCAGAGAGAATGCCTGCAATGGAGCTCAGGGATCTTGCGTTATATCGGACATTTCAGTTTAAGAAGTTGGTATATATAGTGATTCTAAACAGTGTGCAGCACATTTAGGCAGAGACAGTGTCAGGTGGTGCTTTCCACAGCATGAATTACAGTCCCTGAAGCTGAATAAGCTCCCAATATTTGACCTGAATGAAGGAGTAGCTGTGTTCTGTACAATAATAGTAGTCCCTTTAATCTTTAGCAAAGACTGCAGACACCAGTGTTCTGTTGTAACAGCATGTGTAAAAGTGAAACCAAATAAAGACACAAGCCAAGATCTTTCATCTTAAGATTTCTCAGGCCCTCTAATATTGTAATTTTGGAGGTAGGCATTTGATTCAACAATTAAGTTGCCACATGGGACACCCATGTCCCATATCAGAGTGCCTCGTTCAGGTCCTGGATGCTCTGCTTCCGGTTTCCTGCTAGTGCACAACTTGGGAGGCAACAGGTGATGGCTCAAGTACTTGAGTCCCTGCCATCCACATGGGAGATCCAGATGGAACTCCTGGCTTCTGGCTTCACCCTGGCTCAACCCTGGCTATGGTGGGCATTTGGGAAACCAGCAGATAGAAGATCTGTAGCTGTTTCTCTCTGTCTCTCTCTCTCTCTCTGCCTTTCAAATAAGATGCAAATAAATAAAAATTTTAAAACTATATATCCTATTATGCATTATGAACTTTTAAGTTGGGGATGTAGCTCGCAGCAATTCCTGGTCTTATTTGTCACAGAACTCCATTTTACTTTGTGGAAACCTAATTAGTGTCTAGGAGAACCCTAGTCCCTTCAGAACAAGTTGGATTCTACCCAAAGCCCAGAGGTACCTTCTATGCTGATCTTGTGTTGTGGACTCCGTAGGAAGATTCATTTTATAAAGAAACTAGATTATTTGGGGATTTTTGACCTATTTCTCACAGATTATATTCCCATAAAAGTGGTAATAAGTTGTTGCTGTTATCCATGCTCTGTAATGATTTGAATCAACATTTCTTTCAGGCAAGCTACCAGAGACAGTACAGGAATGAGATTCTGTCTCAGAGTGCAGTCCAGGTGTTGGTAGGTGCAGCAGGAAGCTTTGGTGAAAAGAAGGGAGAGTAAGTATGTTGGAAAGAGAGGGCTTTTATCCCAAACCACTGCATTTAGGAAACTATGCGAGTGAGTTTTCATGCTTTTAGTAACTTGGGTTCATCTAGTATTATATGTGCAAGCCACTGCTTGCTCTGATCGCCACACTCAGGCCAAAACACCTGTCTTCAGTTTCCCAGATGTGCCGTATTATTTCACGCCTCTGTGCATTTGAACTAGCAGTTGCTTCTAACCAAAATGCTTTTCCCTTTCTTTCTTTACCCCCTCCAAAAGCTAGACTGTGGTGGATTAGTCTTCCCATTTAGACTACTGGGACGCCTGACTAAGGGCGAAGTCTTCCTTAATCCCTCTACACATGATACCAGATTTCAAGACATACTACAGGGCAGTTATAATCAAAACAGCCTGGTACTGGTACAAAAACAGATGGATAGACCAATGGAACAGAATAGAAACACCAAACATCTACAACCAACTTGTATTTGATCAAGGACCTAAAACCAATCCCTGGAGCAGGGACAGTCTCTTCAACAAATGGTGATCTCACAGAGCTTTAGGATTTGTTGGAATCTCTGAAATTATCAGGAACCTGTGAAATCATTAGCTTCAGCATTAATCTCTTCAGTAAGATTTAATCATTCCCCAAACCTACATTAGGTGCCCCTCTTTCTGGGTCCAGAATGCTGTCATCTTAATTATTATCTGTTGCAACATGTGTTCCGGTTTACTGCAATTGCTATTTCTTGCCTTATCCCACTACTTGGCTGGAGCCTTGAGGGCAGTGATCAGTATCTTCTTATGGTTTATCCAAAGCACAGTAGGTGTTCAGTAATTATTTTTTAAATTATGAATGAATCAAGTCATAGATCCATTGAAGATTTTCCATGTAATTAGCATATTGAATCATGAAGAATTAAATTACTGCATTTTTAAATTTTGATTAATATCCCTGTAGCACAGAGACTTAGAAATTTCAGAGTTGAAACATTATAGTCAATAGGAAAGACAAGGTCCATCTTGAATTTAAGTCCCCATGACTCCTCCATTAAACCATATTATAAGCTGGACCTACCCACCTTCTGATGAAGACAATGAAAGTATTTGACCAACATCAGGCAAATTCCCCTATAACCAAGGGAATTCGCCAAACAGGACCATAGCACAGTCCACAGATTGAAAAGTCTCAGTGCAGAAGCCAACAGAAATCTAAAGGCAGTGCCACCTTTTAGGTCCTTTGGGTAATTTATGACCATTGACTTCTACAATCTACAATTTTGACTTTTTTGTAGTCCTTTTAGCCCAACTACTTGCCCTAAAGGTGAAAGAAGAGAAGTGGGAAGATGTGTGAGATGGACTGGATGTGTTATATATACTTTCTCATTTAAGTATCCCAGCCTGACGCAGACGAACAAGCATGTTACTGAAGTGACCTATTTATTGTGATGCCAGAGAATGGAAGCTCCAACATGAAAACCCAGATGAAACCAAACCCTAAATATTTGAATCATGATATACTTTCTCTCCGTAAACCTTGGACGGTCTCACTATTTTGAGCCATGTATCTCCAATTTCTTATACTCTCTTTATAATGAGTGGGCCCTACAATCTTATTTTATGATTATATATATACTAGTTCTAACTTCATGACTTGGAACTCTGCCCATGAAAATGTCTCATTCACAGTCACCACTGTACAAAATGGTCATTTTGCTTTCTGACAATACTGCATTGTTTACCCATTTTGAAAGCAAGTCCAAATGCTGTTCTTTCTTTTAGATATATGAATCTTGGGACAATAAAGGTTTATTCTGAAAGTAAAAAATTCCTTACCTTTTTAAGAAAATTACTGCTCAACTGGGTATATAATACTAAAAAAGACAAAGGAGTCCCATCAAGGTAAGTGCTTATAAATGTTACAAGAAATGCTTTTATATTTATTTGAAATTCTCTATTTTTAAATCATATCCAGAAATACTCTGCAAAGTATTTTGAAGTAGTATACAAATCACTAAATCTAGTAGTATACTAAATTACTTACATACATACAGAAATATACTTGAAAAGAGATAAGATGATATTCTCTCTTCTTTAACTGATGTATATTTCACCTAAAATTAACCATAGCCATTTTAAAGGGTACAATTCAATGTTATATTCAATGTTATTTTGTACATTCATAATGTTGAACAACAATAAGTTCCCAAAATTTCTTACAAATAGAATCATCAATATTTAGCCTTGCATTTCTGTCTTCTTTCATTTATCATAATGTTTTCTTAATTTCATTTTTGATAGTTCATTTCTAGTGTATAAGGATACAACTGATTATATATTGCTATTCTATCTTGAAAGATTATTGATTTAGCTTTTTAATTCTAGCAGCTCTTTTGTGGATTCTCTAGGATCTTCTATAAATACTGTCATGTCATCTGTGAATAGAGACAATTTTTAATTCTTTCGTTTCAATTTGAATTCCTTTTCTTAGATTCAAGGGCAAGGAATTCATTTGCTTCAAGAGAAGTCTCAAAGAACTTACAGCCATCTTTAATCTACCACACTCAAATATCAAAATAATGTTTTTGTATTAATTATAAACCTTTAACACTGACTTAAGCTAAAACTTTTCTGAACAGTATTTCTATTGATAATAACTTAGAAGGGAATTTGAGAAACTAGTATTGGCAGTCCATGTATCCATAGGCTATCTTTCAAATATTATCCTAGAGTAAACAATGGTACAGATTCTGGAGTCAGATGACTTGGTTTAGAATCCCAGGCTCCATCACTCGTTAGCTGAATAAGTTTTTAAGGTCTGAGTTTCTTCATTTGAAAAATGAACACAATCATGTTGACATTTCTGGAGAATAGCAGATATTTGTAAAGGATCTAGTAAGGTAAATGACACAAAGTAGGTACTAGGATATTCTAATTGAGTTACCCTCTGCTTACCTAATGAGATTATTGTAAAGACTGCATAAACAGTATGTATAGAAAAACATAGGGACAAGAACTAAGTAAACAGCTAACAAAAGTTAGTATTTATTACTAAGTGCTAAGTAGCATCTATTCAAAATTGAGTCCCATAGCCAATGGATGAAATTACTATTAAAGATCAACAAACACAGAAGAAAATGCATAGCCATGAAAGAGAATCAGCAGAACCACCTGCAGTTTTATGTCTCTAATACTTCAGTTATTAGAATTATTCAATATGGACTATAAGAATAGTATTACTAAGATGTAGGACTTTATAAACAATGGAATCACAAACATGGTAAGTCCAATCACCAGAAGAAACTGAATAGAAAAGTAGAATACATATTAATTATAATTGGAATTAATTCAACTTGTTAAAAATCAAATAATATAATCACTATACCATTTATAATTTGAAGGGCTGTAGCTACACCTGTGCAAAGGAAAATAAATGCAGAGCATTGACAATGCTTCTGATAGAAAAAGATTGGGTCTGTGACACAGGAAATAGCCACATTAAGCAAGTGGACAGATCTGAAGGTCTTAAATCCCCAGATTCTCACAGATGCTGTGGCCTGTCAGAAGCAACCTTCTCTCCCCACGAGAGAAGAGTAGCTTCCTATCTTTTCAACATGCAGCAAGGCCATCACAAAACGAAGATTTCTAAGACTGATTTTTAATGATCTTTCATTTTTCCAGGGAAATTACCTGGCCAGGTGTCAGCTCAGCTAGAAGGGGAAATACAGTGCTTGCTTCTAGAGGCTACGGATTATTACAGAGATTATGAGATTGAGTAACATCAGCAAATTCTGGTAGGATTTATGAAGTAATGAATCTGGAGGGTATCAGTCAAGTACGTAAAACAGATCAGGGAGAATGTATTGGCATAGGTGGTCTTTCCCCCTGCTGACTCAGGGCTCAGCACTCTGTACCCAGTACTCTGGCACTATTTTATTCCAGAGGTAGTCCTTTAAAGTTTAACCAATAGCCTACGTTAAGTGAGATGCAGATGACAAAAACTGGAATGTATGGCCACATTATTCCATAAGAAAGAAGAAGCAACTGCATAACTGTGGTAGATGTCTTCTGCATGGCACAGTTGACAGTAGGAGAAACTGCTGTGGAGTTGATGTCATGAATTACAGAAGGATGTTAAGGATTCATGAATGGCAAAGGGAAGATGGTAACACCTAAATGTCAGCAGCAAGATGGGCATATTTTCTCTTATGGGCAGCATATCTGTAGTAATAGGGGAGCTTGACCTGAAGAATTTCTGGATCTAGGTATGAATAGAAAATAATGCATTTGGAGGATGTGGGGAAAAAGGGACACTAACCCACTGTTGGTGGAAATGCAAACTGGTTAAGCCACTATGGAAGTCAGCCTGGAGATTCCTCAGAAACCTGAATATAACCCTACCATACAACCCACCCATCCTACTCCTTGGAATTTACCCAAAGGAAATTAAATTGGCAAACAAAAAAGCTGTCTGCACATTAATGTTTATTGCAGCTCAATTCACAATAGCTAAGACCTGGAATCAACCTAAATGCCCATCAACAGTAGACTGGATAAAGAAAATATGGGACATGTACTCTATAGAATACTATACAGCAGTAAAAAAAAAAAAAATGAAATCCGGTCATTTGCAACAAAAAGTAAGAATTTGGAAAACATCATGCTGAGTGAATTAAGCCAGTCCCAAACGGACAAATATCATATGTTCTCCCTGATCGGCGACAACTAACCAAGCACCAAAAGGAAACCTGTTGAAGTGAAATGGACACTATGAGAAACAGTGACTTGATCAGCCCTTGTCCTGCCTGTCAATGAACAACTTAATACTTTATCCCTTTTAGTATTTTTTTATTCTGCTTAATACTATTGGTTGAACTCTTTAATTAATTAACACACAATTATTCTTTTTTTAAACTTTTATTTAATGAATATAAATTTCCAAAGTACAGCTTATAGATTACAATGGCTTCCCCACCTCATAACTTCCCTCCACAATTATTCTTAGGTGTTTAAATTTAACTGAAAAGTGATCCCTGTTAAATATAAGAGTGGGAATAAGAGAGGGAGGAGATGTACAGTTTGGCACATGCTCAGTTTGACTTGCCCCAAACGGTAGAGTTTGAAACATGCCAAGGGATTCCAATTCAATCCCAACAAGGTGGCATGTACCAATGCCATCTCACTAGTCAATGTAATCAGTTTCAGTTCACAATTGATCATAATAATAGGATTAAGAGTCAAAGGGATCACATAAACAAGACTAGTGTCTGCTAATACTAGCTGATAGAATTAAAAAGGAGAGAACCATCCAACATGGGAAGCAGGATACACAGCAGACTCATAGAATGGCAGATGTCCTAAATAACACTCTGGCCTCAGAATCAGCCCTTAAGGCATTTGGATCTGGCTCAAGAGCCCATGAGAGTATTTTAGGCATGGAAAGCCAAGACACTCTGGGAAAAAAAAAATCTAAATGAAAGATCTCTGTGAGTGAGATCCCAGTGGAAAGAACGGGCCATCAAAGAAGGAGGTACCTTTCTCTGAAGGGAGGAGAGAACTTCCACTTTGACTATGACCCTGTCAGAAAAAGATTGGAGTTGGCTAACTCAAGAGGCTTCCATAGCCTTGGCAACTCATGAAAAGAGCCTTGGGTGATTACTGACGCCATAAACAAGAGTGTCAATTGTTAAGTCAACTACAGGAGTCACTGTGCACTTACTCCCTGTGTAGGATATCTCTGTCCTTAATGTGTTGTACAATGTGAATTAATGCTATAACTAGTACTCAAACAGTACTTTATACTTTGTGTTTCTGTGTGGGTGCAAATTGTTGAAATCTTTACTTAATATATACTAAATTGTATATAAAGATAATTGAAAACGAATCTTAATGTGAATGGAATGGGAGAGGGAGCAGGAGATGGGAGAGGTGTGGGTGGGAGGGAAGTTATGGGGGGGAAAGCCACTTAATCCAAAAGCTGTACTTTGGAAATTTATATTTATTAAATAAAAGTTTAAAAAAAGAAAATAATGCATGTGAAAGGGCAGTAGAGATGAACAAATACTTTTCTACAGAGAGAGCTAATGACAAACAAGATGAGATCAACTAGCACAAAGCAAGACTAAGATTGCCTCACTGCCTTGCTATAGAATATCTTGTCATTTCTCAGAGCCAGAGCCATTGATAAAGAACTTAAAACCACATCACAAGAAAATAGAATGAATGTTCCTTCAACTTTTTCCCAAAACGTTAGCCATTTTACAAGTTACTACACATTGAGGAAAGAAAATACCCAGAGTTTTTGATGATTTTTAGACATGGCATTTAAGAAGCCAATGCTGCTACCAAAGGCCTGAAATGTTATTGTGGTCCTCAAGTGAGATGGAGGCTTTTAGGCTGGACAACATATGCTGTTTCTGGCCTAGCTTGCCTGAATCAGAGTCTACTCCATCATTATTTCTCTGAGTCCCTTAAGGCATAATTGAGATTAATATACTAGTATCTAGCCAAACACTTCCCTTGACTCACCTACACAGAACAAGAACAATTAGAGCAGGAAAAATCAAATATCCAACTGGATCTTAAAAATACAGCATTCCAAGAGGAATTAATGATTAACACAAACACTAAATATTATAAAGAGTACCTAAATGCCCCTCTCAATACACTTATCTGCCACACACCAAAAAAACCCAGGTTATAGTCATCCATGAACATAAATAAAAGGTTAACTAAATCTTGGTGTTGTGCCAGGTATGATTCTGCCATTGGAAAGAGTCAAGGCAATCAACCTGGAGAGATTGACTGGAAATCCAGAAGTGATGTTACTGTGAACCTAACAAGGCATGCACTCCATGGTTGCTCTCCTAGACAGGCCCTGCTATAGACCTTGGTGGGTGCTAGCAACATGGTCATGTGATCATATGTTTCTGATTTCATCTATATTTTCTCAAATAAGATCCTAAATTGTAAAAGCTTCTGACTCATAACAAAGATCTACTCCTGATAAAGGGAAAAATGATTCAGTGCCTACCCAACTTTTGATTAGTAGTTGATCAATTCTTTAATTTGAATTTTAACACTAGTGCATCATTTTACTACTTGAATAATTTTAAAAATAGGATTAAAATGTAAAAAACAAGTTGTACTCTTTAGCATACCTGTTGGGGAAACTATTTTTCAAAGTAAATATATTAATTTAAATTTTGTGATAAAACATGTGTTCATACTGTTTCACTACCATACACTCTAGGCTTCTGTTCACAACTGTACACCTTGACAAGGGAAGATGTTCATAATTCCTTAAAAAAGGGAGGAGAAAGCAGATTACAGTAAAATATGTGTAATGTTATTCTTTTCATGTTTACAGATAATGATTATAAATATAAAAAGATTAGAACAATATTCAAACTGTTAATAGTAGTCATCTCTGGGAAAGAGGAATTATTGGAAGGTGGGGGAGATTCTCCTTGCTTTATTTTTAAAATATTTTCAATTTGAGTTATCCCTGTCATATAACAAAAGTATTTCTATTATTGTTTAAAAAAAAAGGTGAATGAAAGATACAGAAACATAGAGAAAGAGACAAGCAACTAGACTCAAGACATTTAACAGATAAGGAGATTAAGATGAAGAAAATGGAAGCAAATGCCACTGTTAGCAAGTAATGGCTGCTTCTCAGAATTAAGCAGGGACTATTATACTTAGAACAGAGCTGGGTATATAATAGAAATCATTTTATATAATTCTACAGTACTTCTGCTAGATAAAACTGTTTTTCTTTTCTTACAGACATCTACTTCTTCGTGTATGCCATAAGGCAGTATTTACTGATGAATTTGAGTATGTCGGATACCTTGTGATACTAATGAATGTATTTCCTATTATAATCAGTTGGATACCACAGTTAAATAAAATATATGACAATGAAATAAAATATACTAACTACTCTTTTCTTGCAATTTATATTCTAGAGGCCCTAGTTAAGGTAATTTGAAGTGTGTGTGTGCCTGTGTATATACATGAAAGACAGACAGAGATTGAGACACAGAGAGAGAACATGTTATATTTCCTAATCTAATGTTTCAATACTAACTCCAGACAATGTTCTAAGAGTGTATGAAATTCTCCCTCATGTCTCAATTTTTTTTTCATTTTTAAAGTCTATTTTAGGGTAATTCAATAGAAAATTTGCGTAGTGTAAGCATTGATGTTTCTATTTGCAAAAATAAGTTTCAAGATGGTGTGAGTCAAAGAATACAGAGTGAATGTAAAAAGTATTGGCAATATTCCTGTACTTTGCAGCTGCATGAGTACACGGATGTTCATCTTACTGCTTTTATACTGGATAGACAGATAAATAGATCGGTAGCTTGATAGGTATTCTTTTATACTTGAAAAAATTGTAATTTTTATTAAAACCCAATCGACATTTATTAAATGATGGAAATCTATATATACAAATTTATGGTGGTACTTATTGCATTTTATGGATCAACAGGTTGCAATATAAAAGAATTTTAGCCAGAAAATTTAAACAGAAGAATTATATCTGATATATGGACAAAATAAATGGACATTAAATCCTGACTGGAAAATTATATGCCACTGCAGACCCATGATATTGGAAAAGAGGAGTTTCAAATTCAATCACATTGTGTGTAACAATTTCCAAGCCAGTCAGAAAGACTGCAGGAAGTCTCATAGAATTAAGAGATTAAGAAAAAAAACAACAGTTAGGGTTAGTGTGTGGGCGAGGACTAAAATTCCCCTAAAACAATTTAACACATAGTGTAGTGGAGAAATGAGTGAGCTGAGGCTTAGTAAACCTGGACGTTGTAATCTGCTGGCCGTTACTGAACTTTTCCCAACCTTCATTTCCTCTGGTATAACATGGCAGGGTTGGCCTAAATAACAGATGAGTATCTCTCTAGATCCAGTGTACTTTTCTTTGTACTTTGCAAAGTTGAGATGCTGCTGTGGCCTTGATGGGCTTCTTACAGTCAGGCCTGCTTACAACACCAGAGCTGGGCTGCAGGGACACCACTCCACCCTCTAGCTGAGTGGATACTGTGCCATCCTGGTCTTATTTCTATGTCCTCCTTAAGACTCATCCTCACTTCTCAGTTGGAGAACTTGCACTCACATCGCATTTCCTTTATCTGCTTTTCTGTTTGGCCAGTTTGCCCTTGTTAACATGCCTTTTTTTTCTACTTAAGCCTCAGAATAGATGATTTGCCCTCAGCTGAGATTTTCAGACAGGAATAACTACTTATACGCTTACTTTGCCTTTTTAAATGTTTATTATGTTAGTAACAATAAGTTATTACCTGCAAGGTGCCAGTCATTTCGACACTAACATTTCACATTCTTAAATTAATCCTGTGAAGCATGTATTCTGCCTGTGCTCTACAGATCGGGAAGCTGAGTCTCTGAAGAATTGCGTTATTGCTTAAAATCACGAACAAATGAAGAGTAGAGTAGAGATACGATTCCTTAAAAGCTTATGCTCTTTCAAATAAACAATGCTGCCTTCAAATTCCCTTCTTTGTATTTTCAACCTCTTCTCAAAACAGTCTTCCCTCTGTTAGAGAAATTAATTTCCTGAAACTCAGAGGGGAAAGCCCATCATGCCTCTCAAACAGCATATTTAAAAGAGATGTTATAATCTCTAATCCTACTCTTCCTCCAGAATTCCTCTAGAAACCCAATTTCCCAAGCTGAAATCCAGGTATCTTTGAAAACCTCCACTCTCTTACCTATAGTAGGTTCTCAATAAGTATTTATCTGAAATAAGGACTGGCTGAATAAACTATCATAAAATAGTAGGCATTATTTTTGTTTCAAATTTCAAAGTAAAATTATCATTTAATAGTGTGAGCATATCTTTTAATTTAGCACATTTAAAAATCAGGTGATTTTTTTTAAAAAGGTAGATGGTATGATATGAAGCCCTCATAGCTAGTCACAATTCTGGAATATCTAAAATTACTGTTCCAGTATTGTAATTTCAGCAAATCAATTAACTGTTAGTGAAGTGCAATAAAATATGAAGGTAAAGATATAAAATTTAAAGTTTTCAGATATGTTTCACCTTAATTTACAAACTGAACTTATTCTATAACATACATTCTAGTAGAAGCTGCATCAACTATCTTTAATAGGCATTCACCTGGCCCTGGATGGAACTGTCAGAAAAGTTTTCTCATCAATGTATCCAAGGTGATGAAATTCTTGTTTTTAGAATTCAAATTACATTACAGAGTTAATGTAGTCAATGCAATGGAAGGGATCTCCGTGTTCTAGCGAGGCCCCTTGCCTACAAGCAGATCTGTAGGCACTTCATTTTTCTTATTTCCTTTTGCTTCTACCAGGTTCTCCTTTTCAGGGATCCTGAAGGAATGCTGCCTTACTACCTACTCTGGTTGTCTTCACTAGCTCTCTAGAGGTGTATAAAAAACAAAACAATAGCCTATTTTAAAGTGGCAGAAGTCAGGGTGGGCATTCTGCCTAGCTGTGAAGATGCCTTATATTAACTCTAAAAACAATTTATCAAAATAAAAGAGGACATTGATGCAATTGTCAAGGTAATTCTGACAGAATATTTACTTTTAAGAAATCAAAAATAACTTCTTTTCTACATCATTGCAGAATGAAATTACATGAATGGATTTAGTGAATAAAAGCTTTTTATAAACATTATTTAAATTGTGAATCACTTCCATAAAAGTCTTGTCCGCATGTATCCCAATAAACAAAATCTATTTTTCCTTGATTACCCCGAGTCACCATTTTGGATATTAATCATTTAGTACTAAAAGACAGAATTCAACCCACAGATTATTGTAGTATTTAGGCTGCTTGTTTTAATTAAAAGACCCTGACACACCATGGGTGTTTTCATGCTGTTACTTTTTACTGGTGTTTTTCTATAAATCTGTTCCTTTTCACCTGTACCTGTACTTTACTGCTCATCCTAAATCAATAGTCCTTTTAGTGTTTCCTTTACTAGAGGATAAAGTTGATGAACAAGTTTGGTTTGTCTGTTTGATTTAGGTTTCTTGGTGATTTTTTCAGAGATGTAAAGTCTTAAGGTAAATCAGAGAAGTAGCAACCTGACTGGTGATGTGTAAGTCTGAGAAAAAGCAAAAACACATTCCTGCAATTTCTTTTCCAATCAACAGATAGCAGCAATGAGGAGGGCATATTTTTCACATGCCTGGAATATATTTGAGTTAGCAATTACACTCATTGGCATCGTAGACGTAATACTGATCGAAACAAATTCCATTAGTTATTCATTTGACTTGATCCAGACAATGGTCGTTATGAAAATTGCTCGATTTCTTCGGTTGCTGCGCATTTTGAAGGTAAAGAACAAGTAAATCACGCAATTTTAAATTCCAGCTGTTTTCATAAAATGTGGACTAAAATCAGTTTACTTGTTTTATGGTTACCAACTGCTATTGAGCAATACTTACATTATGAATTTTAGCTCATGGAGCGGGCATGGCCTAGTAGTTGGGACACCTGCATCCCATATCACAGTGTCTGCGTTGAGTCCTGGCTCCTCCCCAGATTCCAGATGAAAGCTATTGTGCACATCAGGAGGCAGCAGGGGATGGCTAAGTAGTTGAGTCCCAGCCTTCATTTCCTAGAGGATGAGAGCTCTCTTTGTCTTTATGTCTGTTTTTATGTCTCATAAATAAATAAATACATAAAGCACTCTTTGACAGCTTTTATAGAATTTTATATTATGAATATCCAAATTATATTAGAAATACATTTCTAACATGAAAGTAAGGAAATACTTATCACAGCTTGTTCTTTCAATAGAGAACACATGGAACAAATATCTATATTAATTGAAGTGCAAGTTGACCTAATGTTTCTTTTATAGATTCCTGGGGGATAAAAGATGGAAATCTTCAGAACACACAAACATGCAAACCATTCATAGGGAAAAAATAGTATGCAAATCAAGAACAAAAACACACATTCCTTGTTATTTATATTCATAGTATCATAGACTCAGGATATAAAAATAAGCTTTGAATATCTGAACATGTTTCTATACAAATATGATGGGTAGATATTTATATGTTCTATATTTTATGAAATGAAATGCACTCCATCATAAGATATATAAGTATGTATGGATAGATATTTTCAGTATGTGTATGCTTTTCTGTACTCATATACAACCAAAACATGCACACATATCAGCACTATGGAAGGTATAAAGAAATATCACCTATTTCATCTAGAGACAAAATTAATGGATTAGAACATTTGCATTTATATCTTTTTCTAAAGGTCTAATTTGAATGTTATAGTCACAGCCTTTCTTTTTATTATAAGATTGATTTATTTATTTGAGAGGCAGAGTTATAGAAAGAGAGAGGGAGAGAAAAAGAGAGAGGTCTTCCATCCACTGGCTTGCTCCCTACATGGCCACAATGGCCAGATCTGGACTCATCCAAAACCAGGATCCAGGAGCTTCTTCCAGGTCTCCCTTATGGGTACAGAGGCCCAAGTACTTGGGCTGTCTTCCAGTGCTTTCCCAGGGCCATTAGCAGAGAGCTGGATCAGAAGAGGAGCAGCTGGGACTTGAACCAGCACCCATATGGGATGCCAGTGCCACAGGCAGGGGCTTAACCTACTACGCCACTGTACTGGCCCCTCCCCTACATTTAGATCTTTTCTCACATATCTTAAAAATAGCCTTCTCCTCTTTCTATTCTGTGGAGCTCTTAGTATTGCTAGCGCACAATTTGGCCTAAGGAAGGCAAGTCCAAATTATTCCAATAATCAGTTAACTCTTGCTGATAGGAAAGTATAGTCTATCTAATAGTTTAGATGGTACAAAAAAACTGATAAACTATCTAAGAAAAGTTTATTTATATAGTCAGGAAATTCTGCACCCTGTATCAGACGGTAGCCCCTTGGAACAGGAAGACAAATTAGATACAGTCTCTGTCCCTGGGGAGTTTACTGTAGAAGGGAAATGACAAGTAATCTAGATATTTCAATGTGATATGGCAGGATAAGTGTAAGATGTAGCACAGAATGCTGATGGAATAGCAAAGACTTCCTTTGTGAGCTGATTCTTGAGTGGAATCTTGAAAGAGGAAGATAAACTCTTCAGGGATTAATGGCGGTTTGTTGGGGACAGAGTGTTTACATTGTAGAACCTTGGTAGGAAAACAAAGATCAGCCAACTTTATTGGAGCTAGGGTACTGCACATTGGTAGCAAATAACCTGGAGATTTAAACGCTCAGCAAAGAAACAGGGAAAGAACGTAATTATGCATCTTAATAGAGATTACGATTGTGGTAGGTTCTAACCCAAAGGAATCACCTACTAGGACAATTAGCAGACATAGCTTTCAAATGGCAGTACTTTTTAGACTGTCACTTTATTACCTAAGCCCAGAAGATGAACCACAATATTTTCCAAGAATTTAAACTAGTTAAAAATCACATTCAAATCTCCATAAAGGAAACAATTAAAGAATTGTCATAAACTTCACATAGGTGCCCGATGTTATTAGTCACAGAGAAATAGCTATAGTTGTGAAGTCATAGAGGTGCCATGAATAAAATAAGAACCCAGGCAGATTGTTGCAATTATTTTTGAGGGCAGTTATCTTATTATCAACAATTTTGGTAAAACTAGTCAAATAAAATTTTTTTCAGCTCGTAACACCAAAGTTGCTGCAAATAATAGATCAAAAGATGAGCCACCAGCTGTCCTTTAGATATGCTATACTAAAAGGATATGTCCAAGGTGAAATGGATGTGATGACCATAATTGATCAGATCGCAAGTTCTAAACAGGTTAAACAGGTGAGGAAAACCTTAAATACCAAGAAAAGAGTTTGTTCTCCCATTAATCAGTTGTCCTCACTCAACGTATCCTCTGTCTATATATGTAAATGTGGTTCCTGACTCCTGGCTTGCTAATTAATTCCTGTGAAAACTTAAATTCTCTATATTTAAATTACTTCAATGCCTCCTTACAGAAATACCTGTGCCACATTAGTAAGCTACAAGGCTCTTGGAAGTCACCTTCTGTCCTTGTGGAGAAAGCCATGAAACCCACATGTGGTAGGCAGCTTCCTCCCAATGCAAGCCCTAGACTGTGTCAGGCTACAGGTGTCTTAAGTGCAGAATATGGGGAGGTGAGATCTTAAGGCAATGTCGAGGAAATGGAGGTTCCTCCTGAGACCCACTATTTCCTTCCAACTCCTTCTATCCCTAGATACCCCCACAGTAAACAGCAAAAGGAAATGAAACCAGGTGATCTGGCAAATGGAAAGAAGTAAAGAGGGAAACGTAGTCTGATAAGAAAAACAAGGCCAAGGAGGGTTAGATGACTGTGCAAAAACTACAGAGCAAATAAGCAGCAAAGACAGTTCTAGGATCTAAGTTCTGGATTTCATTTCTGATTTTCTACATTGAGGTAGATTAACACTAATAACAGGCCCAAAATCTTGTTGCCTGTGTAGAGTTCAATATTTACCTTTCACGATGATTTAGTACATTTGGGTAATATTTTGTACGCCCAAAGACTTGCTCTCCAAAACATGACCATTCAACATGTGATAGAATACAAAAAGTAGTATCTTCCCTCCCTTCTCCACCTGCAACTTTAAATACCACCTCCAGCCACTGATAGCACTGCAATTTGAGAAAACTGTAGGAGAAAATACCAAAGAACTTCAGTTTCTAAAACACTGTCCTCATTTCCGCTCTTCCACACCTTGGCCAAACCTTCTACTCATTTACAGTGGAAAGCCATCCCTGTGTTCCAAATTTGGAGGCTTTCATAAGGCTGAATGAGAAAGTATCTGTCACACCTGCACTTTAAGAACAAACAGTATCCTAAGCCACATTACACATAAGGAAAAGAATAGGATGCACCTTCGTGCTTCTCAAAATTGGCGTAGGGAATGCCACTTCTCCACTGCTCTTGCTCAAGCAAAGAAAACTAATTGCACACAATTCAGTTCTAATTCCTGAAAACTCTCCATCATACTTTTCTTTGCAGTTTTTCATTTGTATTAAAAACTAAATTAAGACATTGAACAAATAACTATTTGTTTTTCTGGTGGAAGTAACATTTCTTTTGTTCCGTAGATGTTATTAAAGCGAGTCATAAGAAACATGGAACTATCTATGAAAGAGCTAGGTAGGTGCTTCCCATCCTACGTTCAGAAAGGCAATGGCATTTATAACTAACCTAATCCTTGAGAAATCCTACTCACTGATAATGATGAAGTGGATAATGGAAACAATCAACAGGGTCACACTTTCTGGTTCCGATGAGAACAGTGTAATAATAGCTCTATGAATGTGTTCTGTCTGCCTTATACCACAATTGAGACCTTTTAATTTCTGTTTAAAGAATCCTCATTAGTATTCCATGATTACACAGGTCATTAGAGCCTTATTCTATTTTCTTCCAAGCCAGAAATACATGTACCTTCCGTGAGTGACACAAGGAAATCAGTTACCTGTATTTTCTGCTTGCCACAGAGCGGTCACCCAAGGACTGAGGCTTTACAATGAGTTCAAATCCAAGCATAGTCTTACATGCCTCTGTTGTGACTGTGTGGAGGCTCAGTGCACAAACATGGCAGCAGGCTGTGAGTCATGCCAGCTCATGCTCCTGGTGCAAGACGAATAGTGGCAGTGGAACAGATATTACTGTAACATGATGATCATGGGAGAGGAAGAGGAAAAAGGGGTTTCAGACCCAATGGTGGGCTCAAGATAACACAGAAAGTCTGGATATAAAATCAGCCTTGAGAGATCTTGTATGGTAGATAGTTACCAAGCCACATAAAAGGTTGTGAACAAGGAAAAGCCCAAATGTGGAATCTAAATGGATGAAATCTACATGGGCATCCATTAATCCAGATGAGACAAGCAGAGAAGCATAGACAGATGACTCATTTAGAAGCACTGCAAGGTGAGTTCACAGTGATCCAGGTTGAGTGGGAATCGATCAGAAGCACAGTCTATAGTCAAAAATTCTGATTCTGGCCGGTGCCGCAGCTCAATAGGCTAATCCTCCGCCTGCGGCGCCGGCACACCGGGTTCTGGTCCCGGTCGGGGTGCCAGATTCTGTCCCAGTTGCTCCTCTTCTAGTCCAGCTCTCTGCTGTGGCCCAGGAGTGCAGTGGAGGATGGCCCAGGTGCTTGGGCCCTGCACCCGCATGGGAGACCAGGAGAGGCACCTGGCTCCTGGCTTTGGATCAGCGCGGTGCGCCAGCTGCAGCGTGCCAGCCACAGCGGCCATTGGAGGGTGAACCAACGGAAAAGGAAGACCTTTCTCTCTCTCTCTCTCTCTCTCTCTCTCACTGTCCACTCTGCCTGTCAAAAAATAAAATAAAATAAAATAAAATAAAAAATTCTGATTCAGGGGCTGGCACTGCGGTGTAATAGGTTACACCTCCATCTGTGGTACTAGCATCCCACAGGGGCACCAGTTCACGTCCCAGATACTCCTTTTCCAATCCAGCTCTCTGCTATGGCCTGGGAAAGCAGCAGAAAATGGCCCAAGTGCTTGGGTCCCTGCACCTGCCTGTGAGACCTGGAAGAAGACGCCCAGCTCCAGTCATTGTGCCATTTGGGGAATGAACCAGCAGATGGAAGACCTTTCTCTCCATCTCACCCTCTGTCTGTAACTACTTCTCAAATAAATAAATAAAACCTTTTAAAAAATCAAATTCAAACAGAATAGGAAAGTGGGTCATGCACTTCAGACCTAAAGCTCTGAGTGGCCTCCCTGTGTCCAGAGCAGGTGGATCAATGTAACGGTAAACCTAGGACTAAGGCTATCACTCTCCATGAAATTAGGGACAAGCAAGAGACCTGCCAAGAAAAGCCATTCAGACCTCAGGCACCAATGGTAAATAATGGCTGACTGCAACAGCTGCATCAGGGAGAGAGACATTTCCCCATGTTCAGGGTTACACTCCAGGGGCTTAACATTCACTTATTGAGATATTTCAAACAATGTCCTTTAGTTCATCTGAAAATATGTTTTTTTTTTCAGGCTACTTAGAATATGACCACCCAGAAATTGCTGTCACCATGAAATCAAAGGAGGAGATTAATGTCATGCTCAATATGGCTAGAGAAATTGTGAAGGTTTTCAAGTCAAAGGGAATTATTCATAAAATTGAATGTGCTGAAATTAATAAGGTAAAATAGAGTATTATCAAAGAAAGTATATTTACTTCATTTATAGTGATTCATGATCTTCAATCCTACTTTTGACATTTTCTAATATCAACACTCCTGAGAGATGAAATTCTTACTCAAAATAGCTATCTAAAAACAGATAATCTCCTTCCTACAGTCCCAGCAGTCAACTCCTCTTTCCATTTTTTCATTGGTGAGGAACCACCTCTTTCTCTGCTTTGCTCCCAAACCAAGGGCCTGGTGAATCTAGTCTTCATTCTAGGTTACAGTGGGTATCAGTATATTCTTGGAAATTACCAGGGACATGGAAATAATATTTTACATATAAACTATTCAGGAAAACAATTATAGTTGAGATTGTCTATATTATCTTCCTCTAAGTTATTTAAAATGATACAATGACATGTAAAAATATAGAAAGGGTCCCAATTCATTCTCTAAATACAAACAGGACACCAAAATGGGAATAGAATAGAAACAGAAAGCTTTTATATTTGTGGGTACACATATAAAACTTCATAGTGTAATAGTACTGAATGAGATTTAAAAGTATGTTAAATGGTAGTATATTGGATATAAGTAGTTTTTAATCCCCCAAATAGCTATGTGTCTCACACAGAAAAGAAAAATCAATTTTATAAGACTCAACCCTCACTCAGAATGTTAAAAAAAATCTTAAAAGGCTGATAACAGAAGAAACATCCTTAACTTGATTTAAAAAATACTTGTTAAAAACCAACAGCAATAAATCCTTTCCCTTACTCCGGTGTTCAGTGTGTTTTGTGACGGCTAACATTAATATATAACAATTTCTTTCTTCTGAAGTGTGCCCATTGTTGCATAAATATAGCCACTGACTTCAGAAAAAAACGTACACGAGTTCCCTTGCAGATATCCTGAAGACAGTGACTAGCAGTGATTTTAAATGGAGTTGTTGAAGAAAATGAAAGACAAGATCTTATATGTGGGTATATAAATGGGCCAAAGACTGTCCAACACAGAAAAGGAAGTGGCTAGTGCGGGTGAAATCTGGTTTCTTTCTTTTTTTTTTTTTTTTTTTTTAATTTTTTGACAGGCAGAGTGGACAGTGAGAGAGAGACAGAGAGAAAGGTCTTCCTTTTGCCATTGGTTCACCCTCCAATGGCCACTGCGGCTGGCGTGCTGCGGCCGGCGCACCGCGCTGATCCGAAGCCAGGAGCAAGGGGCTTCTCCTGGTCTCCCATGGGGTGCAGGACCCAAGCACTTGGGCCATCCTCCACTGTATTCCCTGGCCACAGCAGAGAGCTGGCCTGGAAGAGGGGCAACTGGGACAGAATCCGGTGCCCCGACCGGGACTAGAACCTGGTGTGCCGGCGCTGCAAGGCGGAGGATTAGCCTAGTGAGCTGCGGTGCCGGCCCGTGAAATCTGGTTTCTAACATTGGCAGAACTTAAGCTATACATCGTTGTATAGAGAGAAGTCATACAAGGATGATGGGTGAATCCATAAAACAAACTTTCACTTGAAATTATAGTTTCATGAGCATTTTCTAAGTAAATTTAAATGATTATATGGTAGTCACAGATATACCATAATTGGCTTAATAAGTTACCATTGTATATTACATTGTTTATAATGTTGTATTATAAATAATGGATACATGGAATGCTTTTGGGCATAAAGATCTCATTATATTTGTTCCATTTCCTTAGAATAGAGTCCTAGAGATAGAAGCTAAAGAATATGGAAATTGTGATGACATATATACAGTATTACCAAACTGCCAGACCCACCACAGTTTAACTCACAAGCATGAATACTTGGCATGACCTATCTCACTGCTTCCTCCACCCACTGCACCCATAGATTCTCCTTTACTAATTTGATGTGAAAGGGATAAAGAGGGATTATATTTCCATTTTATTGATTGTCTTGACTATGAAATATTTCTATTTCTTCTGTTGCAGTATGCTGACTAGTATGGAAACTCTCCTATAAGCATTAATAATTTGTATGAACTTTTCACACTGAAATCATTTCAACTCATTGTCATGGTAATGTTGCTTCCAGTTTAGTTTTTGTCTTAATTTAGGTGTTATTTTTCCATTTATAGAATAAAAAGTAGCTTATGATATCAAAAAAAAAAAAAAACTAACAGCAAACATTGCATTAGCTAGCAGGACATTAAGAAGCATTCCAATGAAACTCTGGAGTGAAAGGAAAGCAGTGAGTATCGTGTCCAAGCACTGAATGCTGGGCTGGAAGTCTTAGCTTCATCTAGGAGGAAAGAATGGAAACTGAGAGATGGAAATTTTGGAAAGAGGAGAAAACTGCTTTTTTATTTTTAATTAAAAATCATAGGGCGTTAACATAAAAACTGTGGGACTGAAGGGCGCGTTGAGTCTAGCTGCTAAGATGTGCAAGTCCCATCAGCTCTGGCTCTAGACTCAGCTTCCTGAGATCCTAGATCCTGTACTGCAGCAGTGCTGGTTCACGTAATTGGGTTCCTATCACTCATGGAGGAGACTTGGATTGAGTTCCTGGCTCTTGGCTCCAGCCCAGCCCAGCCCCAGCCATTGCAGGCATTTGGGGAATGAATCAATCAGTGGAAGCTCACACACAGTCTCGCTCTCTCCTTCTCTCTCTCTTTCTCTGTTTCTCAGTCTCTCAAGTAATAATTTTTTAAAACATCACGGGGTGGGGGTGGGGGGGCGGGGAGAGCCGTTTGCCAGCATCCCATATGGGCACCGATTCATGTCCCAACTGCTCTGCTTCTGATCCAGCTCCCTGCTAATGGCCCAAGTATTTGGGCCCCTGCACCCGTGTGAGAGATCTGGACGAAGTTCCGTCTCCTGGCTTTGGCCTAGACCAGCCCAGCTGTTATGGCCCTCTGGGGAGTGAACCAACAGTTGGAAGATCTCTCTCTCTCTCTCCCCCTCCCTCCCTTTCTCTCCCTCTCCCACTCTCTCTCCCTAATTCTCTATCTCTCCCTCTCTCTAATTCTGACTTGCAAATGAATAAATAGATCTTTAAAAATAAATCTGTAGGATTAGTAAGTAAATTCAGTAGGGTTTCAAGAAATGAGATCAATAAAGTTTTTCCTCAATAAAAGAAAATGTAGAAAGTGTTATATTACAAATTATAGGAAAAAATCTAAATCTGTAAACATGAGTTTTATGTAAACTATGCAACATCTATATGGCACAAATTGAAAAATTTTACAGAACACATGTTTCTGTAGAGCAAGAGTTGGCACATTCTCTGTTAAGGCCAACTTAATAAACCTTTTATATTGTTTGAGTTTTGTAGTCGCTGCCACAACCACTGCATCCTGACATTATAGAAACAAAAGGACATTAGAGAATTTACAGATAAATGGGCATGACTGTGCTCTGAAAAAAAAAAAAAAGCTTTATTTACGAAAACAGGATTCAAGCAGGAATTGACCTAAGGGCAGTAGATTACAAATTATTCCTCAGAATATCAATGTACTAAGATGTTAGTTATCAATAAAACATTAGTCGAACTAATAAGCCTTTTGAACAAAATTCAAACAACATTCTAGAGAATTTAACAAGTAGATTTTACTTACACAATTTACTGCTCAGAAGTTATTTTTTTAAAAACTGGCAAGCATATTGGAGTGCTGGCTGGAGTCCCAGATACTCCACTTCTGATCCAGCTTCCTGCTAATGCATTCTAGGAAGCAACAAATGACAGCTAAAGTGCTTGGGCCCCTGCCACTCACATGGGATTCCTGGATGAAGTTCTTGGCTAATGGCTTTGGCCTGCCTCAGCTCTGGCTATTGTTGCTGTTGCAGGCATTTGAACAATGAACCAGCAGATGGAAGACATTTCCCCCCTCTCTCCCCTTCCCTTCTCTCCCCCTCTCTCCCCCCCCCTCTCTCTTTTTCTCTCTCTCTTTCTACCTTTCAAGTAAATGAAACAAACAAAAAACCTTAAAAATAAATTATTCTGGCACAATTGGACATACATATGTAGAAAAATAAAATTAGATCCCTATCTCTTGCCAAATACAAAAATAACTCGATAGATCAAAGATGTGAAACTATGAAATTGCAAGAAGAAAATGTAGAGAAACACTTCAAGACATTGGTGTAGGCAATGACAGTTTTGCACAAGACCCCAAAAGCTCAGACAACAAAATCAAAACTAGATAAATGGTATTATATCAAACTCAGAAGCTTCTGCACAGTAAAAGAAGCAAGAGAAAATATATCTTACAGAATTGGAGAAAATATTTGCAAGCTACTTTTCAAACAAGGGATTAATATCCATAATATACGAGGAACTAAAAACACTCAAAAACAAAAACAAAAACAAAAAAACAACCAATCAGTGAAGAAATGGATAAAAGACCTGAATAAACAGTTGTCAAAATAAGAAATACAAATGCTCAACAAATATATGAAAAACTGCTCAACACCACTAGCATCAGGAAAATGCAAATCAAAACCACAATGAGATATTAACTCACCCCTGTCAGAATGCTATAATCAAAAAGACAGAAAGTAATGAAAGCTGGCAAGGATGTGTAAAAAGAGGAACTCTTATACACTTGTCATTGGGAATGCAAATTGGTACAGTCTCTATGGAAAATAGTCTGAAGATTTCTTTAAAAACTAGTAATAAAACTGCAATATAACCCAACAATCCTACTACTGGATATACCCCCAGAAAACATGAAATCATTGTATCAAAGATATACCTGCTCCATCATGTTTCTTGCAGCTTTGTTCATAGTAGCCAAGATATGGAATCAACCAAGGTGCGTAGCCATCATCAGATGAATGGATAAAGAAAATGTGGCTCCCTCCACCCCTCCTTGATTTTGGGGTTGATGTAAGCCCGTACCACACCTGCTTTATAAAAACAAAAGGGGGAATATTAGTAAAATGGTGCAGTCTTTTCTGTGATGCAATCTATGCCCTGGACACCATCCTAGGCTCTAGCCCTCACCACCATTGCTGGAAGCCAGGTGACCACATGGCCCAACCACAGGTGTCAGCTCCTACCTCCCTGCCCACCCCAACCCCTCCCGGCAAAGATTTAACAGGAGCTGTTCCCAAACAAGTGCTCTCTCTTGACCTCTCTCTCTTATGCTCTCCTCCTCTCTCTCACATTCTCACCCTCTCTCCCCAACCCCTGCCCATCAGGCTTCCTCCGCCCAACAATAAACCTTTCCTCTAAAAAAAATGTGGCATACATACACAATGGAATACTATTCATTCATTAAAAAGAATAAAATTCTGTCATTTGCATCCAAACAGGTGCAACTGGAGGATATCATAAAAAGTGAAATAAGCCAGAAGCAGAAAGACAAATATTGCATGTTCTCCCTCATATGTGAGAGCTTAAAAAAAAACTCAATCTGACCCACAGGATGGTGTTTACTAGAGGATGGGAGGGATGGAGGAGGAAAATAGGGAGTTTGGATAACGGGTACCAGATTGTAGTTAGATCAAAGGAGTAAATCTCCAGTGATACACAGCATAGAAGGAGAGACTATAATTCACAATAAACTGGTATATACTGAGTGAACAAACAGAAGAAAGATGCTTCAAGTCTCCAGTCATAAAGCAATGTTGAAGAAGGGAAAATGTTGACTACCATGTTTTAACAAGTACAGAGTATATTGATATATTGAAATATTACACAGGACCATAAAATATGCACAACCATTGTTAATAAATTTTTACTGATA
This sequence comes from Lepus europaeus, assembly GCF_033115175.1. NCBI lineage: Eukaryota > Metazoa > Chordata > Mammalia > Lagomorpha > Leporidae > Lepus > Lepus europaeus. Next base: position 68,198,897 of record NC_084828.1, on the reverse strand, counting down.
AGCAGTAAAAAGTTTTAGCTCATTAAAAGTTGAAAAGAAAGAATGTCTTCCATAACAATGCTAGGTCAAAGTTAGCATTTTTCCTATATAGATAATCAATTGATCTAGCATAATTTGTGAAACACCCCCACTCTGTTACACTATATGAGCCTTTGTCATAAATTAAGTGATTGTGTAATATGTGGATGTGGATAGATTTTTACAGTCTATTTTGTCCCATTGTTTATTACTATTACTGAACCAAATCACATTGTCTTACAACTAAAACTTAATACTTCATATCTGATCATGTGTGTCTTCCAGTTGTGTTTTTTTTTCTAGACTATTTTGACTAGTTTCTGACATTTCATATTTTCAAATAAATGTAAAAGTCAGCTTGGAAATTTCCACTAAATAGTTGTTCAGATTCCATTGAACTTTCCACTGAAATTCCATTCAACCTGCATATCAATTTGAGGAGCATTGACATCTTTGTAATACTGACTCAATCTATCAACACAATATCTTGCCACTTGGTTAGGCTTGAATTTTGTCTCAATAGCTTCTTTTTCTCTGTTAGAATGCCTTCACTATTTCATTCCTGAATCTGAACCCTTATTTCACACCATACAATTCAAGATATATTGTAGAATCAAATGTAGAAGGTAATGCAATAAGATTCTAAAAGATATTAGAATTTTAATGATATTGGCATAGGCTGTGATTTCTTAAACAGGACACAAAATTGGGTTTAAGTAACATAAAAATCAAAAACTTCTTTTTATTAAAAGATTAAGGAAATGAAAACGTAATCCACAAAAGGGAAGAGGATATTTGCAAGATTAATATATCCAAAGAAGAACTCATACCTAAAATATACAGAAAAATAAATTTAAAATATATTTTAAAATCTCTTACTAATCCATAAAAACAAAATAGAAAGTCCACTTTTTAAATGGGCAAAAGATTTGTGTAGACAACACTTCAAACAGAGAATATTCAGATGGTCTATAAATATAGGAAAATGTGTTAAATATAATTGCATTGAGCTTAATGCAAATTAAAACCAGAGTGATACACAGCTATAAGAAACTTAATTTTTTAAAATTACCATACCAAATGTAGGCCACCATATATAACTGGAACATTAGAGGAGGAGTATAAATCTATACAAGCACTTGGAAAAATTATTGAACACATGCAAATCTTACTACCCAACATGAGGTTAGATAACCAATGAAAATGTATGCTTATTAATATCAGGCATATATTCAAAGTAGCATTATTCATAAAAGCCTCAAACTGAAGCAGCCCAAATGGCAAGCAATAGGTAAATAAAGTGGTGATGTATTTATACAACAAAATACTACACAGCAATGAAAATAAAATGAACAAATTTTGCTCCTTGCAACCCTTGGATGAATCTCAGAAACACAATGCTGAGCAAATGAAACCAAAAGCAAACAATACATATCCTGATTTCATGTAGATAAAGCCTGAGACAATAAAAACCTTAACAAACACAGTTGTAGAAAAATCCATGCTAGTCTTTGGAAAGGAATGATGATTTGAAGAGATCACAAGGCAGGATTCTCAGGTGTAGTAAAAACATTTTTTTTAGAGGAAAGGTTTATTGTTGGGTGGGGGAAGCCCAATGGGGTGAGGGGGAGAGGGCAAGAGGGTGAGAGAGAGAAAGAGAGCATAAGAAAGAGAGGTCAAGAGAGAGCACGTGTTTTATTTTATTATTTTTTTGACAGCGAGTTAGTGAGAGAGAGAGAGACAGAGAGAAAGGTCTTCCTTCCGTTGGTTCACCCCCCAAAATGGCCACTACAGCCGGCAGGCTGCGCCGATCCGAAGCCAGGAGCCAGGTGCCTCCTCCTGGTCTCCCATGTGGGTGCAGGGCCCAAGCACTTGGGCCATCCTCCACTGCCTTCCCGGGCCACAGCAGAGAGCTGGACTGGAAGAGGAGCAACCAGGACAGAATCCGGTGCCCCAACCGGGACTAGAACCTGGGGTGCTGGCGCTGTAGACGGAGGATTAGCCTAGTGAGCTGTGGCACCGGCCACCATGTGTTTTATTTTTAATCTGGATGCTGGCTACAAAGAATTTTCACTTTGTAAATACTCTTTGAATGGACATTTATGATTTGTGCTCTTCAGGTGTATCCAATATACTTGAGTTTGTAAAGAGGAGAGATTAGAGGTTTTCATGGGAGAAAAAAAAAATCAGATCAAGAACAGGAAATAGGGCTGGCACTGTAGCACAGCTGGTAAAGCTGCCGTCTGCAGTGCCAGCATCCCATATGGGCACCGGTTCGAGTCCCAGCTGCTCCACTTCCGATCCAGCTCTCTGCTGTGGCCTGGGAAAGTAGTAGAAGATGGCCCAAGTCCTTGGGCCCCTGCACCCATGTGGGAGACCCGGAAGAAGCTCCTGGCTCCTGGCTTCAGATCAGCGCAGCTCCAGACATTGCAGCCATCTGGGGAGTGAACCAGCAGATGGAGGACCTCTCTCTTTCTCTCTCTCTCTCTCTCTCTCTCTCTGCTTCTCCTTCTCTCTCTGTATAACTCTGACTTTCAAATAAATAAATCTTTAAAAAATACACACATATATATAAAAAACAGGAAATAGCACAAAAACAATATTGTTTTGAACATTCTGTGAACTCCAGTTTGGTTCATCATCTTTTTTAAATTTTGTGATTTCAGTTAATCATGGCCAAAACAAGAGAGGTGCTCGATTTTCAATCTATTATCAAGCCTATGACTGTTGAAGAAACCCTATATCATATTCCATGGCTAGATAAGGATGAAAACCTCATAAACTTCATCCAGGTAGAATTTTTATTTGCTAGTAATTCATCTTTAATGAACCAAGATATAATATTTTTAAAAATAAGGATTTCACCGTAGTATGCTCTAGTGTAAGATTCGCTAAATTTTCCTTTTATTTCTCATTATATAAAATCAAAATCCTCGAGTATGATGTGCAACTCCCTTCCACAGTCGGTTTTTGTGTCTTCAACTTCTGTTTTTTATGCGTCAGACACTCTCTGTGCTCTGTGCTGTGCTACTCAATGGTGATCACACACTTGACACTGCTTTCTCATCCCAGTCATTTCTAGATGCTTTTTACTTTTCATGGACTGCTCCTTCACATTTGTCTTTTTCAAACATTTCTTGCTCCTCTGGACACCACAGGCCCTAGGAGAAGTAGACTTTGGGGTCAGATACTCCAATTGGTAGAGGACCATCCTGTGGTCCATTTTGCATTCAGCAGACTGAAGTTGCCACCAATGTATCCAGTATGTACTTTTATTGCTGCAATAAGTACACTAAATTAACATTATGCTTACATCTCTTTCCTCTGCCATATTTTACCTCCTTTACTATAATTTCAATGCATCTTTTGAGTACTTAGTTCCTAGTACTTTGACTAATGTATACTATAGTCTGAGTAAGTATTTGTGGAATGAACATATAAATGAATCTAACTTCTAATAATATTTGTTTTCTATGCCTGTCTGGTACCAAGATACCAATTATATTTTTCCACCTGCTTAAAATATTTTGAATAAGTGATTTTTTATTTCATCAGCTATTTAGAGCATGAATATATATCAGACATGTTTGAACCACCAGCCTACATATGCTGCCATTATTTTTTATCCAGATGAAATATTTTTCATCCTTATACCTAGATTATTTCTTTCCCATTCTACAAATAAATATTACATCTGAAATTACATGTATCTGTGAAAATCCACCTTCTTCTCTTTGCTATTCATAATTCCTATTTTCTCTTATAAATTTATTACTAACGTGATATTTCAGACATTATTGAAAGATACTTAATATAAAATATAAAAACATCTATCGAAATATAAACTTCCATATTCCTAATCATTATTGAAATATTGTTCGTGGCAGGGCCCAGCACTATGGCTCACATATTTGGTAATATTTTTTAGGAAAGAGCCAAAATTGTTACATTTGACTGTGGAAATAATATATTTGAAGAAGGTGATGAGCCCAGAGGAATCTACATCATTATTTCAGGCATGGTAAAGGTAAGACAGAGTGTTTTTGTTTGTTCTTCATTTATTTGAGAGGCAGAAAGACAGAAAGAGATAGACAAAGAAAGAGAGAATGCCATCCATTGATTCATTCCTCAAATGCCCACAACTGATTGTGGCTGGGCTAGGAACTGAAGTCAGGAACCAGAACTCACTACAGGTCTCCCATGTGTGTGGCAAGAACCCAGTCACTTAAGCCATCACAACTGCATTTCAGTGTCTACAATAGCAGGAAATTGCCCTCAAAAACCAAAACCTGATATGAAATCCTGGCATTCTGATAACGGCACACAGGCATTTTAACCAGGATCTTAACTCTTAAGTGAACTGCCCACTCCCAGAATTATTTACAAATGCACTTTTGAGCACAAGTTTTAATGAAAACTTTTTGAAATTGAGAATTAATAAGTTTGGGTATTAAGAACTAAATAGTTATATTTGTGAGACAGCAACAATCATCTAAATGATAATATTCATGTTCAGACACAGTAAACAATACCCATTACTGTTTAAGCCACAATTTCTCAAAGATAAAAAAGAATCATCAAAAGGATCAGCATTTAAGATAAAAATTATGGTATAAATTATCACTTATCTTAGGTCTACCTGAGTTGGAGATTTAGCCATTATAAGGTAGCTGGTACAAGTTGGTTGACTAATAGAAATCAGAAAGACCAGAATGTTTAAGAATGCTTTGTATCTAAGTCACCACTAATTTAATAAGTTCTAAAAACAAGTTATAAGTGTTCTTAAAATTATATGAACATATTGCAAATGTTAAAATCAAAGTGGGAAAAGTCATAAATTGGTTTTGGTAATACATGTTAATTGACTTAATGTATTTTTCTAATTCTTATTGAACAGCTTAAAAGATCAAAACCAGGTTTGGGGATTGACCAAATGGAGTCAGAGGATAAAGATTATCAGATAATTTACACAGACTATGTGCTCAGTGGGGAAATAATAGGAGAATTAAACTGCTTAACTAATGAACAGATGAAATATTCTGCCACCTGCAAAACTGTAGTGGAGGTAAGAAAATACCACATGCATCTTACCATTGTAACTTGTCAAAGATTTCATATAAAATTCAAGGTTATTTCAGTGTCTAGTATATGTTTATATTCTGGTGACAATTTACATAAAAAATAAGAATGACAAAGGAGCAAAAGTTATTATATAATTAAACTCATTAAATGTGCTGATTTCATAGAAGAAGAATTGAACCAGAAAAACCAGGCATAGAAACTCTCTGATGGATATGCCAACTATCAATACCTTGATTTGGAGAATGAGAAGGGGGGGGGAGTCAGAGCAGAATATGTTAATATACATTGATATATTAATAGAATACATTAATGGAAAAGTTAAGCAAAGTGGGTTGAAGTTTTCCAAGATATGATAAAGGACTAAATTTGCAAACTACCATGCTTCCTACTGATTTACTACTGCCCCAAAGTCATAAAATGAGAGCTACACAAGCTCAGACTGATCAGACTGCAAATGAACAGCCTATCACAACAGAAATCAACAATTTTCTGTGGAAGACACAAAGCATCTGAGAGTTCTACAAGATATCACCAGCAATTATGAATTTCAAAGCAAGCAGAATAAAATTAAATTGTAATCTTTAGTATAAGTACTATGGAGGGAAAAACAAACATTGAGATTGCCCAGAATATGGGTTGGGCAGACAAGAACCTTAAAGCAATTAAGAACAGATTCAGAGGATCAAAAGGACATACATTCAAACAACTAAAGGAAAATATATCCAGACTGTAGAGATAGGAAACATTAGCCATCATAATAAAGAAATACAGAAAGTAGCCAAATGGAAATTTTAGAATTAAAAAAAAAAGATTGAATATGGCAGTAATAAAAATCCGTGAACTGGAAAACAGATAATGGAAATAATAAAGTTTGGAAGACAAAGAGGATGATGATTCTTAAAGGTGTCCAGAGACTCTGGAGATCTGTATGACGTTACCAAGTGGTGCAGTACATGTAAATAGAAATCGCATTAGGTGAAGAGAATGAGATTTTTCGCACATGGGTGGAAAATTCTATCTTATGGTTTCAAGAAGCTGAGTGAATCCCAAACATGATAAATACACATGCACACACACATACACACATCAAATTGCCAAAAAAATCAGAGAAAGAAAAATTCAGAAAGCAACCAGAATAAGAAAACTTGCATCCTAGAGATCAAAGAGAATAATTGTCATATCACTAACTTCTTATCAGAAACAATGAAGGCCTGAAACCAATAGGACAACATCATACAGACAAGAAGGAGAGTTTCATCCATCTGCTAGATCACTCCCCAAATGGCTACAACAGCCAGAGCTGAGCCACACCAAAGCCAGAAACCAGGAGCTCCATCCATGGGTGATGGGTACCCAACTATTGAGCAATCAACTACTGCTTCCTAGACACATTATGGAAGCAGAGGAGGTAGGATTCAAACTGGCACTCTGATATAGGATGTGGTACCTCAAGTAGTGGCTTAAGCCATCATGTCACAATGTCAGCTTAAAAACAACACTTTAAAATGTAAAAGAAAAAAGTATTTTTCTACTAAAAAGCTGAGAGAAGTTTTCCTAATCAGACCTGGACTATCATTAATGTTGACCAATATTCTCTAGGCTAAAAGTAAATGCTATTAGACAGAAAACCAAATCTATAGGTAAAGAAAAAGAACACCAAAAATAATGAATAGGTAAGTAAAATAAACAAATTTTTTTGATTCTTGTAATTTCCTTAAAATGCAAGTTTCTTAAATAGAAATAATACTGTTGTAAGAGAAGTGTAGGGGCCGGAGCTGTGGTGTAGTGGTAAAGCCTCCACTTGCAGTGCCAGCATCCCATATAGGCGCCAGTTCAAGTCCTGGCTGCTCCACTTCCGATCCAGTTCTCTGTTACAGCCTGGAAAAGCAATAGAAGACGGCCCAAATCCTTGGGCCCCTGCATCTGCGTGGGAAGACATGGAGGAAGCTCCTGGCTCCTGGCTTTGGATCAGAAGAAGCGCCAGCCATTGCGGCCATTTGGAGAGTGAACCAGTGGATGAAAGACCACTCTCTCTCTGTGCCTCTCCTTCTCTCTTTGTGTAACTCTGACTTTCAAATAAATAAATAAATATTTAAAAAGAGAGAGAGAGGTTTATAACTTGTAAAGTAAAAGATATAACAAAATATAGAATTAGGGACATGTAAATGGAATTATTCTCTTGTAAATCTATTATTTTTGTGACATAGGAGATGAAAACAGTGAAGTGTGAAGTTAGGAGTGGTGAGTACAAAGGATTATGTGTGAAATATAAAGTGGTATTAGAGTATGGATTGTTAGTAGTTAGAGGGACAACAAAATATATGTAGCTTAAGCCAGTGCCGTGTCTCACTAGGCTAATCCTCCGCCTGTGACGCCAGCACCCCGGGTTCTAGTCCTGGTCAGGGCGCCAGATTCTGTCCCGGTTGCTCCTCTTCCAGTCCAGCTCTCTGCTGTGGCCCTGGGAAGGCAGAGGAAGATGGCCCAAGTGCTTGGGACCTGCACCCGCATAGGAGACCAGGAGAAGCACCTGGCTCCTGGCTTCAGATCAGTGCGGTGCGTTGGTTCATGGGTGAACCAACGGAAAAGGAAAACTTTCTCTCTGTCTCTCTCTCACTGTCCACTCTGCCTGTCAAAATATGTGTGTGTGTGTGTGTGTGTATATATATATATATATCTCTTAGAACAAATAAAGGAATGAATGGAATATAAAAATATCTAATTAACCTACAAGAAGACATGAAGGGAGAGGAAACCATCCCCAACCCACCCCAAAAAAAGATAAATGGAAAACAAATAGTGAATGATCACTTTAAACCAAATCATATCAATGTTTGCACTGTCAGTGATCTAATCATATCAATTAAAGAAGTAGTTATCATCATTAATTTTAATAAAAGGTCCAATTCTGTACTGCCTTCAAGAGATACATATTAGTAGACACAGCAAGTTGAAACAACCATAAGATAATTTGTATAGTTAGGTTAATTTTAAACAAATTAGACTTCATAATAATTATTAAGAAATGAAGACGTATTGTTTATGATTGATAAAAGGGAAAATTAAAGAACACATATGTTTCTAAATGTGTACACCTCTAATAACATTACTGATTTATAGATTTAATGCAATCTCAATCATGCATGCTCTCAGCAGACATTAAGGAGAAATTTACAAACTTCTTATAAAAATTAAACAGAACTGGAGAGCGGCAAGATGGCAGAATAGGCAGGGAGCACACTATTAGTCCGGGGGAGAGACAGTTTAATATAAGTGGAGATACTGCAGGGTCAAGGAAGAGTAGGGGATGAAACAGCAGAGGAAACTCTTCCGGAACTAGTGATTCACAGTGGACCTGCGTGGAGAGCGTGGGAGCCCAAGTTCGGGACACCAGCGGCAGACTCAACACATCAGCGCTGGAACGCGAGGTGAGCCGAACCTCAATAGCCCGAGACACCAGCGGGCAAGCAGAAAGAGAAGGCTAGAGGGAACGAGGCTTGAAACTCCGTGGGGAAAAGTTCACCAGGCTAACTAGAAGAGAGAGAGGAAAAAAATTTAAAAAGTGACCGATACAGACACAAGTTTCTCTCTCTCCGCTCACCTCTCAAAGGCGAGCAAGACAAAGCAGGCACCATTTTGGACATACGTCATAAGCAGGGCGACCTCAGGTCTGCACCGGACCTGAGCCTAGCAGAAAAACCTGACTCTGGGGGGAGGGGCGAGATAACAGGAGATTAGCATCTAACTTGGCAACCCAGTGGGAGACTGCAGGAGAATTGGAGCCCACACTGAGGGCAGCAGAGATTCCCTGTGTGGTCCTTGGGAAAGAGCTTCCGATCTCTGGCTCCTGTGGGTATATCATTTGCCTGCTAACTACCTCCAATTACGTTCAGCTGTGCGGAATTACTTCCCTTTTAAATCAAAAAAAGAAAGAGAGATTTACCACACCTAACCTGGGAGTGTCATCTTTGACACACCCTCAGCCCTGAGGAACCAAACACAGCTCTCAGTCCACACTCATCTCAAGCCTCTAAGGCTCCACCGAAAGCAGACAGTCCACTTAATATAGAGCCATAGTGTAACAAGAAAAAACACCACAGTGAAGAAACCAAATATCTCCAACATGCCAAACAACAAACGCAAAAACCAAGCTAACAAGAAAAAGGAAGACACTATGACGCCCCCAAATGAAAAAGACACCCCAATTCAAGATTATGAAGATGATGAGATCGAAGAAATGCAAGAAGTGGATCTCAAAAAAATTGATAAGAACATTAAGAAGTTCTCAAAAACAAATTCTTGAACTACAGAAATCCTTAATGGACAAGATAGAAAATCTCTCTCATGAAAGTGAAATATTAAGGAGGAATCAAAATGAAATGAAACAACTAGTAGAACATGAAACTATGATAGTGACAAAAAACCACAATGAAATGAAGAACTCAATAGATCAAATGACAAACAAATTAGAGAGCCTTAAAAACAGAATGGGCGAAGCAGAAAAGAGAATAACAGACTTAGAAGACAGAGAACAGGAAAGGAAACAGGCAAACCAAAGAAAAGAAGAGAAAATGAGAAATCCAAAAAATATTGTCAGGAATCTACAGGATACTATTAAAAAACCCAACATTCGGGTTCTAGGAGTTCCTGAAGGCATGGAGAGGGAGAAAGGATTAGAAGGCATTTTCAGTGAGATACTAGCAGAAAATTTCCCAGGTTTGGAGAAGGACAGAGACATCTTAGTACAGGAAGCTTATAGAACCCCTAATAAACATGACCAAAAGAGATCCTCACCACGACATGTTGTAATCAAACTCACCACAGTGAAACATAAAGAAAAGATCCTAAAAGGTGCAAGAGAGAAACGTCGGATCACTCTTAGAGGATCTCCAATTAGACTCACAGCAGACTTCTCATCAGAAACCCTACAAGCTAGAAGGGAATGGCGAGACATAGCCCAGGTACTAAGAGAGAAAAACTGCCAGCCCAGAATACTATATCCTGCAAAGCTCTCATTTGTGAATGAAGGTGAAATTAAGACTTTTCATAGCAAACAGAAACTGAAAGAATTTGTTGCCACTCATCCAGCCCTGCAAAAGATGCTTAAAGATGTGTTACACACAGAAACACAGAAACATGGTCACCAATATGAAAGAAGGTAAAGGAAGGAAACCTCACAGCAAAAGATCACAGGAAGCTCAATTTCTCTTTGACATAGAATTAAACTCTGATGCTCTGTTAAAGCAATGTGTTAAAGTAATCTATTATGTTCTCTTGATGTCTGTTAAATTCTAATTGTTCAAAAACAGCTGAATTTTTATTAAGAGCTATGGGTCATTTAAATATGTGCTTATTTTCAAAAATTTGAATATTCACCTTGTAACAATGATCAAATTTGGTCTATGTTATGTCATGATTTTAAGAAATCTTATTTCAACCAGATATTTTGGATTTTGAGCCTTCTTGGCATTCTTGACAGGCATTCAAAAAATCAAAGTTTCAAACAATCTGGTCTCTAAAATTTCCAGTAAATCCTGGACTTTGGTTTTTCCAGTTTGGGCCCAACTGAAAAAATCGAAGGACCTATGTCTCTCATCATATAGAGACACCAACTAATCAGTCTATTTGGATTATATTAGAAGGACTGTCAAGATGTGATGTGGTACCAGACTTTAAGTTTCTATAATGGAAAATGCTATTAATACAAATGTTTGAGAACTAAAAAGTCTAATGATCTTGTGTTACTAGACATGATAGTTATCTTAATGAGAAAGCCCCAGAGGCCTACAGGGTTAAATACTTGTAAACTCCTACAGGTGCTTTCAAAAATACTGTGAAGTAAGCAAGTGCCTCTTGTTGGCTGATGAGTTTATAATTTTAAACATGGCGACTTAAAGTCTTTTGTCATCCACAGTTATATATGATTTGCTGCTCATAAAACTAAAGCGTTGTTGGTTCTGTGTTTAGCTGTCCTCCTATAGGTTCCTATGGACGTTTTCCAGCCACTTTTATTATATTCAGTACTTTGGGATGGACAGATGAAGCCAATAATGTATTAACAGTACCAACTGAGAGAAAGTATGGTTAACTGAGGTTACTAAAAACAAAAAGCAATTCAAATCAATTGGCAATCTACAAAAAGAGTTAAAGATTTTAAAAGCTATTATTAAAATTGCTATATTGGTCTATTATGCTATGTTATATGTGTGTACATATTGTATGTCCACATGGGGAAATTTTATTGAGTTTTATTTTAAATGGCTTATAGATAAGATTGTCCATAAATTTAAGCTGCTAAAATCAATCAAAGATACATTTTAATTTGTGTGACCTGAATCTGTGTATCATATGTTTTAAACGTGTTGGTAGAAAGAAACTAAAAACATTTTAGATGGTTGTGCTTAAGTTTACTGGCTAAACAAACTACACCATGTTAGATATTTAAGAGGTGTTTTCAAATACATGATTCTTAAAATTTATAGAAGGCATTGGACCTTCTGGTAAATGTTTTCTTAAGTTGTTATCTAATGGTTGAAACGGTTTGCTAAGTATTCATGTGATATTGCTATTGTCAGCAAGCGATCTAGGACTTGCTCCCTCTTTTCTCTATTCTAAGCCCAACTTGTTCTTTCATTTCTCTATTCTCTTCAAGGTAGGAAACTAATTCTATTATAAAGGAATCTGTAGGACGCACAATTTAATCTTTAGACCTTATAAAAGAGATGGCTAACATTTTTCTGTAATAGCATAGCCAAAATAAGAACTTAAATAATAATCTCATAGCTAGATTCACTTCGCCATCAGCGAAGTATACAGTAAGTAGAAAAAACCTCCCTTTCAGACCAAAGGGAAAGAAAGTTTTAAAGTGAGAATATAATTTTCCTCATGGGCATTGTCTACCTTAGAAAAACTACTACAGAACATGCCTGTGACTATAGACTTGTAGTTCAGGCCACCGAAGATTAGAGATGGGACTTGGGCGCTCCCTTGACTTGCATCCTCTGGTCTGCTTTAACACAAACCAGGAGGAAAAGAAAGCTAGGCATCAGAAGCAATGGGTGGCAGGCCTATTAATGGCTGATCTGTACAGTGATCTGCCCTCAAGGAGACCCAACAGGCCAGTCCACTGCAGTGGCTTTCAATGTGGTAAGCCTGGGCTTCAGCAGAAGTCAGCTTGTGAAGAGCCCTGGCAGCTCTGCCAAGAGTTGGATCACTGGAAATGGACCTGCCCTGGAGTCGAAGGATGCCCAGGTCAGAGCCACAGATCTTATTGGCTCTAAGCTGAAAAGCCCTTCACTCAGCCCAACTTCCAAAGTGACCACTGCAGCTGAGGGGATGGCCAAGTAGGGTCAGCAACATTGCAGGCAGAACTGTAAATTTCTTGTTAGAGATGCCACCTGCCTTTACCTGGCCAGCTCTCCTCCCAGGCCAGCCAAGTAATGAAAGTCAACAGAGTGCCTTCCCCTAGGAGGTTCACACCTCCCTTAGGATATACCCCATGTGAAGAGATTGATAGGTCTGGGCCTCTGAATTTACAAGGCCTAAAGCCCACCAGATTATTATCAAGCCCCTTCTATCAGGTTCTATTTGCCTCTCAATCAGAAAAATTACTTGTAGCTTAGACAGCACCTTTCTTAGCTCCTCTAATAATGACTCTGTCCTTTGTTCTAGACCCTGTCTAGTGCACTTGGGCCTCATTCCTTTGTAATCATAACCTCTACTCTACCACCAATGGCTCTACTCCCAACCTGTGTGTACTGATGGTCCTCTTCCCCACTTAATGCTGTATAATTGTTCAAACCTGGTAAATGCCACTCTTAGGATCATTGGTTACTATCCTCACTCTGTCTTTTATGACCTTGTCTAAATATGATCAGAGTTGGTAAACTTGGAAGGCTTCCATAGCCTTGGCAACTCATGACGACAGCCTAGGGTGGTTACTGGCGCCATAAACTAGAGTGTCAATTTGTTGGGTCAACAACAGGAGCCACTGTGCACTTGCTCCTCATGTGGGATCTCTGTCCTTAATGTGCTGTACATTTTGATTTAATGCTATAACTAGTACTCAAACAGTATGTTTCACTTTGTGTTTTTATGTGGGTGCAAACTGTTGAAATCTTTATACTAAATTGATCTTCTGTATATAAAGAGAATTGAAAATGAATCTTGATGCAAATGGAAGGGGAGAGGGAGCGGGAGAGGGGAGGGTTGCAGGTGGGAGGGAAGTTATGTGAGGGGGAAGCCATTGTAATCCATAAGCTGTACACTGGAAATTTATATTCATTAAATAAAAGTTAAAAGAAAAATTAAACAGAACCATAGAGGACCTGTAACAGAAAAAATAAATTTCAAAAAGAATAAGATGATTTATCCTACATGATTTAAAGGCTTATAAATCACTGTAATTAATAATACTTATTATTAACTCTGAGTTAAGATATATAGATCAATGGGAAATGAAAGGGAATCCTGAAATAGATCCATACATATCATCAACTGGTTTTTTTTTTACAAAGAATCCAATTATTTTTATGAAAAAATAACATTCTTTAAATGATGATCCTGAAAACACCGAATATACGTATGGAAGCAATGAAGCTTGACCCTGTACACCATGCACAAAAATTAATTTGAAATCATCATACACCTAAACATAAAAATACAACTATAAAAATTCTAGAAGAAAACAAAAAAAATCTTGAGATAGGCAAAGACCTCTTAGCCAAGATTTAAAAACATACAAACCATAAAAGCAAATATTTATAAACTAGATGGCAGCAAAATGAAAAATTTCTGCTCTCCAAAAGACACCATAATGAACTTGAAAAAAGCAAGCCACTGGCTGGGGGAAGAGGACTTAACAAATCTACAAAGAATCCTTACAACTCTAAATTTAAGAAAAGAATATCCTGAATTAAAAGTTGAGTGAAATATTTGAGTAGACACGTCACAAAGGATGTGCAAATGGCAAATAAGCATGTATAGAAGATGCTCAAGATTATTAACAGTCAGAAAAATACAAGTTAAACCCACAATGATGGAACACTACACATCTACTACATGAGTTTAAAAATAAATAAGTTGATTGTCCAGTATTGACAATGGTGTGGAGTAACTGCAAAGTGTAAAGTTTCACAACCTCTTCTAAAAAGAGTTCAATTTCTTACAAGGTTAAATATGCACTTATTATAATGCTCAACAGTCCCAATTGTATGTATTTACCAAACAGAAATTATATAGATCAAACACAAAGGCTTGTATCTGAATAGTCATAGCAACTTCATTCTTACTTCGTATCAGTACTGTTGGGCTGAAACATTTGCTACCCTCAAACATATATTTTTCAAAATATACCTTTATTTGAAAAGGTTAAATGGGGGCAGGCATTGGGGTGTGTCAAGTTAAATGACCACATCCAACATCAGAGTGCCAGTTTGAGTCCTAGTTCCTCTGCTTCTGTTCTAGTTTCCTAATCATGCATCCTGTGATGGCTCAAGTCCTTGTGTCCCTGCCACGCACATGAGAAACCAGGAGGAAGTTTCAGGCTCCTGGCTTGAAAACCATACATCTAATCAGGGGCTGATATCCAAAATACATATAGTACTCAAACAATGAAATAGCAAGAAAACAAATAATCCAATTAAGGGGCTAGTGCTGTAGTGTAGCAGGTAAAACCACTGCCTGCAGTGCCTGCATCCCATATGAGTTCCGGTTCGAGATCCGGCTGCTCCACTTCCAATCCAACTCTGCTATGATCTGGGAAAGCAGTAGAAGATGGCCCAAGTTCTTGGCCCCTACACCCACATGGGAGACCCAGAGGAAGCTCCTGGCTCCTGGCTTTGGATCGGCGCAGCTGCGGCCAATTGGGGAGTGAACCAGCGGATGGAAGACCTCTCTCTCTATCTGCCCCTCCTTCTCTCTCTTGTGTAACTCTGACTTTCAAATAAATAAATAAATCTTTTTTAGAAATCCAATTAAATTGGTCAGAATACCTGAATAGACTTTTTTTTTAAAGAAGACATACAGATGGCCAACACATGCTCAACATCACTATTCACAGAAATACAAATTAAAATCACCTCGCACCTGTTAGAATAGCTTTATCAGATACAAGACAACAAGTGTTACACAAGATGTGGAGAAAAGGGAATCGTTGCCCACTTTTCGTGGGAATGTACATTTGTATAGCCATCATGGAAAACAGTATTTGCAAAGAAATTTAAAGTAGAACTACCATAAAATCCAGTGATTCCACTTCTGGATTTAAAGCCAAGGAAATGAAATCATTATGTAAAAAAGATGCACTCTCATGCTCTTTGTGGTGTGGCCAAGATATGGAAGCAACCAAACTGTCCATCAATAGACGAATGGATGAACAGACTACACTATGTAGTCACAATACATGAATCTGGAGGACATTATGCTGAGTGACATAAACCAGGCACAGAAATGAAAAGTCTACACGATTTCAGTTACATGTGGACTCTAAAAGAGTTGATCTCATAGAAACGCATTAATAAGTGCATTACCACTGTCTGGGGAGTAGAAGGAGGAGGGATGAGGAAAACGGAGACTTTTTAAAATTGAACTTTATTTTTTATTAACATAAAAAGAACACATTTCATATATTTCAAAGATATAATTCTAAGAACATAATGATATTCCCCTCCCACTCCCACTTTCTACCTCCCTCCTTCCTTCTTTTTTTCTTTTAATTTTTACAATAACATATGTTCAATTTACTTTGTAATCTCAGGCTTCATAGCCCACTAAATATAATGTTCAACAAGTAAAAAGTAGAAAGACCATTGTTCCACAGGAATACAGGCAAGGGCTACAAACAATAATCAAATCATAAGATGCCAATTTTACTTATACATTCAGGGTTTTTTTGTACTCTATAAGCTACCACAAATCAGAGAAAATATATGATCTTTGTATTTTGGGCACTGGTTTATTTCACTAATCATAATGGTCTCCAGTTGCATCCATCTTGTTACAAATGTCAGGATATCATTCTTTTCATTGGCTGAGTAGCATTCCATAATTTTCTTTATTTAGTCATCAGTTGATGGACATCTGAGTTGATTCCATTTCTTAGCTTTTGTGAATTAAGCTGTTACAACATGGGAGTACAGATAACTCTTTTATATGCCAATTTCATTTCCTTTGGGTATATTCCCAGGAATTGGATGGCTGAGTCATATGATAAACTTCCATCAAAGGATGCATTTTCAGTTCTACTGGAAGAATAAGTTTTTATTATCTATTACATAGCATGGTGACCATAGTTAATATGACATATATCTCAAAATTGCTTAAAAATGGATTTTTGGGCCGGTGCCGTAGTGCAGTAGGTTAATCCTCTGCCTCCGGTGCTGGCATCCCAAATGGGCACCAGTTCTGGTCCCGGCTGCTCCTCTTCCGGTCCAGCTCTCTGCTGTGGCCTGGGAAAGCAGTAGAAGATGCTCCAAGTCCTTGGGCCCCTGCACCCACATGGGAAACCAGGAAGAAGTACCTGGCTCCTGGCTTTGGATCAGCATAGCTCTAGCCATTGCATCCACTGGGGAGTGAACCAACAGAAGGAAGACCTTTCTCTCTATCTCTCCCTCTCACTGTCTGTAACTCTACTTCTCAAATAAATAAGTAAAACGGATTTTTAATGTCCTCACCACAGACAAAAATGATTAGTTGATGAGGTGATAAATCTATAATTTGATTGACTCATTACAATATACACACTACACACTACACAGTTTGGCACATGCTCAATCGGATTTAGCCCTAATGGTAGAATTAGAAAGGTGCCAGAGGATTCCAATTCAATCCCAACAAGGTGGCATGTACCAATGCCGTCTCACTAGTCAAAATGATCAGTTTCAGTTCACAGTTGATCATAATGATAGGATTAAGAGTCAAAGGGATCACATAAACAAGACTAGTGTCTGCTAATACTAACTGATAGTATAAAGGAGAGAATGATACAACATGGGAAGCGGGATACACAGCAGACGCATAGAAAGGCAGATGTCCTAAATAGCACTCTGGCCTCAGAATCAGCCCTTAAGGCATTCAGATCTGGCTGAAGAGCCCATGAGAGTATTTTAAGCATGGAAAGCCAAGACACTCTGGAAAAAAAAATCTAAATGAAAGATCTCTGTGAGTGAGATACCAGTGGAAAGAACGGGCCACCAAAGAAGGAGGTACCTTTCTCTGAAGGGAGGAAAGAACTTCCACTTTGACTATGACCTTGTCTAAATAAGAACAGAGTTGGCGAACTAAAAAGGCTTCCATAGCTTTGGCAACTCATGACTAGAGCCTTGGGTGATTACTGACGCCATAAGCAAGAGTGTCAATTGTTAAATCAACAACAGGAGTCACTGTGCACTTACTCCCCATGTAGGATTCCTGTCCTTAATGTGTTTTACAATGTGAATTAATGGTGTAACTAGTACTCAAACAGTACTTTATTCTTTGTGTTTCTGTGTGGGTGCAAACTGTTGAAATCTTTACTTAGTATATACTAAATTGATCTTCTGTATATAAAGATAATTGCAAATGAATCTTGATGTGAATGGAATGGGAGAGGGAGCAGGAGATGGGATGGTTGCAGGTGGGAGGGAGGTTATGGGAGGAAAAAGCCACTATAATCCAAAAGTTATACTTTGGAAATTTATATTTATTAAATAAAAGTTTTAAAAAATTATTGATATATACACAATTATTTGTTAATTAAAAATAAATTAATAAAAACAAGTATATTTGTGACATGTATGTTAATGAGCTTGATATAATTACTCCACAATATATACATATATCAAAATAACACACTGCATTCTATAAATATACACAATTTTTTGAAAGAATAAGAAAGGATCTTTCATTGAATCACAGTCTTTTAAAATTTAGTACATGACAAGATTGCATAAATATTTATCAGTATGCACATTTTAATAGGTTTCCAGACAATAGCATACATCTCACACAATTTAAACTCTTATTATTAATGTTACATGTGAGTGAGAAAACCTTATTTCTTAAACCACACATGCACAGAATGAAATATTAAATTTTTATGCTTTTTCTAGACATGTTTTATTTCCAAAACTCACTTGATTGAGGCTTTTGAACAATGCTGTCCTCTCATTGAGCATAAAATGTGGCTAAAAATTGGACTTGGTATTACTGCCCGAAAAATCAGAGAACATTTGTCTTATGAGGTAAGAGGCGTTTGTGTAAACTTGTCCTTCCCTCTGAGTGTAATTGGAATAAAATATTATTAGACATTAATTATGTCTGAGTTTGTATTATACTTCATAAAAAATAATAAACTACAAAATTGTATTTTTTCTTATAGGATTGGAACTACAAGATGCAATTAAAGCTCTGTAACATTTATGTAAGAGATATACCCAAGAGCATCAAAAGTGATATCTATGATGAAACTGTAACTGACGTTATCCTCATACATGGAGCTGTGGAAGACTGTCAGTTACGAAAAGTTTATAAGGCACCTTTCTTAATTCCTTTAACATGCCATCAGGTAAAGAAAAGTCAACCTATACCTTCAGATCAGTAGTCCACTGTCACAGCAGTCCTGAGCTTTCACCCCTCCATCCTCCGTTTTCCTCCACCATTCCATAAACACTACCCATACCCATACCCATATAAGTCCATACACATGTGTTACGCTGCAGCCCAAGCAAAAACTGTTCTCATTCAATGACGATGAAGTGGTCCAATCTGCACAGACATTTGGGTCACAGATTTTTGGTGTATCTGTACATAGTAAAAGAGGGCCTACTTAACCTCAGGAGATTTCTTAACCAAGAAACAAAAAGTTATGTCAATGTAGTAATTCAATGTTACTGGCTAGATGTGAGATATGTCAATGTAGTTATGTCAATGTAGTAATTCAATGTTACTGGCTAGATGTGAGATACAAGGAAAAAACAAGATGGGAATGGGAGGGATTCTGAGACAGGAAATGATGATGAGAGAATTTTCTGAGGGGACACTACCAGAACTGATGTGTTACCATGAGAACAGTGAAGCATTCTTAACGATGGTGCTCTGTACCTCTGTTCCTGAACACATAATAACAGAGCTTTGGTGTTGGGGCTGGTTGGAAATTTAGAGAGCCAAGTGAGAGATTCTCGAAGCTTCCTGCAACCTGTCTGACTCTATGAGATCTGTTCACTGTGGATGGGAGTACCAACACGATTCAGAGCTTGTCAGAAACAACCATAACATGGAATGGTTTCCTGAAGATCTGCTCTTTCTTAAACTTTCTATTCTACTGTATTGAAAAAGTCTGGGTGATTTTTTAAATGGTCATTGATGATTAGATCTGGATCATTTTTCTCATTTGGAAGAGAAATGAACAAAAATATTTTTAGAAAATCAAGGAGGGATGGGCATTTGATGCAGCAGTTAAGATGCTCCTAGGGATGTCTGTATCCCATACCGGAGTGCCTGGGTTCAAGTCTCAGTTCCAGCTCTTGTCTCTGGCTTCCTGTCAATGTGCACCCTGAGCGGTAGCAGGAGATGTCGCAAGTACTTAGGTCTTTGCCACCCATTTGTGAGACCCAGATCAATATCTTGGCTCTTGGTTTCGACCTAGCCCAGCCCTGACTTTTCTAGGCATTTTGGGATTGAACTGGCAGATGGAAACTCTGTGTGTGTGTGTGTGTTTCTGTCTTTACCTTACAGATAATTTTTAAAAAATACAAAAATCAATGAAGGTATATGAAATATGGACTTTCACAAAACCAACATGTTCAGGAATTTTAAGATATCTACCTTACTTGTGTTGATTCATTAATATTTTCCCTTTAAAGAGGTATTAAATAGTAGCTTACAAGAGAATCATTTAATTGTATTTTTGCTCAGAATTAACTTACATTCTGTCAACTTTTAGATACAAGGCACTGAAGATTTCACAAAAGTAATGATTATTCAAACTTCAATTGATATGAAAAAATTCAGATTCAACTCTAGAAAGTATGTATCTACACGTAAAATTTCTTCTGTACCAAAATCTTTAGGTGAGTTCTATTTCTGTGAAAAACTGTGGGCCGGCGCCATGGCTCAACAGGCTAATCCTCCACCTTGTGACACCAGCACACCGGGTTCTAGTCCCGGTTGGAGCGCTGGATTCTATCCCGGTTGCCCCTCTTCCAGGCCAGCTCTCTGCTATGGCCTGGGAAGGCAGTGGAGGATGATCCAAGTGCTTGGGCCCTGCACCCGCATGGGAGACCAGGAGAAGCACCTGGCTCCTGGCTTTGGATCAGCACGATGCGCCGGCCGCAACGGCCATTGGAGGGTGAACCAACGGCAAAAAGGAAAACCTTTCTCTGTCTCTCTCTCTCACTATCCACTCTGCCTGTCAAAAAATAAAAATAAAATTAAAAAAAGAAAAAAAAAGAAAAACTGTGAGAACACATTTCCTTTTATAAATAGTCATATATATTTTGGAAATGGTTGTAAGCAATATGCCTAGGACATTGAGGATTCCTTTTAGTTGTTATATTTGGTGTTCCTATGCTGAAGTTAGACTGAGAATATTGAAGTTTTATTTATATTTTATTCTATAAGAATAAATATACATAAGTTACCAAAATGATAGGGAGAAAATTAATGAGAGAATTACTAACCCTTCCTCCAAAATCTTACATAGAAAGAACTATAGTATTATATCATCTGAACAACAAATACACAAATCCCTGGAAGTAAATGAATAACTTATATAAATGCTAATCTTCACACAAATTTCACAAGATAAAAATCAAATCATAACAAATTATTTATTAAGCCATTGATTAAAAGTTGGTAGCTAAATTTGAGATTGATTTAAAATTGAAAAGTACAGAATTAAATTATGGAATAAACAACTATACTAGAACTGAATATTTATCATTTCACCAAAAGTGAAATAATTTCCTAAAATGAAATACAGAATTGATTTTAGGGGCTAACATTGTTGTACCATGGATTAAGTCACCACCTGCAACATAGGTGTCCCATATGAGTATAGGTTTGAGTCCTAGCTGCTCCACTTCCAGGACAGCTCCCTGCTAATGCACTAGGGAAGGTAGCAGCAGATTGCCCAGAGCCTTGGGCTCCTGTTATCCACATGGGAGACCCGGATGGAATTTCAGGCTCCGGCCTGGCACAGTCCTAACTGTTGCAGCCATATGGGGAGTGAACTAGTGGGTGAAAGATTGATCTCTGTCTTTCCTTGCCCCCTCTTTCTAACTCTTTCAAGTAAATGAAATGAATCATTTTTTTAAAAAAAAAAGTTAATTTTAAAGTCTGTCAATATGTTATTAATCAAGAGACAAAAAGAACAATTTATGAAAGAAAATATATCTTTCAGACAAAATAGAGGAAAATGTTCATATGCTAAAATTTAAAAAAAATAAGCTAAATATTTGATCTATTTAATTTGTGAGTTTTCTTAAGAATTATAGTATCTACTGACCAAAAATGGTAAGGAATCTGATATTTGTTCTTTCTTTACTGATACCAATATAAATTGATAAAGTAAATTTATCTAAGGATTCCAAAAGTCATAAATGTATTTATACCCTTTGATTAAATAATGTAATTCATAGAAACTTATCCTAAGTATATAAGGCAACAGAAAATAATCAAAATGCATATATGAACAGTTAATTAAATCAACTCAATGAACGATATGATTGGATGTTATATAGGCATTAAAAATTAATTTTCCAAGAGTGGCAAGATGGCAGAATAGGAAGGGAGCACACTGATAGTCCGGGGAGAGACAGTTTAATAAAAGTGGAGACACTGCAGGTTCAAGGAAGAGTAGGGGAAGAAATAGCAGAGGAAACTTCCAGAACTAGTGATTCACAGTGGACCTGCATGGAGAGCATGGGAGCCACGGTTTGGGACACCAGCCACAGAATGAACACACCAGCACTGGAACGCGAGGTGAGCTAAACCTCAATAGCCCAAGACACCAGCGGGAAAGCGGAAAGAGGAGACTACAGGGAACGAGGCTTGAAACCCCGTGGGGAAAAGTTCACCAGGCTAACTAGAAGAAAGAGGGGAAAAAAAAAAGTGACCGATACAGACACAAGTTTCTCTCTCTCCGCTCACCTCTCAAAGGCAAGAAAGACAAAGAGCAGGCACCATTTTGGACATACGTCATAAGCGGGGCAACCTCAGGTCTGCACCTGCCCTCAGGCAAGCAGAAAAACCTGACTCTGGAGGGGGGTGAAATAACAGGAGATTAGGACCTAGTGAATCTATGGTGCTAATGAACTGAGACTGAAAAAAGAGACGGTGGGGGAGAGAACTCACGGAATTCAAGTGAGTACTCTCCAGAGACGCTACAATTTGGTAACCTTGGCAAACCAGTGGGAGACTGCAGGAGAATGTGAGCCCACAGTGAGGGCAGCACAGATTCCCTGTGTGGTCTTTGGGAAAGAGCGTCCAATCTCTGGCTCCTGTGGGTATATCATTTGCCTGCTAACTACCTCCAATTCCCTCAGCTGTGTGGAATTACTTCCCTTTTGAATCAAAGAAAGAAATAGATAGCTTTACCATGCCTAACCTGGGAGTGTCACCTTTGGCATACCCTTAACCCTGAGGAACCAAACAGAGCTCTCAGGCCACACCCATCTCAAGCCTCTAAGGCTCCATCAAAATCAGACAATCCACTTAATACAGTCATACTATAACAAGAAAAAATACCACAGTGAGGGAAGAAGAATCCAAAGAATATCTCCACAATGCCAAGCAACAAATGCGGAAACCAAGGAAACAAGAACAAGGAAGACATTAAGACACCCCCAAATGAACAAGACACCCCAAACCAAGATTATGAAGATGATGAGATGGAAGAAATGCAAGATACGGATTTCCAAAAAAATTTATGATAAGAACAATTAGAAATTTTCAAAAACAAATGCTTGAGCTACAGAATTCCTTACTGGACAGGATAGAAAATCTTCCAGAAAATGAAATCTTAAGGAGGAATCAAAATAAAACACAGAAACTAGTAGAACAGGAAAGTGTGATAGTGAAGAGAAATCAAAATGAAATGAAGAACTCAATAGATCAGATGACAAACACATTAGAGAGCCTTAAAAACAGAGTCAGTGAAACAGAAGAGAGAATATCAGACTTAGAAGACAGAGAATACGAAAGTATACAGTCAAACCAAAGAAAAGAAGAGGAAATGAGAAATCTAAAAAATATTGTTGGGAATCTACAGGATACTATTAAAAAACCCAACATTTGGGTTCTATGAGTTCCTGAAGGCATGGAGAGGGAGAAAGGATAAGAAGGCCTTTTTAGTGAGATACTTGCAGAGAACTTCCCGGGTTTGGAGAAGGACAGAGACATCCTAGTACAGGAAGCTCATAGAACCTCTAGTAAACATGACCAAAAGAGATCCTCACCATGACACATTGTAATCAAACTCACCACAGTGAAACATAAAGAAAAGATCCTAAAATATGCAAGAGAGAAATGTCAGATTACTCTCAGAAGATCTCCAATTAGACTCACAGCTGACTTCTCATCAGAAACCCTACAAGCTAGAAGGGAATGGCGAGACATAGCCCAGGTACTAGAGAGAAAAACTGCCAGCGCAGAATATTATATCCTCCAAAGCTCTCATTTGTGAATGAAGGTGAAATAAAGACCTTTCACAGCAAACAGAAATTGAAAGAATTTGTCGCCACTCATCAAGCTCTGAAAAAGATGTTTAAAGATGTGTTACACACAGAAACACAGAAACACGGTCACCGATATGAAAGAAGGTAAAAAAAGGAAACCTCACAGCAAAAGATCACAGGAATCTCAAAGCATATATTAGAAAATATCTTTGGCAAATGGCAGGGCAAAGTTACTCCTTCTCAATAGTCACATTGAACGTCAATAGCCTGAACTGTCCAGTTAAAAGACACCGATTGGCTGATTGGGTTAAGGAACAAAACCCATCTATTTGCTGCTTACAAGAAACACATCTTTCCAACAATGATGCATACAGACTGAAAGTGAAAGGCTGGAAAAAGATATACCATGCCAACAGAAATGAAAAAAGAGCAGGCATAGCCATCTTAATATCAGACAACATAAACTTTACCACAAAAACTGTTAGGAGAGAAAGAGGGGCACTATTTAATGATTAAGGGATCCATTCAACAGGAATATATAACGATTATCAATGTATATGCACCTAATTACAGGGCACCGGCTTATTTAAAAGATTTGTTAAGGGACTTAAAGGGA
Organism: Lepus europaeus; assembly: GCF_033115175.1. Taxonomy (NCBI): domain Eukaryota; kingdom Metazoa; phylum Chordata; class Mammalia; order Lagomorpha; family Leporidae; genus Lepus; species Lepus europaeus. The sequence continues at coordinate 68,174,531 of NC_084828.1, read as the reverse complement.
GACTTAGACTCCAATACAATAGTTCTGGGGGACTTCAATACTCCACTCTCAGAGATAGACAGATCAACAGGACAGAAGATCAACAAGGAGACAGTAGATTTAAATGACACTATAGCTCAAATGGATCTAACAGATATCTACAGAACTTTTCATCCTACACAGAAAGCATTCACATTCTTCTCAGCAGTACATGGAACCTTCTTTAGGATTGACCACATACTAGGCCATAAACCAAGTCTCAGCAAATTCAAAAGAACTAGAATAATGCCATGCAGCTTCTCAGATCATAAAGGAATGAAGTTGGAAATTAGAAACTCAGTAATCCCTAGAGCATATGCAAACACATGGAGATTGAACAACATGCTCCTGAATGAACAATGGATCATAGAAGAAATCAAAAGAGAAATCAAAAATTTTCTGGAAGTAAATGAGGATAACAGCACAACATACCAAAACCTGTGGGATACAACAAAAGCAGTGTTAAGAGGAAAGTTTTTATCAATAGGTGCCTACATCAAGAAATTGGAAAGGGACAAAATAAATGAGCTTTCAATTCATCTCAAAGATCTAGAAAATCTGAAGCAAACCAGACACAAATCTAGTAGGAAAAGAGAAATGATTAAAATCAGAGAATAAATCAACAGGATTGAATAAAAAAAAAATTACAAAAAATCAGCCAAACGAAGAGCTGGTTTTTTGTTTTTTGTTTTTCTTGAAAAAATAAACAAAATTGAAACCTCATTGGCCCAACTAACTAAAAAAAGAAGAGAATAGACCCAAATCAATAGGATCAGAGATGAAAATGGAAACGTAGCAACAGACACCACAAAAATAAAAAGAATCATCAGAAATTACTACAAGGACCTGATGCCAGCAAACAGGGAAATCTATCAGAAATGGATAGATTCCTGGACACATGCAATCTACCTAAATTGAACCAGGAAAACATAGAAAACTTAAACAGACCCATAACTGAGACAGAAATTGAAACAGTCATAAAGGCCCTCCCAACAAAGAAAAGCCCAGGACCAGATGGATTCACTGCTGAATTCTACCAAGCATTTAAAGAAGAACTAACTCCAATTCTTCTCAAACTATTCAGAGCAATCGAAAAAGAGGGAATCCTCCCAAATTCTTTCTATGAAGCCAACATCACCTTAATTCCTAAGCTGGAAAAAGATGCAGCATTGAAAGAGAATTACAGACCAATATCCCTGATGAACATAGATGCAAAAATACTCAATAAAATTCTGGCCAATAGAATGCAACAACACATCAGAAAGATCATCCACCCAGACCAAGTGGGATTTATCCCTGGTATGCAGGGATGGTTCAACGTTCGCAAAACAATCAACGTGATACACCATATTAACAGACTGCAGAAGAAAAACCAAATGATTGTCTCAATAGATGCAGAGAAAGCATTTGATAAAATACAACACCCTTTCATGATGAAAACTCTAAGCAAACTGGGTATGGAAGGAACATTCCTCAATACAATCAAAGCAATATATGAAAAACCCATGGCCAACATCCTATTGAATGGGGAAAAGTTGGAAGCATTTCCGCTGAGATCTGGTACCAGAGAGGGATGCCCACTCTCACCACTGCTCTTCAATATAGTTCTGGAAGTTTTAGCCAGAGATATTAGGCAAGAAAAAGAAATTAAAGGGATACAAATTGGGAAGGAAGAACACAAACTATCCCTCTTTGCAGATGATATGATTCTTTATTTAGGGGACCCAAAGAACTCTACTAAGAGACCATTGGAACTCATAGAAGAGTTTGGCAAAGTAGCAGGATATAAAATCAATGCACAAAAATCAACAGCCTTTGTATACACAGGCAATGCCACAGCTGAGAAAGAACTTCTAAGATCAATCCCATTCACAATAGCTACAAAAACAATCAAATACCTTGGAATAAACTAAACAAGGACGTTAAAGAGGAAAATTACAAAACCTTAAAGAAAGAAATAGAAGAGGATACCAAAAAATGGAAAAATCTTCCATGCTCATGGATTGGAAGAATCAACATCATCAAAATGTCCATTCTCCCAAAAGCAATTTATACATTCAATGCAATACCAATCAAAATACCAAAGGCATTCTTCTCAGATATGGAAAAAAAATGATGCTGAAATTCATATGGAGACACAGGAGACCTCAAATAGCCAAAGCAATCTTGTACAACAAAAACAAAGCTGGAGGCATCACAATACCAGATTTCAGGACATACTACAGGGCAGTTGTTATCAAAACAGCATGGTACTGGTACAGAAATAGATGGATAGACCAATGGAACAGAATAGAAACACCAGAAATCAATCCAAATATCTACAGCCAACTTATATTTGATCAAGGACCCAAAACCAATAACTGGAATAAGGACAGTCTATTCAATAAATAGTGCTGGGAAAATTGGATTTCCACATGTAGAACCATGAAACAAGACCTAACCTTTCACCTTACACAAAAATTCACTCAACATAGATTAAAGACTTAAATCTATGACAAGACACTGTCAAATTATTAGAGAGCATTGGAGAAACCCTGCAAGAAATAGGTACTGGCAAAGACTTCTTGGAAAAGACCCCAGAAGCACAGGCAGTCAAAGCCAAAATTAACATTTGGGATTGCATCAAATTGAGAAGTTTCTGTACTTCAAAAGAAACAGTCAGGAAAGTGAAGAGGCAACCGACAGAATGGGAAAAAATATTTGCAAACTATGCAACAGATAAAGGGTTGATAACCAGAATCTACAAAGAAATCAAGAAAATCCACAACAACAAAACAAACAACCCACTTAAGAGATGGGCCAAGGACCTCAATAGACATTTTTCCAAAGAGGAAATCCAAATGGCCAACAGACACATTAAGAAATGTTCAAGATCACTAGCAATCAGGGAAATGCAAATCAAAACCACAATGAGGTTTCACCTCACCCCGGTTAGAATGGCTCACACTCAGAAATCTACCAACAATAGATGCTGGAGAGGATGTGGGGAAAAAGGGACACTAACCCACTGTTGGTGGGAATGCAAACTGGTTAAACCACTATGGAAGTCAGTCTGAAGATTCCTCAGAAACCTGAATATAACCCTACCATACAACCCAGCCATCCCACTCCTTGGAATTTACCCAAAGGAAATTAAATTGGCAAACAAAAAAGCCATCTGCACATTAATGTTTATTGCAGCTCAATTCACAATAGCTAAGACCTGGAATCAAACCAAATGCCCATCAACAGTAGACTGGATAAAGAAATTATGGGACATGTACTCCATAGAATACAATACAGCAGTAAGAAACAATGAAATCTGGTCATTTGCAACAGGATGGAGGAATCTGGAAAACATTATGCTGAGTGAATTAAGCCAGTCCCAAAGGGACAAATATCATATGTTCTCCCTGTTTGGCGAAAACTGAGCACCAAAGGGGAAACCTGTTGAAGTGAAATGGACACTATGAGAAACAGTGACTTGATCAGCTCTTGTCCCGACTGTTGATGTACAATGTAATACTTAATCTATTTTAGTATTTTTTTTTATTTTGTTCTAGTACTATTGGTTGAACTCTGTAATTAACACAGAATTATTCTTAGGTGTTTAAATTTTAACTGAAAAGTGGTCCCTGTTAAATATAAGAGTGGGAATAAGAGAGGGGGAGGAGATGTACAATTTGGGACATGCAAAATCAGACTTGCCCCAAATGGTGGAGTTAGAATCATGCCAGGGGATTCCAATACAATCCCATCAAGGTGGCATGTACCAATGCCATCTCACTAGTCCAAGTGATCAATTTCAGTTCACAATTGATGGCTCTGATAGGTCTAAGAGTCAAAGGGATCACACAAACAAGACTAGTGTCTGCTAATACTAACTGATAGAATCATAAAGGGAAAAAACGATCCAACATGGGAAGCGGGATACACAGCAGACTCATAGAATGGCAGATGTCCTAAATAGCACTCTGGCCTCAGAATCAGCCCTTAAGGCATTCGGATCTGGCTGAAGAGCCCATGAGAGTATTGTAGGCATGAAAAGCCAAGACACTCTGGAAAAAAAAAAGAAGAAGAAGAAGAAGAAGAAGACCTAAATAAAAGATCTCTGCGAGTGAGATCCCAGTGGAAAGAACGGGCCATTAAAGAAGGAGGTACCTTTCTCTGAAGGGAGGAGAGAACTTCCACTTTGACTATGACCCTGTCGGAATAAGATCGAAGTTGGCAAACTCAAAAGGCTTCCATAGCCCTGACAACTCATGACTAGAGCCTAGGGAGATTACTGACGCCATGAACAGGAGTGTCAAATTGTTAAGTCAGCAACAGGAGTCACTGTGTACTTACTTCTCATGTGGGATGTGTCCTTAATGTGTTGTCCAATGTGAAGTAATGTTATAACTAGTACTGAAACAGTATTTTACACTTTGTGTTTCTATGTGTGCAAACTGATGAAATCTTTACTTAATATATACTAAATCAATCTTCTGTATATAAAGATAATTGCAAATGAATCTAGATGTGAATGGAATGGGAGAGGGAGCGGAAGATGGGAGGGGTGCGGGTGGGAGGGAAATTATGCAGGGGGGAAGCCATTGTAATCCATAAACTGTACTTTGGAAATTTATATTTACTAAATAAAATAAAAAATAAAAAAGGAAAAAAATTAATTTTCCATGTTGTGATATGAAACAGACAAATGATACACATTAAGTGAAATATCAATGATTAACATTGTATTGCTAATTTTAACTTATTTTTATCTTTATTATGTTACAATTATATGACTGAATCTATATGGACACAAAATGCCATCATCACATCGGTCCCCGCTGACCTTAAAATGCAACACATACAAGACACAATATTGGGCCTTTCACCATCTTTTCCTTTGCTAGCCTTTTCCACTCTTTCCCCTCTAAGACCTAGTGCTACCAAACCACTAGTGGCTCACCTGACGTGGGAGAGCTGGTGGTCTTTCTGAGCCTCTACATCTACTGTTTCTTCTTTCTGGAACAGTCTCTTCCCCATTTCTCCATGTTCTCTGAAGCTACTCCTCCTTATCCTTTAAATTTTGACTTTTTCTCTGAGCAGCCATTATTGATACATCCCAATCAATAAAACTGAACGATGTAACTCTTTGGTGCGTTTCCATAGCCCAGTGTGCACAAACCTATTTTTACCATGTCGTATCTTTTTGCTAGTCCATTTGCCTGTCTGCATGTTCCACCAATTGGAAACTCAGGAAGGCATGGGTGTGAACTCTTTTGCTTTCTTATGTATCCTCATTAGCTCCTCAACACCTCTGACACTTTCAATACATATTAATGTAAAAATACTGGGGGGGGGTGTTAAGATGGTTCTGTTTCTCTACTTTCCACACTTTCTGGACATTCATTATAGACTCTTGATAACAGAAACTCTTCTTAAAAATGATCTTTCCTCCCATGACCACCAGTTTCAGATCACAGATAACCAAATGTACATGGTTTGAATGAGGTCTGATTTGATTGTTGCACTAATCAAAAACAGTGACTTGTTTCAGTGATTGAACTTTTTTCTTTAAACCAGCTGCAAAGAGAATGTTGGAAGGATGCCTTCAAGAAGAAGCAAATAAGGGAGAGGTAAATTTAAAGCACTTTTTCAAAGTTTTGTATTGGGGGAAAGAGTCTGGAATTTATGGAAACTACCAATATATTTCTCTTGTTCTGAAGGAGTTCACCAGCTAAACATTTTGTAGATTTTTTAAAAAGATTTATTTATCTGAAAGAGAGAGAGAGATTTCCCATCCTCTGGTCACTCCCCAGTTGGTGGCAATTGCCAGGGCTGGGCCAAGCTAAAGCCAGGAGCTTCTTCCAGGTCTCCCACGTGGGTGGTCGGGGCCCAACCACTTGGGCCATCTTCTGTTGCTGGATGTTGCTGTTGAGCTGGGTCGGAAATGGTACAGCTGGATTACAAACCAGTCACCATAATGGGAACCAGGTCCCATCATTTTGTAGATTGGGATCTGGAAAGTTTCTATTGCTGCAGGAAATTATATTAATTTTATTTGAATATCAGTGAAGTGACAAAGAAAAAGTTCAGGAGATGAAGATTTGTTTTGAATCACATGAGTATCCAGCTGCTTCTCCAGGTGACCACTTGCGGTGTACCTGGGCTGCTTCCACAACATCTTATGCTGACACTTAAACTCATCTGCTACCTCAGCAAGGCATCTAGAACCTTCCAGCCTGAAGGCAGTTTGCCTCTATATTCACAATGCCTGGCAACACCCACAAACCTTTTCTCTATCACAACCAACCAGTAACTGTGGTTTTTCCCTTTACAAAATGAAGAACTCCATCAAAGGCCTGCCACATCAAGCAGCTCCTTGCAAAGTGTTCTGGTCGCCCAGGCAGAGCACATAGTACTGCCATGGCCAGAAGTGTCAGTTTTTAGTCCTCTGATCTATAGACCAAAAAAAAAAAAAAAAAAATTGGTAATTTTTAGCTATATTCATCTACTTAAAAGGGAGAGCAAGAGAGAAGAGAGAAAGAGAGATCTATTTGCTGGTTCAGTCCCAAATGCCTACAACATCCAGGGCTGGGCCAGGCCAAAATCAGATGGCTGGAACTCCATCAGAGTCTTCCACGTGGGTGGCAGGGACCCAAGCATTTGGTTGGTCATCTGCTGCCTCCCAGCAGGCATTACAAGGAAGCTGGATTGGAAGTAGAGCAGAGACTCCAATATGGGATGCAGTTTTCCCGAGCAGTGGTTTAGCTACAACACCCACCCCTAGAATCTGCTTTATAAATTTAACCTTTATTAGCAGTCTCAACATTTTCATTTCTGTTTCCTATCTCAACTTCTAGATACAAGAGTCTGAAGAATTACTTGAAGAGAATATTAACATCTAAGGTGTCCTGTGGTATAAACCTCAGTGAAAATTCGGTAAGCTGCCCCCATTTCCTTCACATGAGCAGGGGTACAACTGCCCCTGGAAGCCCAGATTGAAGCCTGAAGTCCATTTCCCCTACTGTGATAGTGTGAATTATATCACTACCCACTAGCCTGTTGCTTTTTCTAATGACAGTGTTTCTAAATTCTAGATTGGAAAATTAACTTTAAAATAGGATTCCTTTATCTAGATCTCTGGAAACTACGTAGTCTCTTAGTTTTTCTCTCTCTGCCCTACTGTTTAATCTCACCTGCAGCAGTGGCTGCTTCCAGTTCAGCGGGCTATTGTTCAGGCATCCGTGCACCGTTGAAAAATATAAAAAGGCAGTAACTCCTGACTTCAGTTCTCAATTATTTATGGTCTAGTTAAGACAAAATACACAAGGATAAAGTTAAATCACAAGATACATATGGATTGTGCCCACTGAATCTAAAGGAATCCAAAAGAGCCATGGCTAACTATGGATACGGAACAGAGTGTTCGTGGAGAAGGGAGGAGGATTTTCAGAATAGAGGACATAGAGGGCGAGACCACCGGGAACAACGAGTACCACAGTCTGACAGTCGCTTGTGCAAAATGTCAGGGAGTTAGCTGTGTGTGCATGCCCCTTACATGACTTTATGTTACATAAATGATATCACTGGGTTTAAAAATAAAACTCATCAGCTAACTAGGTTTATCTCCATTTAAAAGAAATGCAAACCTTACATGGCTCCTCCTATGACAGACTATATCTAAATATAGTTTTAAATACCAACAATATACTGAAAAAGTATGTGTGATAATTGCTTGCAGTGTGTTTTGTACCTTTACTTTGGAAAATGTATACAGCAAAATTAAGAAAACATGGGGATTCCAACCAGTAAACCTGAGCAGCCAACTCAAGCAAAGACAATTCCTAACATAAGGTGAAAATAATAACCTAAGAAATGCAAAAGTAAACAAGGGGGAAGTAGTAATAGTTGTTTTTTTTTAAATTAACAAAATTTTTATTCAATAGTGACATCTATTTCCTGTGAGATAGATAAAAATTGAGTGATACTTGTTTTCTCATATTTTGCTGGCAGATGAGTCAAGCTGATTTGTAAAAAACATAAAAATTCTCATAAACTTTGATTCAGTGATTCTGCTTCTGGGAATCAATCCAAAAGAAAGAATGCAAGGCATTAAAATAGACATGGTGTTTGGCATGGTGTTTAAGACACTGCGTAGGACGCTTGCATCCCATATCAGACTGATTGGGTTTGAGTACCAGCTGTTTCCAATTCCAGATGTCTGCTAATGTACATCCTAGGAGGCAGAAGGTAATGGTCACCTGTATGGGAGACTCAGGTTGAGTTCTGAGATCCTGGCTCCCAGTTTGCCCAGCCCTGGCTGTTTGTTGTAGGCAATGGGAAGTGAACCGGTGGATGGATGATTGCTCTGTCTCTCTCCTCTTGCTGTCTCTTGGCCTTTAAAATAAATTTTTAAAAAAATTTAAAAAGAATATATGTAGAAAATGCCCATGGAATTCCTTTTATTATTATTATTATTATTATTATTTGACAGACAGTGAGAAAGAGAGAAAGGTCTTCCTTCCGTTGGTTCACCCCCCAAATGGCTGCCACAGCCGGCGTGCTGCGCCGATCCAAAGCCAAGAGCCAGGTGCTTCCTCCTGGTCTCCCATGGAGGTGCAGGGGCCCAAGCACTTGGGCCATCCTCCACTGCACTCCCAGGCCACAGCAGAGAGCTGGACTGGAAGAGGAGCAACCAGGACTAGAACCCGGTGCCCATATGGGATGCCGGTGCCACAGGTGGAGGATTAACCAAGTGAGCCACGGCACTGGCCCTGGAATTCCTTTTTCTAATGGCAAAAATTAAAAAGAGTCCAGGTATCCAACAATGAGTAGTTTCACTACAGAATATCCATACAGGGAAATACAATACTATTGTTAAAAAGGTTGGTTGTATACAATTCAATGTAAAACATAAAGAGGAAAGCAAAACATAGAAAAACAACATATTCCAACATGTAAAATGGTTAGAAAAGATAAATCCAAGTGACTAAATTATAGTTCTATAAGAGTGAAATTAGGAGTGGTTTTGTTCACCTTTCTTATTTTATGTAACTCTACTGTTCTTAGCCTGAAAAACCTAATTACAAAACCATTAAGTGATATTGAAATAGAAATCACTTGCAAGTTCTCTGTTCCTTTCTACTTCCCTATAAACAGCAGCACCGGTAATAGGAAGGGAAGTGGGACCTGCTTGGCCTGAAGCTCAGTGAGTGAGAATGGCCCATGTCTGTGTTGCCCACCATGGAAAGCCCTCCTCCCGGTAACACATAAACCACCTCTACCCAGTCCAGCAGGCCCCATTGGCTTCCAACATTGCCAATGAGAGATGTTTCTTGTGACAGTGAAACTGACTCCAGTGCATCCTGTTCCGGTTGTAGGGTTAAAAGATTCCAGAGTTCTCTGAATTTTGATGGTGTTCTCTCTTCTGTTAGGAGTGATGGACAAGTTTATTGAGAAGACTGAAGCACATCCTGGTGCTGCTGTTATAAAAGGCCTCCCCTGGCTGAGCCACAATCTCTTCCATGGAGAGGAGGCGACTTCCAGGCAAGTCTGTGCAGATGTTCCTGGTGCCATGCGGGAAGGAAGTCTGGACCATGGCACCAGCCAGTTCAAATATATTTTTCCCAAATTTTCCTTAGTTGAAAGTAAATATTTTTTTAAATATCCCAAACATTTCAGAAAAACTTGGTGTAAATTTTAGTCTTAGAGCAAGGAAATAAGCTTTTACAATGGATAGAGTCTGCATATGCTCAAGTCTCCTTGAGCAATATGGTTTGATTCATTTTATGAAAAATACAATACTATTAAAGTATGTTCTAAATGTTGCTTTCGATCCACATATTGATTTTTGGCTGTTGTCTTATTTCACTATTCTTGGGCACTCTCCAAGATTTACTGTAGTAAAGAATGAAAACTATTTCAGACTGAACCCTATTCCTGTAACTCAGCCCAGATTCCCCAGTATACACTTTACCTACCACTATATTCACAACACGGAGTACAATACCTGACACTTCATTTTAGAAAATATTCTCAACACTTAAGAATTATTAGGGTAGGTGCTGTTGCGTGGAGGGTAAAGCCATCGCCTGCAGTGCTGGCATCCTATATGGTCGCTGGCTATAGTCCCAGCTGCTCCACTTCCCATCCAGCTCTCTGATATGGCCTGCGAAAGCAGTAGAAGATGGCCTAAGTCCTCGGGCCCCTGTACCTGTATGGGAGACCAGGAAGAAGCTCCTGGCTCCTGGCTTCGGATCGGTGCAATTCTGACTGTTGCAGCTTCTGGGGAGTGAGCCAGCAGATGGAAGGCACTCGCTCTCGCTCTCTCTTTCTCCTTTTCTGTGTAACTCTTTCAAATAAATAAATAAATCTTAAAAAAAAAAATAGTGTGTTTTCTCGGTATGCTAAGTGCATCCCACATGCTCTACAGCTGTGATTCATTTAACTTTTACAACCATATAAAGTAGGTACCATTTATCCCAATATAGAAATGAGTAAACAGAAAAGTGAGCTTGAATAATTAGCAGAAAACCTTATAGCTGGTAAGAGGCAGGGCAGAGACTTGAAAACAAGAATAACATTTGTCCCCCCCCCCCCAGTTTGGTAAACCCTAAATAAATACCTGAATGAGTAATCAATATTTAAATGTATGTCTACAGGCCACACTTCCTCCTAGGGCTTGGGAAATCTGAATATTATGACAAACAACCCATTGTGGACACAGTTTTAATAGCTAAGTGTAGAAACTCCAGTTACAAGAGTATACCCCTGGAAAACCCAACTTGGTTTGTTCCTTGCGGGAAAGTCAAATTGAACTACAATGAGTTTTGTTCAAAACTAACCTCAGTCTTTTTTCAGCAATAATTATAGAGCAGCCAATGCAGTGTTTGAGGGACCCCATTAATGAGCACTCCTCCACTCCTGAGTTCTGAACTAACTCAAAACTAAGACAGAGGATTAAGGCAGCTAGAAATTAAAACACATACAAACCCACCATTATTACCAACTGAGTTGACCTAAGAAAATGTAGTTGTCTTCCTTGACAGGATTGACTACAGTAGGCATTTATCATTAACATCAATGTCTAAGTGAGAACAGCAGAATACACAAAGTTTCTAAGGGTAAATTCACTCCCAGAAAACACCAGGCAGCTGGATCTGCAGAAAGAATATGCAAGTTCTGTCTCCAGTTCATTAACCCAATTAGCGGCTCCACCTTAAGAGAATGCAGAAGGAGGTGGACACAGGCCATGCACATGAGGCCAAGAGTTTGACCCTGAATCTTGGACAAGCACCAGGATAAGGAAGGAATGCTCTTGGCCAACAGCAGCTCTCACTCACAGGGAGCTTAGTGCGTGATCTTTAGACGTCATTCTGAGTGCTTTGCTGACAGTAGCTCGTGCAGTCATCACATGGATTTTAGGAGGCAAGTACCATCAGTGGCCCCATTCTACAGAAGTCTTCTGAAGGGAATCAGAATATGGAAGTGTTGGGTCAGGGGTTCAGCCTAGTGGATATGATGTCCAAATCAGAGGACCTGGGACTGTGTTCTGGTCCCAGCTCTCAATTCCAGCTCCCTGTTAAAGCAGATCCAGGGAGGCAGCAGGTAATGGCTCATGAAGTCGAGTTCCTGCCAAACTCAGGAGCAATCTGAACTGATTTCCTGGCTCCTGGCTTCCACCTGGAACAGCCCTAACCTAGCCCTACCTATTGCATTTGGGGAGTGAACCAGTAGATGGGAGAGACAGACTTCCTTCCTTCCTTCCTTCCTCCCCCTTTCCCCCCTCCCTCCCTCCCTGCCTCCCTTTAAATAGATCTTCTCAAAAATAGGGAAATCTTAACTAAGCTATTATACCCCTGGACCTACAAGAAGTCTCAAACACTTTTTTCCTATCACAAAATGCAGGATAATTTTCCTTCTAAGTAGTTCTCCTAGCTCTATTTTTTCATTCTTTTACAAATGTCAAAAATGACTAGACTAGGGCTGAAATTATCCCATCCCTGTCTTTGAAATTGAAGAGGTTTCATAAGATCACCCTATCCTAAAGGCCTCTGACCTGCGTGGTAGTTGAGACTTGCCAAAGTTCCAAAGCAATGTAAGAGCTAGGAAGCTGTAACATACTCCAATCATGCAAATACACCACATAGCACTGACATTGGGTAATGTAGACCAGAGTTCAAAGCCAAGTTCACCTTTCAACCAGTATTAGATAGTGCTATTCAAACCTTTTTGCATTTACATCCCCATAACTGTTGAGACATTCTTCAGCAAGTCACTTGACTTCTATGAAGCTGGTGTGCTCATCTACAAAATAAAGGAGACAGTATTTATCTCAGTGAATTCTTCATTAATAAACGGGAAATAGCATCTATAGCATTTAAGGTAGTGCCTGAATAGTTAGAAAGCTCTCAAAAAATGGTCATTTGATTATATTAACCTCTAATTGTAGAAATATAGAAAAACTGTCTCCATATTGGTCACTAGTTCTTTAAAAGATAGGAAAGTAAATTCATGTATTTATGTTTTAAAGCATCATCCAAAAGTTGTACTTTTGAAATTTATATTTATTAAGTAGAAGTTTTCTTAAAAATAAAAAAGCATCTTTTTATTGAATATTCAGTATTTATTTAGTACTTATTTATCTAGAGAGACAGACTGTGATCTCCCATTCAGTCATTCACCCTCCAAATGCCTGAAATAGCCAGGGCTGGGCCAGGCTAAAGCCAGGAGCCCCAAACTCAATCTGAGTCTCTACCATGGGTGGCAGGAACCTATCACATGAGCTATTACTTACTAGTTCACACAGTATGCCTTAACAGGAAGCCAGGGTGAGAAGCAGAGCCAAGGCTCAAACCTAGGCACTCCTACACGGAACGTAGACATCCGAGTGGTATCCTAACCTCTGCACCTAATGTCCACCCAGGAAAGTAAATTTACATATCCTGACACTGTCACCAGCTTACAAATGGGCAGCTTTTATTTCCAATTCAATTCATAGAATGTCTTGTATATGTTATGCACTGGGATAAATACTGAGAACAAAGAGAATTTATGACTCAAAGAGTTGCCATTTAGGTTTTTTGTGTGCACGTGTGTTGTTATACTCTTCATCGTGGTGCGAAGGTAGACTCTTTAGTCCTGGGTCAGTCTTACAGCAGTAAGTGTGTATGTGACGTCCTTCCTGCTCTGCCTGTCACCTTACGCAATCATACGCAAGTTTCATCGCCAGTAGCTACCACTTCCACAGCTCAGCTTCTCCATCTAGTGGCCTGTGTAAAACTGAAACTTCCAATTTAGGGAGCAACGCTCAACCTTTCCTTGAATTACAGTGGGCAGGTCATTCCCAGCCATCACCCCTGCCCTGTTCAATGTCGGGACCCAAAGAACCCTAGGGGCAACACTGGCACTGCCTCAGCCACCCACGAGGGGGCGTGTGTGTAGTCTGCCCAAGCTGCCCTCCCCCCTCCCCCCAGGGTCTGGTGTACCTCCATTCGCACCGGTGAGGAGGCCAGAATAACCCTGCTGGCTGGCTGGACACCTGTCTGCTTCCTGTCTCCTCCACAATGCTGAGACACTCAGGTCATCTGCACCTGGCCTCCAGGTTGCACAAAAGGCGCCGAGGTCGACGAGAAGGGCATTTTTAGATTGGCTAGATGTTTCTCTTGAAGGGAAGAGGGAAGCTAAAGGATGGATAGTGCATCCAAGACTTCTTCAGATTCTCTGTTTCTCTGTCTCTAGCATTCTCTTTCTCACACACCTCTTCCCCCACACTCAAAATAGCAGACCATTGGTTTATCCTAGGTTTTTTTTTTTTTTTTCTTTTTTCTGCACAGAAAACAAGCTTCAGGTAACTTGGAAGACATGTTCTGGTGTGCATTGTAATTATCTGGTCTGGAGATGCAAGTGGTTTTAAATGAGGAAGCTAGGGGAAATAGAAAAGGGCACCCACAGATTTTTAGAACTATATGCAATAGACACCCCTAAAGTTTATAGGACCATTGTTAAGAGTTTTCTCTCTCATTTCACTTGCTTCATTTCATTTACTGATAACAGGCTTTTCCTGAGTTTGAGATATTCTCAAAATAAGAAAATCTGCCACCCTAACATCTTTCCTAGCTAAATACTTGAGGGACTAGTGGAAAGTATATCAGGGCTACTGTTGTGCAATTATAATTAAAGACAAAATCTCCTGCCACTTTGGAAAACTCTGTCCACCAAAGAGAAGAAAAAGAAAATAGCTCCATTTAAAAAAAAAAAGATTTATTTATTTATTTGAAAGGCAGAGTTACAGAAATACAGAGGCAGAGAGAGAGAGAGAGAGAGAAAGAAAGTCTTCCATCTGCTGGTTCACTCCCCAGATGGTTGCAATGGCTAGAGCTGGGACGATCCAAAGCCAGGAGCCAGGAGCTTTTTCCAGATCTCCCACGTGCGTGTAAGGGCCCAAGAACTTGGGCCATCTTCTACTGCTTTCTCAGGCCATATCAGAGAACTGGATTGGAAGTGGAGTGGCCAGGACTCGAACTGGGGCGCCCATATGGGATGCCAGCACTGGAGGTGGCAGCTTTACCTGCTACACCGCAGCGCCAGCTCCATTTTTGATAAAACATGAAAACAACCTGTAATGCAAACCATAGGCAACCCCTTAAAGAGATTACTAAAGCAGAGCTCTGGCCCGTTTACGTCACTAAGCAGACACAATCCGTGGTATACATTTTCTCACAATCAACAACGACTAGTCCTCAAATAAAAAGATTCAACATTTGCCATTTTATCCCAAATTATCCTAATAGTCTTTAAGAAGAAAAAATACACCTGCCGTTCCTTTTTGCCTGAGATAGATGGGCAGTGCCGGGAAGGTGCCAGCTGGAGTTAGGTTTCTGTCCAACCAGACAAAGGGGGCTATCTTACTTGATGATTCAGCTTCAAAGACATGGCTTCTTGTCTCCTCCAAGAAGCACTCCTGGGTTGTTAAAAAGCTTTCCATGTGTTTCAAAGAGGGAGAGAAATAGATAAGCTTTCTAAAGCAAAAAGAAAAACATAAGTCAACA
Source organism: Lepus europaeus (assembly GCF_033115175.1). Lineage (NCBI taxonomy): Eukaryota > Metazoa > Chordata > Mammalia > Lagomorpha > Leporidae > Lepus > Lepus europaeus. The sequence goes on along the minus strand of NC_084828.1, from coordinate 68,159,493 downwards.
AGTTTTCTGAAGATTTTTTAAGCAAAAGAAGGCAGAAAGTCTCTTCCCTTATTTCAATCAGGAGAATCCAGCTCATTTTAATTTGTATTTTCCCTCAGCAAACCAGAACATGGTAACTCTATCTTCTGCCTCTTGCCCCAGCCCGGGGGAACTAGTAGCACCCTCTCCAGCACCAGTGGCCCCTCCTTATTCCAAATTCTGTCCCTCTCTAAGGCGGTGACTGGCCACCTCTCTCATTTGTAACCAGATAGCATGTTGTGGTGTCCCAGGCTGCGCAGGAGACCTCCGTGTGTTCTGTGTCCTGTCCCAACACTGTCTTGTCAGTTTCTGCTGTCCCTGCCAGCCATTCTAGTAGGTGTGCAAAGAGGCTGCGGTGTGGTCCTGATTTACATTTCCCTAACGGCTGTGACCATGATGTTGAGTCTCTTTGGCTGCAAATTTTTGCTTTCTGTACAGTGGCCCCGGTGAGGGGTCTGTTCAAACATTTGGCCCATTCTGTTCCTGGGGGTTGTTTTTTCATGAGTGGGTTGCAAGGGTTCTTCATAGCTTCTATTTTCTACTACCCTGTGGTTTGACTTTGGGTTAACTTTGTTTCCTCCTCTGGCTATTCTGAGACAAGGTGATTTTATAAACGTAAGCATCTCACGTGGGAAAACTTGCCCAGCTGGGCTGGTGTGGGCTTCCCCTGGGACCCGAAGCCCTCCCTGACCCACAGCTTCTGGCCTCGGCCAACAGCGCTGTCCACGCAAGCCCTTGGCCTGAGGACGCCCTGCACGTGAGCGCCTCCCGGGCTCCTCCCCGGCCACTCCTTCCTTTAGCACAGGCGCTCTGCTGGCCCCAGCTCGTCTCTCTCAGAGCCACGCAGTGCCTTCTCTACGACAGCAGCTGCTTTGGCAGAGCCCAGGCCCCACGCCCCGGAGGGAAGTGGTAAAGAACCCGAGGATGGGGAACTTTCCACGGAGGGAAAGCCGGTGAGTCCAGATGCCCCACAGCGCGCAGAGAGAAGGGCAGGGCGGTGTACGGCTGCCCCTGGGGGTGTCGGGAATTGGTAAGGGACCTGACCAGAATCCAGTGTCGCATGAAATTCCTTATAGGTGTTGCCTTCTCCCTGCAGTCGCAGCCAGCAGCTGGTAGGCAGGAGCTGGGGTGTGAGAACACTGACTTCCTCCAAGGAGCACTTTGTAACAGGGACCGCCTAAGGAACAGAGAACTTTCTCCAGGCCTGGGGAGGGGGTGTGCCTGACCTCTGAATGCTGCACAAAAATTCAAAGATACCCATCCCTTTTCTCACCGTTAAAGTTTAGTCTAGGGCCTATAAAGAGCCTCCTGCCACCTCCAGCCTCCTTGGGTCCACACTTCTCAGAAGCAGGGGGACAGAGAGAGATCATCTAAGTAGGTGGAGCACTTGGCTTAACTGTCGTTTTTTTTAAAGATTTATTTATTTATTTGAAAGGCAGAGTTATAGAGGTAGAGAGAGACAGGGAGAAAGAGAGAGTGAGAGCAAGCGAGAGAGGGGGGTGGTCTTCCATCAGCAGGTTCACTCCGCAGTGGTCGTAACTGCGCCAATCCGAAGCCAGGAGATAGGAGCTTCTTCTAGGCCTCCCATTCAGCTGCAGGGGCCCAAGGACGTGGGTAATCGTCTGCTGCTTTCCCAGGTCATTAGCAGAGAGCTGATCAGAAGTGGAGCAGCTGGGACTTGGTAACTTTACCTGCTGAGCCACAGCACTGGCCCTGGCTTAACTGTCCTGAACCTCAGTTTCTTTCTTTTCAATGGAAACCATAATAATACAGTATCCACCCTGGAGGATTCTAGTGTATATGTTGTTAGCATAGTGCCTGACATATAGTACGGGACAATAATTAGAAAATAGTCTCATTTTTTAAGGCCATTATCTTCATGACTGTCAGAGCAGCTCTTGTTTAAAAAAAAAAAAAAGTAATATCACTAAAACCAAGACAATTCCTAGGTTGGAAGATAAAGTGGTCTATAAAAAATGAGCTAGGGGCCAGTGCTGTGGCAGTGGGTTAACAACCTGGCCTGAAGCACCAGCATCACATATGGGCGCTGGTTCAAGACCCAGCTGCTCTGCTATGGCCTGGGAAAGCAGTAAAACATGGCCCAAGTCCTTGGGCCCCTGCACATGCATGGGAGACCTGGAAGAAACTCCTGGCTCCTGGCTTCAAATCAGCACAGCTCCAGCCATTACAGCCAAGTGGGGAGTGAACCATCAGATGGAAGACCTCTCTCTCTCTCTCTCTCTCTCTCTCTCTCTGCCTCTCCTCTCTCTGTGTAACTCTGACTTGGAAATAAATAAATCTTTAAAAAAAAAAATGAACTGGCCAGGGAAGGTCTTTATAGGGTTGTGCTTTGTGATTCAGTTTCTGCGCTACAAAGCAGAACACAGGAAAAGTGTGTTCCTTGCTCAGAGGAGCCTTGGGGATCGCAAGGACCGCTTCATCCCCTTCCTGAGCATCATTGTTGTCTGAGAATTCTCCACCTTGAGTACCCAGAGCCCTTGGTCAGACAATCTTCCACCCCAGCACTCTTTGGCAAAACCAACGCACTTCCCCACCACACATACGCAGGTCCTGAAGCTGCATCAGACAGGAAGCAAGGAGTCTCGCCCCACTCGGAACACTGATAGTCTCAGGGACACAAGGCGGACTCCTGGACATTTGGAAAGAAGTGATTTATGATCACACGTGGATGGCGGACGTTGGAGGAAATGAGTGGGTTGTGGTTGTGGCAATGGAGAGAGAGAGATCAGATCAGAGATAGACTGGTGTACGCTTAGGAGCGAACATTAACAGGTTCACGGAGGCAATTCCAGGGTTACACAAATAATAGAAGTGAAGAAAAGTCTAAAAAAAATTTAAAATGGGAAGCCTGAGGAGGAACTCCTTAGTCAATTTCTGATGTGTTGAGTTTTAGGTGGCAGCAGGACACTCAACAGATGCCTTGGAACCTGAGACTCCAGAACGCCAAGCAGAGAGCATCCAGGTGAGAGCAAACTCGCCAGGATCCTTCCAGCCTTTGCCCTGGCAGAAGGAAATCGGTGGGATGTGGGCCCCCCCAGCCGCCATGACAGAGAGCCCTGCTTTAGACTCAGCAGAAGTTGGAATAGTGTTAAATCTGAAGTCAGGACAGAAAATAAAGACACTTGGAAACTTTGGACCAGGGATGTACTAATTTGCTGGAAGTCAAGTGTAACCCCTAGCAGTAAAATAAGGGGTCTTTTTTGCTGCTGTCACTTTGTTTGTCTACCACAAGCACCTTGTGCACAAGCTCCACCCTAGCCATTTGATTTTGAGCTCTAGGTTTCTGCTTCTCAGGTGATCTCTCTTGCGTGGGACAGCTGTTGAAAGGTTTATGGAAAGGCTCTTGTGATTATCCTGATGTTGTCAATCAATCCTTTCTGACCAGGCCTTTTGAATAGTCCAGCCCTAAAGAATTCCATAAGGAAGAGAACCACTAAGATAGTCAACTAGCATCCCAGGATGCTACATCCCAAAGAGTAGCAAAGCCGGGTGTCCTATGGCCTGTGGAGTTATTTGTACTTTTCTTATAGTTTCAAGAGCTTTTGAAAGGATAGCACCTAAAAAATAAGCATTGTGCCGAGGCTCATGAAGACATGATCCTCCCCAACAGAGAGCATTTCTTCAGTGCAACCTCTTTGGGGAGGTATGACTGGGCACATGTTAAGGAATACAGTCCAGCTGTATGAGAAGGGCCTTGGGCATCATAACAAGGCAGAAACTGGGTGGACTGGGAGCCTGGGAAACTTTGTAAAATAGACAAGACTCTGGAATCACTGGCATGTAGCCTGATGTCATAGATGTCATAGATGTCATCTGGTCTGCATCCTGTAGGTTGCTTGAACCCATCCCAAACCCAAACATCCGTATTGAAATGCAAGGATATGTTGCACAAAAGTTGAGTAGGGGAACCATCCAGCTTACAAGTCACTTTCGCCCACATCTAACTTTATCTGATCCTTACAACCTCAGTTGTAAGGGAAACAGTATGTACCCTCATTTTGTATATTAAGGAACTGGCTCAAAGAGTTCAGAGTTTAATCAGTAGCTCAAAATCAACCATTTCCTTTGATTTCATGGTCGTATCTCTTCAGTGGAGTTAGTTTCTCAGCATTGGTGTGATTAAGTAGTTTCTTTGTGATCGTTCTTGCAGGGATTGTAAGAGTCTTAGACTCTCTGTTGCTATACCAAAATGCCTGAGACTGGGTAAAAAGAACAAAAGCTCATTTGGTTCACAATTTCGGAGGCTTGGAAATGCAAGAGCTTGGCATCTTGTGAGTGTCCTCTTGTCACAGTATAATGTGGCAGAGGACATCGCATGGCAAGACGAAGCAAGTGTGTTAGCCCGAGTCTCTCTTTCTGCTCTTATAAAGCCACCAGTGCATCATGAGGACACCACACTCATGACCTCCTCTCATATTTGTTGCCTCTCAAAGGACCCATTTCCAAATATGGGGACTAAGTTTCAAACACATGAACTTTCGGGAGACACATTCAAACCATAGAAGTCAGCATGGCTCAAAGGCACTTGACGGCATTCTGACAAAGAAAACCTGTAGTTAGGGCCTCTTGGCCCTGAAGGCTGTGGTGATTCACAGACCGGAAAGGTCATCAGAACGCTTAGCCAAGGTCAAGGTCCAGTCAGCTGCTCTTCTACTGTCCCTTCTAAGGGAACCCTGTGGGAAGATGCTTTTGGATGGTGTTTAATTTTTTTGTGGTGTAAGTGGTCCAGGTAGTACTGTATAAAATGCTTCCCATTCAAGCACATAGTCCGTTGAGTATGCCTCAAGTTCAGAAGGATAGACAGATGGATACTTAGACTTTAACCTAGAAGTCTGACTGCAGAGAGATGCTAAGACTTCCTGACTTAAAAAGGATGTCTCTTATTTAGCTTTGACACTGCAGTCAGTTAAGGTAGTCGATCTGCTTGTCTCCTACAGCAGTTGGAGCTTCTCTGTTCTTGGCTGCTCATTCCTCATTCATATCTCCTTCAAATATTTATTGAAAACACATTTGCCATGTGTCGAATATTGAGGCACACACTGGTGATTCATATGACAATGAAAGAGATAAATGTGGTCCGCAGCCTGGTGAAGCACATGTTCTTGTGTAGGGCACAGGCACGGAGCAGACAATCACAATATAGTGTAAATAGAAGAACCGCAGGGCTCAGTGAAATCCCACACAGTTTTTGCCAAACTCATACTGAGAGAACCGACTTGTAAAATGTCCACACACTTGAACCTTGATTTCTTGTTGATCACTCTTGACCACCTCTTCATCCCCAGGAGACCAAGGGAATCACTGGCCCTGGAGATGAGCAAACCCTTTCCCCTTGCTGGGAACCCAGCAGCAAGTGTTTATGGCTGATTAGGAACTGGTAGTGCCAACCACATCTTAGAAGGCCAAAGGATTCTCTCATGGTGGATGTGCCCTAGGACGAATGCTTGTTTCAGGAAACAGAGGTTTTTCTGTAGAAATAGTGACGGGCAGGGAGTCCTCTTAACAAAGATGCAGAGACAAGTCTTGTGATTCATTGTTGTCTCTCTTGGGTATTTTAGATGCTGGAATCGCCACTTCGCCAAAGGGTGCTTCTGCCTTCCGTGGTGAGTGGAAAGTTGTGTTTAGGAGCTATTTCCCCAAGTGTGGTTTCGATGGGGTATTTTCTGTAAGTTACCTGTGAACTCTGGGCTGCCTGTGGCCACGGTGGAAGCCAGTTGGAGCCCAGTCACAGTCACCTGAGAGTCAACCAGGGAAGCGAGCCATCAAGTGTGGTGAGAAACAGGAACAATGGTCTCATGAGTGGTGCACTCTCCCGAAACAGGAAGGCCTCCAAGGCAAAGGCTGCAACTGGCTGCCAGCATGCACATCCAGTAGCACACATTTCTGTCTCTCGTACAGAGAACTGACAGTCACTGTGGTAATACAAATTGTCACCCAAACTGGAACACCTTTGAGTGAAAGTGCTAAAAATAACTCACCACTGCTATGCGATTGACAATGACATTGACCAAACTGAGCAAACCAGGACATTCCCCTTATATCCCTCTTATAGCAAATGTAGTCCTCATCTCCTAAGATTTTATATAATGTATATAGAGATGAGAGAGATGATTGATAGATATAGGTAGATGGCATTTTTCCAGGGGGTCTTCTATACAGTATGCTCTTACGGAAGGGGTGTGTGTGTGTGTGTGTGTGTTGGAGATCACAGGTTATGACTGGGAACAAAAATAATATGAGCTCCTTCACTCACGTGATATAAAAGAAACTGATAGTTTGTCAGGAAAAAAAAATCATTCAAGAAAAGTAACCTATAGGATCACCATAGTTCTCCATCTATAAATCAATTCCATGTCAGATTCACAAAAGGGATGAGGGAAGAAAGAAAGAAAGAAGCACAAGAATGTGTATGTTTCTACCTAGCCTTCTCTCTCATTCTTTCTTCTTCTCTATTCTCTGTGCTGAAGGAGGCGCTGTAAGTGGTATAAAACTTTAACAAATTGTGGAGTTTGTTCACCGTTTCTGCATATCAAAACAACCAACTGACTGTCCCTTCCTTCTACAGGAAAAAAATATGCATTTTCAAAACAAGACAAGATTCCCAAAAAGAAAGTAAGTTATTGCTTTCCCATCATTTTCCCTTTTGAGGGAGGGTCTTCCATTCCCACGCTGCCCCTTCTCTGTGCATCCCAAAAGGCATGTTTCTGAAGGCCCAGCGTTTTGTTGTACTTTGTCCAATTCCCCACTGGATGGGGGAGCTCACTGAAGCAGGAACTGGCTTACGGATCATCCAGTTCCTCAGTCATCACCTGAGGTCTGGAGGCTGCAGGGGTTGACTGGCGACAAGAAACGCAAAGGGTGCAGGCAAAAAGCAGTGATGAGAAGCTGTAAAGGGAGAGAGGACACAGAGAGCGCAGGGCAGGGGCAGGGCCTCCTGGCCAAGTTAAAGGTCGGGGCTTTGTTTAGAGAGCCACTGGAGGCATGGAAGGGCCTTGCAGCATCAGATATGGTCAGATTTGCATGACAGGGATCGGCCCAGCTGCCGTGTGCAGAAGAGATTGTCCCAGGAAAGGCCAGAAGACCACCCAGGAGGCTGGGGTGATAGTCTCCAGTGACAGATCAATGGGGAAGTCAGGGGGAAAATTCCAGACAAGGATGGTGGTAAATAGTAAGAGACAGACAAACTAAGAAAGGGTAAGTCTGAGAACGGTCCACTGCATTTCTGAAGAAAAATGCGGGAGGTTGGCTTTGTCTTCTTGGGTTTAATGATAGCCTTGTTCATTCACAGTGAATCTTAAAAAGCCAGCCTTTGGGCATATGGAAATGAGCAGTACAGCCCTCCCAGCCCTTGCCATTTCACCCCAGGGAATGGTGGTCCCAGGAAACCCTAATCTCCAGCAGAGTAAAATGTGATAGAAGTAAAACCTCTGATGCTAAAACTCACAGACTCTTGTCTTGGAATGACATACACAGGAGAGTATGGAGGTGTTAAGAGTCTGGGATGTTGGGACAGAGGGAACGGCAATCCATGTAGCACGTGGTCCCTACACAGATATGCCCGCTCCTGTGTAGCATCCAGTGAGGGTGCGTGTCTGCTGATTAAGGGGCAGATTTGGAACAAGAGAGCAGGTGTATCCGGCCCCTTTGCTGAACGACCAAAGCCAGCTAATTTTAAGGAAGCTGGCTTTTGAAAACCTGGCCTGCGTGTGTTGGTATCTACCAACAGGTGGTGCAGGGATGGGAATGTTCAGTCCCTGAGTTTCCTCTTAAGAAACTTTTCTGGAGCATCTTGTAGCCAACTCCTGCTGCCCACAGCAGAAATAGGAGCTTCCTCTCTGTGCGCTGGGTCTCCCGGAGCCCCTGTCTGCCTTCCATGCCAGCCTCTGAGCCCCTGAGGACAGGGACTGAGGCAGGAGTAGGATTTCCTATCTAAAGGCTCACACGATGCCTCCCTCCACCCAGCCCCTCAGCCTGTTCCTTGCTTCGATGGACCTAGACTCCCCAGGGATGTGCTGTGAGTCAGAGGGGCCACAAGGGGGCTACTCCCGGTGCTCCTAGGCTCCCCAGCTGCTTACATCCCAGTCCACTCTGGCTCCCTTCAAATCTCCCCAGGACCTGAAATTCACTGAATGTTGCATTTTTTTTTTTTTTTCCTCCAGATGAAGGAATGTCATCTGCTCCCATCCAGGTAATAAGAACAGCCCTGGGGCCCTGGGGCTTTTCCTGTGATAACCACGTGGAGAAGTTGCCCTCAGAGGCACCTCCTGACCCTAACGTAGAAGGTAGACTTTAGATACCAGTGCTTAAACCCTGGGGTCATGTCCAGGGCCTGGTGGCAGAAGCAGCAGCAACTTCTGTTGCAGAATTTACTGAATGCAACAACCACACCCTAAGCACCTCATGTATGACCGGCCATGTGCTGGGTCACACATCATCTTACACCTCTGTTACAACAACCGTATACGATTGGTGCTGTTATCTTTACCCCATTTTACAGATGAGAAAACTGAGAATAAGCGATATTCCCCCAAAGCCAGACAACCTGCGAGAGGGCAGAGCCAAGATTCAAAACCAAAATCTACACACCTTCCCTTGTACTTTACTGCATTGCTTTTTATCTCCAGAAATTCCAGCATGAGTGAGATCATAAGTTGCTTCCTTTTTTTTTTTTTTTTTTTTTTTTTTTTTGACAGGCAGAGTGGATAGCGAGAGAGAGAGAGACAGAGAGAAAGGTCTTCTTTTTTGCCGTTGGTTCACCCTCCAATGGCCGCTGCGGACGGCGCATCTCGCTAATCCGAAGCCAGGAGCCAGGTGCTTCTCCTGGTCTCCCATGCGGGTGCAGGGCCCAAGCACTTGGGCCATCCTCCACTGCCTTCCCGGGCCATAGCAGAGAGCTGGCCTGGAAGAAGGGCAACCGGGATAGAATCCGGTGCCCCAACCGGGACTAGAACCCGGTGTGCCGGCGCCACAAGGCGGAGGATTAGCCTGTTAAGCCACGGCGCCGGCCAAGTTGCTTCCTTTTTAGGATAGCAAATATCTCCAGAATGGGTAGCTAAATATCATAAATCAATCACGTTAAGTATCGTTAAGCGTCATCAAAGTGTTCTCTTTCATGAGAGCAGACTGCCCCAGAGTGATGAGACTTTGGGAATTCTATGGGGTAGCCAGGATCACTCTGGATCCCCGGGCAGAGAGGATACAGCCAGGTAGGCTGTATACCCTGGCAACATGGGTACTCTGGCTGCCTTGTCTAGTGGGTGGGAGCTGTCACTTAGGAAAAAAGGCCACAAGATGGAGAGGAAGTGGTCGTGGATGACAGAGGTCACCTGGGGCCTGACCTGTGTTGAGACTGCAGCCTCCAGGGGGATGGCAGGGGGCCAGCTCTCACTGATGCCTGCCCTCTGCCCGCAGGAGAACGGTGAGCAGACCCACCCGGAGGAGCTGTGCTACATCCTCATCAACCACAGGGTCCTCGGGGCAAGGCCCTCGGGCAGCTCTGCGGAGGAGTACTACGAGAACATCTCCCACCAGCCCGGGAAGCCTCGCGAGCCTTCAGCGGCAACCGAGACTGAGTACTCACTCCTCCGTGTGCCCCCCACCCCGAGGCACCCACCTTCCCCGGAAGACGAGTATGAACTTCTCATGCCAAGCAGAATCCCCTCGCACTCCCTGCAACAGCCTCACTTGCGGATGGCCTCTTTAGAGACGTCGGTTTCCTGTTTACAATGAAGGAGTTGGACGGGCGCTCGTCTGGCACCAGCAGAAGCTGGCGTGGGGTGCAAGTCTGGCTTCCCCAGCAACCTCTTCTGCGGAGCATGGTTTGCAAGCCACCAGCGCCCCTTATTTCCTACTCAGTGCCCCGCACCCACAGTTCAGGCAGTTATCCTGAACCCGGCTGTTTAAGAAAGCAATGATCCATCCTTGGTTCCAAGTGGGTTTGGACGTGCTCAGTGGTGGGAAAAGCTCCCTGGTCCCGGACAGCATTGCGCATCACCTAGAGCCCCACTCTTCTGTTAGGGTGCGTACAGACTACCCCCACGATTGCTCTCTGAAGTTGCATGGAAGCTCATCATACACAGCATACCCAAGGGGGAATTCACATACCAACCCTGCAGCTCAGCCCCCCGCGCCCCACCCACCTCCACCCCCACCCTCTGAGCTGTGTCCTCTCCATGGCGTGTTTCAACTCATTGGCCTCCATGGCTTGGATAATTACACAGGGGGATTTAGGAGGTGCTAGTGCAGCTTTTTGTGTAATTTTAACCTGTAGCTATTTTTTCAACTTTATATTTCTCCCTGTGAATCTCTGTAAGACAATCATAGCAACTGAGAATGGAGCAGAAAGACCTTTTGAGATCCTTACCTCTTATTCTCCTGGCTCAAAAGTATAATTTGCCCAGATATACATTAAAGTTAGAGCCTGACGTTCTGGCTTTCGGTTCAGTGCTACAATATACTACATAGATGAGCCCCTAGTATTTACTAAATGTCTATGTTGAATAGTATTATACATAAAATATGTATAAGATGTCCACCTGAGAAAAACAATACACACATACACTCAAACACCTCTGATGAGCACTTCTCTGTATGCCAAGATTATGTAGCTCCCCTCATGTTTTCCTTTGTGTTGCTAGGATTCTGTCTATAAACCAGCAGTCAGCAAAGCATAGCCCCCAAAGTCCAATCTGGACCACCACTCATTTTTATAAAAGTTGTATTGAAGCCACACTCACTCCTTTACATACTGTCTATCATTGGGCACCCAGAAGAAAAGCTTGAAGATATCTCCCCATATCTCATAATTTGAGATAAAGATTTTATACAGATGTGTTTGGTTGTTGGTGGAACCCCTAAGATTAAATAAGATCAGAGTTGGCGAACTCAAAAGGTTTCCATAGCCTTGGCAACTCATGACTAGAGCCTAGGGTGATCACTGATGCCATAAATAAGAGTGTCAATTGTTAAGTCAACAACAGGAGTCACTGTGCACTTACTCCCCATGTAGGATATCTCTGTCCTTAATGTGTTGTATTATGTGAATTAACGCTATAACCAGTACTCAAACAGTACTTTACACTTTGTGTTTCTGTGTGGGTGCAAACTGTTGAAATCTTTACTTAGTATATACTAAGTTGATCTTCTGTATATAAAGATAATTGAAAATGAATCTTGATGTGAATGGGATGGGAGACGGAGCGGGAGAGGGGAGGGTTGCAGGTGGGAGGGAGGTTATGGGGGGGAAGCCACTGTAATCCAAAAGTTGTACTTTGGAAATTTATATTTATTAAATAAAAGTTAAAAAAAGAAGTGTTGAGGAAAGTAAAAAAAGATGATATGAAAATATTAAACCACAAATTAGATGAGTAAGGCCAAGAACAATCAGCAATTGTTAAACTATTTCTGTATTAGACTATTTCTGTATTCACATGTGTTTTCAACCTGCTGTTTTCCTGAACTCACAGCCACCGTCCTAATTTTAGGGATGTTAACATAGAAGTTGGTGAGCAAGCAGTAAGTGTATTGTGTGTTTAATTACCGTTTGATTAGGAAAGCTCATCGAAGCGAGATACCTCTGATATTTACAGTGTACTCAGAGACCAGTGAGGATAAATGCAGAGACTTGGGTTGGTTTGTGCCACTGATGGTCTTCAGCTGAAGAGCCGATCACCTCGTTGTGTCTTGTTTTCTGCTAACTTCCTGCCTTTAGCAATCTTCTTTCACATGGAACCCTGACTGCGACCTTTGGCCAGGATTCATTCAGGTTTCAAAGGAGGTGCATGTGGTAGAAGGACAGGGAAGACCATACAAGACTTAAGGGAAGAGGGTGGCCCAACAGAGAGAATCTGGGACTCAGATCCTCAGCTGTCTCTTTCTCCTTCTGTGATCTTTAGCTTCTTACTTTGAAGTTGGGTTTTTTCACTCATAAACAGGAGCACTGCGTCCAATGTTTGCAAATCATCTATCACAAACCCCAAGTAAATGATGAAAGAGTAAAGAGAAACAAAATTATTTTATTACATGGAGAGAAAAACATGCCAAAGGGTCTGGTGACCCAGCAGTCCTCCAGCAATACCAGACTGACTGGGTGCATGCTGTAATTTTTCACATGGATACTGGACCATTATGGAAGTCTGTGGGTTGAATTAGTCTTAGGATGGGGCCAGCGTTGTGGCCCAGTGGGTTAAGCAGCTGCCTGCAAAGCTGGCATCCCATGTAGGCACCAGTTCAAGTCCCAGCAGCTCCACTTCTGATCCGGCTCTGCTAATGTGCCTGGGAACTATTTGGACCCCTGCCACACACTTGGGAGCCCTGGATGGAGTTCCAGGCTCCTGGCTTCAGCCTGGTTCAGCCTTAGCCATTGCAGCCTTTGGGGATTGAACCAGCAGACGGAAGATCTCTCTTTCTTTTTGTCTCCTTCTCCCCTACCCTCTCCAAATCTGCCTTTCAAATAAATAAATAAATTTTTAAAAAAAGGAATATCCTTAGTACAACATGGTAGTTATATTTCTTTGAGCTTTTCCTGTGAAAGAATTTTCTGTCCTGAACAGAATTTGCCTTTTGTTAAAACTTATTATTTATAAATGTTTAATCAAAGAAAGTTGCTCATACAATTAAATTACAGGTATTATGAAAGGGAATTATTTTTGAGCAGGAAAGCCCTTTGAGAGTGCTTCAAAATAACTACTATGATGTAAACAATTATAACCTGCCTATCAAAACTAACAGTCATTTTACAAAGAAAAAATTATGAGAATAACATCACAACTTTAATGTACCTACAGTAAGGGTATTTCATTTTTTTTAGAAAATAAATTTCAATGCCAGAAAAAAAAAATCCACTGTGTCTATATATAATGTTGATCCTTCCCAAACATGTAGGATGTCTCATGCAAGTCATACCTGTCTTTGATGAAAATGCACATTCCCACATTTGACTCAAGAGGTTAGAGCTAAAGCCCCCTGTTCTTGATCAAGAAACTGAGCTAAGCTTTTATTGACACAGGTCACAAGTCTAACCAGAAAACTTGCCCTCCTCCATGCTGGTCTTAAAAGTGTACAAACAGCCAGAATTCAGCAGCACAACTTATGCAGCTTTGTGGTTTCCGTTTCCATTCATACTAGCATCTATAAATATGCCCTTCATCTTTGAGTAAATTCTTATTTAAAACAGAAGAGAGAAGGAGGAAGAGGGCAAAGAATTGATGGAGACATCTACTACCGAGAACAAATTGACATGCCAATGTTTTGGGGTGGCAGTTGATGCAAATATTCTCAGGGGTGGAAGGAAATTGGCAGAACAGAAAATAAAGTGACTCTCCAGGGCTTCCTATGAACCTAGAGAAAGAGATTCTGGTTCCAACGATGATTCTTCTTAGCCTAGCCTCCTCCTGTGTTCAGAAAGCCACATGGTCTCAGAATACCTTGGTTCTGTCAGCCACTAAATGGCACAGTCTAAGTAAGTCCCTCCCTGTCTCTTAAAGAAGGTTCTTTTGCAAGGTGAGGTTTGAGTGATCACTTCAATCAGATAGTCTTCCACCATCTGATGGCCACACCTCTCAATCCACTCCTTCCCCCTGCCCACGTGTGCTCCTTGTGGATTCCCACAGGTCACCCAAGCCTGCACTGAGCACAACCCTAGGGTGCCCTGCAGGGGTGGATGCTATGCTCCATGCTAGGTGGCTTGGGCTTTGCCCCTAAAAGCTGTGGCCCTCAGGACTGGTCCTTCCAGCTCTCCAGCCTTGGTTTCCCAGTGCTGTCTTATGATGGTGAGCGTCTGTGCTCTCTAATCACCAAGGAAAGATTAAAGCACGCCTGTGCACAAAGCTGCCAGCAAAGCAGCAACAGTGTGAGTTATCTTGAGCAATGAAATAGCAATGGGAGAAGAGAGGATCTGAAAGATTCCTCCCATTTTTCTTAGCATTGATCAGACTCTGAATAGGGCAGGAGTTCATGTCCAAAGTCCACATCTAAAAAGAACAGAAGAAATGAGAAGATACACACATGTGTAAAGGAAGACAAATCTGCTCACTGCTATCCTACCAGAGCTTCAGTGTGCAGCTGCAGTCCCACTTCCTACACAAAGTCTTCTCCAACTGAACTGTACACTAAGACTCTTTCCCCTGACTATCCACAGCCCTAAGCTCATCTTTAGATTGCCTGCTGTTTCCTGTTTCATCAGTGCAGCTCCTGGCTCCCCAGGAAGACCAGCAGCTTTTCCTTATTGTTTTCTTCCCCACTGTATACTCTGTAACTTCCAGAGAAAACTCTTCTTTAAAATAGATTTATTTATGTATTTGTAAGTCAGAGTTACAGTGAGAGGGAGAAGAGGAGGGAGAAGAGGAGAGGAGGAGAGGAGGAGAGGACGAGGGGGCGAAGGAAAGGAAGAGGGAGAGAAGGAGAGGGAGAGGGAGAATCTTCCATCTGCTGGCTCACTCCCCAAATGGCCGCAATGGTGAGGGCTGGGCCAGGTTGAAGCCAGGAGCCAGAAACTTCTTCTGGGTCTCCCATGTGTGTGACAGGGACCCAAGTACTATATCGTCCTGTGCTGCTTTCCCAGGTGCATTATCAGGGAGCTGGATGGAAAGTGGAGCAGCCAGGACACAAACCAGTGCTGATAGGGATGCTGGCATCACAAGCAGCAGTGTAACCCACTACGCCACAACACTGGACCCAGAACACATTTCTTTAAAAAAAAAAAATCTATTGAACTAAATTAAATTGAAAGTCAAAAACAAACTGCACACATGGCTTAAAACTTTACTGGCAGGACAGGGCTGGCTGTCTCCATTCTGTCCGGCTCTAAGCGGCTTCCAGAAAAGAGCAGTTTTACTTCTCAAGTCCTTTAGATCTGTTGCAGCCACCTGTTGCAACCTTACCACACACTGGGCATGATGCTCATCATTAAAAAGTGTGCTGACCCATACATCGCTGTCCCAGAGCTGAGCACCGTATATGCCAGTGCCATTCTCCCCAGACGTCTGAGAATGCTGTAGTCACAAGGACTGGCTGTTCCCACGCTGCTTGGCTGAGAAGTTAAACCTACAGAAAAGTCCTCTCTATGACTTGTAAGTGGTCAAATGCTCAAGACAGAGTGCTCCTTCCATTTGGACGCTTTCCAAAGCAGGGAGAGAGAACCAAATCAAGCCAAATCCTGCCTGTGGAGGTGAACAAGCCCTTCCTTGCAGCCCCAGGCACTTGCAGGTGCCGGGTTCTGTCACAGAGGGTCTTCAGAGCAAGTAGAGGACATGGATGGCCTTTCTCAGCTCCCAGTGCAACAGTGGGGAGAACCCATCCCGCCCTCACCCACTCCAGGTCGATCTCACTCAGAAAAGGAAGCTGCCCTCTGGGGGATGAAAGCTTACTTCCAATCTCATTCACTGCAAGAACACGCGGCCTCAAACATGGCCACGGAGAGTCAACACTGGGGAGGTCAGTGAGAATAAAACACACAGCACCGATGCAAAAATAATTTATTGTAAATGTTTTAAAATCATTCTCTGTGAAAAGTGTTCATTATTCTCTGAAAAGTACAAATACACTAAGATTCATATTTGACATGTAAAAAAAATAGAGGAAGAAGGTAAATTCACTGGTTTTACTAGTTTAAGGAACCATTCTTAAAATGAGACAGTGAGTGCATCTTCCAGTTAAATAAGAAAGCAAACTAGTCCAGGCTAGCCCGAGACATCCACTCTGACATACCCATACAGCTGCCACTCACACTGACTTCTCCCCAACGCTAATTTAACTGAAATATTAGGGATAGAACCTTCTTTTTATTTATGACCACAAACTCTTTCTCCTGATAACTTCCAGCAAAGCAATTTTCCCAACAAAACAAATACTCCGTCCCCTGATTTGTAGACAATGAGTAACATTGTTAATATTCCTCCCAGCCCCAAAAGATAGGGCATTAATCTTCCAACAGCTTATCTCAAAAGGAGAAAGAGAGGGGCCCCCCTGTTTCGGGACCATCTGTAATGAGACACACAATCCATCAAGAGCAGCTGTTAAGGAGTGTGAATGACTCTCTGATGGATTTTTATGAAAATACACCTGGGGTGACCATCCAAAATGATGACAGTATCCTCGAAACTCACAGGGACTCCTGTTTCCATAAGAGGTCTTCGGGAGTCATCAGAACAGTGATGAGAACGCAAAATAACTGTGAATCAGCAATCTTATTTCTAGAGCTACACATATCTGCAATACAGGGACATTGGTTGATAGGCTTAAGGCTGACTTTCCAAGACACCCAAGTACAAGTAAGTCTTGTGAAATACCTTCTTTTCCTCACCGCTGGGCTTAGAGGTAGATCAAATGCAATGGCGGAGGGAAGGGGAATTTCACAGTGATCAGCTCGGCGCTCCCTCCCCGGCCACCTGCCTCTCCCTGCTCCAGCACCACAGGCTAGCAGATCCTGCGTGCAAGGAGGCAGAGCACCGCCTCAGCACTGCAGAGAAAAGAACCACGTGTGGGTGGAGGCAGCCGGTGCTTACGGAACAGCAGCCTCAGACTGTGGGGTCCGTCTGCCAGCCCCATCCCCTCCCCCAGCCGCTCTCTGACTTCCAGCTTTGTCAAGACTGGACCCAGTGCTCAACCAGGGGCAGGGTTTGGAGCTACCCCTGGTTGTGGAGCCAGACTTCGTAACTGCAGAATCACAGACAGAAAGGACAGTTTACCCCCTCTGGACAATGCCAGCTGCTTCTACATGAATCCACAACAGAAGGACTTCTCGTTCTCGCCAGAACTCAGTGGCGTTTCACTCTGAAAAGAAGACACAGACGAA
Organism: Lepus europaeus; assembly: GCF_033115175.1. NCBI lineage: Eukaryota > Metazoa > Chordata > Mammalia > Lagomorpha > Leporidae > Lepus > Lepus europaeus. Next base: position 68,142,662 of record NC_084828.1, on the reverse strand, counting down.
CAAAAGTCACTAATCTTTAAAATCCTGATTAAATGTTGATGATTTCAGCTATGGGGTTTGAATATAAAGTCTTATCTAAAACTGGAATATTGCAACTCCTAACAGAGGGAGTTTACTCGCCAATGCATATACAGACACACGAACATACACAACTCTGAACACTTTTCAAAAGGCGGATAGCACATATTGTTTGCTTACTTGTTGGATACAATCCAAGAAAGATCATCCCGATGAGACGTTATCATTCAGTTCTGTTTAATAATTGAATCATACTAGTATCTCTACAATTCCAGCCTTCTCAAATGCATAGGGTACATGGTGTGGGGAATTCGGCTGAGGGAGACGCTGCGGAGCGGCTGCCCGAGTGGAAGCTCTGACGCAGCTGCACACGCGAGCCTGTGGGCTGCGCAGCCACAGTCGCAGCTGACGTTCGGGCTGCATGACTGCGATGCAGAGCTGCCCTGTGTGCACGGCCGCGTGTCGAGTGGAATCCCTGGCTCACACCTGGTAGGTGTTCGGTTCTCATGCGCTTTCAACTATAAATGTCGCGCGGTGTTGCCAAATACCCCTGGGAGGTTTTCCTTGATCTACAGGAAGCCTCGGAAGGGACAGAAGACCCATGCTCGCCTTGCCAGCTGACTCAGCAGTTGAGCCAGAAGTGTGCCAACAAGACCCACTCCTCGCTGCCCGGAGTTCTTCCTTTTCTCTCTCACATATCGTGTGTCTGCTCTTTGCCCCTACATTGTCTACTAGATCCCTTCCCACGTGAGAAAATAGTACCAAGGACCTCATCTGTGACCAAAATAACTCACGGTACAGACTTCTGTGAAAAAAGCCTGACCTTTGTGAAAGAGAATTTCCCACCCATTCATAAGGTGAAGAGTCACAGGGTGAGGGGTGGAGGGTTTTGGAAATCCCTTTATAATGACATGCTCAGGGAACTTTTTATTTTTATAAGGCATCAAAATCTTCCTTTAGCCAGATCAAAATCATCACTGCACAGCTGTCCCTCAGTATCTACAGGGGATGGGTTCTAGGACCCCATGAATGCCAACATTCACAGATCACAACAGGGATCTCAACACGGATCCCTACCTGGAATGGGGTAGCATCTGCACTTAGCCCATGCGCATCCTCTTGCATCCTTCAAATCGCATCCAGATTACTTATGCCTACCACAATGCAAATGCTATGTAGACAGTCATCAGGCTGCATTGCTCGGGGAATAACAACAAGCAAAGAACCTCTGTACGTGTTCAATACAAATGCAATTTTTTTTTAGTGTTTTTCAACCATGGTTGCTTGAACCCTTGGATGTTGGACCTGAACAGGTGGAGAGCCAACTTTATTCCCATATCCTTATTAGAAAAGGCAATTGTATACACAAACACACAAACACACACACACACACACACGCACACCCCTCAGGAATCTACATCACAATTTGATGCAAGGTCCTGCCTCCAAGGTGCACACAAATGAACCCCAGTGGACCACAAACAAGGCTTCTGGGGAATCCTTGGAACCCCTGACACTGTGCACTGGGAAGAGCAAGTGCTTTTCTTCTTCTCTGGGGAAAAGGCACATGGCTGTCTGGCTGTTTTCAAATTCTCTAAGGGGCCTATAAGCCTAACAATTTTAATAATCGTTATTCTTAGGGGCCAGTGTTTGGTGCAGGAAGGAAGAAGCCACTTGGGATGCCTACATTCTACACTGGAGTGCCTGGGTCCAAGTCCCAGCTCAACTCCTAATTCCACCTTCCTGCTAATGCAGACCCCAGGAGGCAGTTGATAGTGGCTCAAATGATTGTGTCTCCACCACCCACATCAGAGACATGGGTTGAGTTCCAAGTTCCTGGCTTCAGCCTGGCCCAGCCATGGCTGTCGCAGGCATCTGGAGAGTAAACAAGCAGATGGAAGAACTCTGTCTCTCTGCCTTTCACATGGAAATTAGAAATGGATTTTTTTTAATTTTTTTTTTATTTTTTGACAGGCAGAGTGGACAGTGAGAGAGGGAGAGACAGAGAGAAAGGTCTTCCTTTACCGTTGGTTCACCCTCCAATGGCCGCTGCAGCTGGCGCGCTGCGGCCAGCACACTGTGCTGATCCGAAGGCAGGAGCCAGGTGCTTCTCCTGGTCTCCCATGGGGTGCAGGGCCCAAGCACTTGGACCATCCTCCTCTGCATTCCCAGGCCACAGCAGAGAGCTGGCCTGGAAGAGGGGCAACCGGGACAGAATCTAGCACCCCGACCGGGACTAGAACCCAGGGTGCTGGCGCCACAAGGCAGGATTAACCTATTGAGCCATAGCGCCAGCCTAGAAATGGATTTTTAAAAACAATTTTGGAGAAATCTTTGTTCTCTGAGGAACTGGAACATTATCACCGTGGGAAACCGGTGGCCAACCAGCCATGAGGGTGCAGGTGCCCGCCACCAAGTCCTCAGCTCATGCAAACATGGGAGACCAGCCTGAGAATCCCCTGGGGCCCTGCCAAGACCTCACTGTCCCTGACTTTAGGATTTGCCCTGGGGCTCCTCTCCTCTTCACCTGCCACCTGCTCTGGGTCTCCCGTCCTTCCCACTGTCCCTGTCACCTCTTCCATTTGACAGAGGTGGAAACTCTGACCCTGAAAATATCAAATGGCTCATGTACAGCACACTCCCACCCTGAAAGGGGGGCTGCGGGGGCCACAGAAAACCCCTAGAGAAGAAGGGCCTGGAGGAGTCTCCAGAGCAGCAGTGAAGTCTGGGTCACGGCCACGGCGCTGTGGCTGGGGGATGTCTCCGTGGCTCCTGGCCAAGCCCTGGTCTTCTCCGGCTCTCTGCAGGCCCCACGAGCAGCCTGCCTTTCAGCAGGCCCTTGTCACCCTCCACTAAGCTCCCTTGCCTCTGCCAGGGAAGGGCTAGGAGCACAGTTTTGGAAAGGAGCCTCAGGAAATCAGGACAATCACACCCTGGCGATGGCTCCTACAAGCTCGGCAGGTCTCTTCACCTAGGTGGAGCCCAGGTTCTCCTGTGTGTCTGTGTGAAATTCCTATGACTGGGGCCACAAGCCGTGCCACACACGTATGTTGCATGCCTGGCCCACGCACATGCTTGCTTTATGCAGGACGCACTGGGTGGAAACTTTTCATTTCTGAGATTTCCCAGTGAGCTAAAGTTTCGACTTCTGAAGGGCATTCTTTTTATCTGTTTGGGAAATTTAAGCTTCAGTTCTGCTTTATACAATCCCTTAGGACAAGAGGACTTTTGCTTTCTGTTAGCACGATAAATGTCCCTTCTCAGCGCCAGCGCTGTGGCCTAGTAGGTTAAGTAGGTTCATATCCTGGCTCCTCCACTTCTGATCCAGCTCTCTGCGATGGCCTGGGAAAGCAGTGGAGGATGGCTCTCAAGTGCTTTGGCCCCTGTACCCACATGGGAGACCCTGAGGAAGCTCCTGGTTCCTGGCTTTGGACTGGCCCAGCTCTGGCCATTGCAGTCATTTGGGGAGTGAACCAGCAGATGGAAGATCTCTCAGTCTCTATTGCTCCCTCTCCCTGTAACTGTCTTTTGAATAAAATAAATAACTCTTTAAAAAAAAAAAAAGTCCCAGCCGGCGCCACGGCTCACTAGGCTAATCCTCCACCTTGCGGCACCGGCACCCCGGGTTCTAGTCCCGGTCGGGGCACCAGATTCTGTCCCGGTTGCCCCTCTTCCAGGCCAGCTCTCTGCTGTGGCCAGGGAGTGCAGTGGAGGATGGCCCAAGTGCTTGGGCCCTGCACCCCATGGGAGACCAGGAGAAGCACCTGGCTCCTGCCATCGGATCAGCGCGGTGCGCCAGCCGCAGCACGCCTACCGCGGCGGCCATTGGAGGGTGAACCGACAGCAAAGACCTTTCTCTCTGTCTCTCCCTCTCTCACTGTCCACTCTGCCTGTCAAAAATAAAATTAAAAAAAAAAGTCCCTTCTTATCCTGGGTGGTACTTTCTCATCTTTCTTTGCCACTCTTCTGGTCCTGTACTGCTCTCCCTGCTGCTAACCACATCTCCTCCTGATTTACGTTTTCATTCATTCGACCGGTATTTACAAAGTACCTTCTAATGTGCAGGAGAAGTTTATGAAGGATTGCATGAGCAATAAGATATCTGAGACTGTAAGCACCGCAGGCTACACAAGAGCCAGCACACCTCCAAGGGTGGTCTCCGAAGTGAGGAATGGACTAAAACAGAAGTAGAGGCCACAGCTTCCAAGCAAAACATTTCGAAGTCTTAAAGCCAATGTGCTTCCTCCTTTCCTCTTTGTTAGGTTTTGTGCAAGGTGCTGAAGGTCTCCTGAGTCTGACAAATGGGGCATTTGCTGGTTGAAAAATAACATCAATTTTCTCATTCAGCTCTTAGTTTTAAAAGTAAATGAGTAAATTTCTTATAATTTTCTAAGGAAAGAAATGAATTTGTCTTTTATGCCCCTCTATTAATTTCTTCGAGGACTCAGTGGCTTCCAACAGAAAAATAAAAGGGTTCCCTGAATTGAGATGATTTCTGAACATTTTTGCTATACTTCTTATGTCAAATTCTTCAATGCTGGATGCTCTTGTGAGCCACACTATTTCCATGAAGGCTGCTAATGATTTGGTGAAACAGGATGTAGGCTTGCAAGGTGGGTGAACTGCAACAAGCAAACATTCAGCAATCTGCCTCACTTATATTTCCAAGATTGCTTTTCCAGCTATGCTGTCTGCTTGTAGTAGGCAGGGACTATGTGAGGAATGAAGGAAGCACTGGTTCAATGCAGCTTCAAGTCACCAAAGTTGCCAAACCAAACCCATCCATCTACCACAACCCGTTCACCGGCTGATCGCTTCGACTCTGACTCCCTTGCTTGTTCTCCTTACCATAGAGCAAGAGGGACGTTGGATCCAGGCCCAGAATCTCACAGCCAGGTACATTCTTATCACGGAAATCCTGCAGCAAGATGCCCAGCACCAACTCCTCATTCATCATGTACCTCATGAAGGCGTCATCTTCCGAGGGAACCCCAAACTGCAGGTGATAGGTTACCGTGGCATTTTCACCACTGAAAGGCAAACCAATGGAGACGTTAAAACACATCAACAGAAGCACAACACAACTCAGGAAATCCACGTGGGCAGTACATTTTTCAGTTCTGTGTGTTCTTCGAGTAGACAACAGCCAAGGTGTTCTGTCCAAGAAGAATCTACTTCCAGGAGTCCATCCCAAGATGCTGAAATGGACACTAACCTTCTTCCACACCTGGTGCCCAACCCAAAGATGTCCACTGAGAGAGGCCATTGAAGGGAGAGACATCATGAGGCCCCTGTGGTCAGGGAGAATTCAGGGGTTGATGTGCCATCAGCCCCAGTATCTGCCTTTTATCCCTTCCAGCAAGCCAAGAAGCCTGCCCTGTTCTCTCCATATAGTCCCTTCCCTGAGTCTCAGTGCTACCCCCACAAGTGCACCTCAGAGCTATGTAGTTTAACCAGTTCTTGACCTAACCCATAAAATGTACAAGGTAGACTCCAAAGCTCCCTGCCACTGGCTGCCTCCAGAACTGAACGCAGGGCCCGCCCTGTGTTCACTGGGAATCGCCCTCCCCAGGTTGTTCCCAAAGTGAGAACCATTTCTGTCCCACTTTCAGTTACAGAGGCCCCTCAGGCAGAAATACAAAGCCTTGAAACTCTTAGTAATGGACTTAAATAAAGGAGTTCACTTTTTTCCCGAACATGCTTTTCCCATTTCCAAAATAAAAGTAATCATGGGGTTATTCTTGGTTAATTAGTAGCTTAAGCAGCTTGTTAAATGCTACCTTAATATTTGGGTTTTTCGCAGTCATTCTATTATGTAGGTTCAAGGTGGCCCAGATTAAGAGCCTGTAATAAAGTAATTAACAGGAGATCACATCTGAGACTTGCACCCAAGGGCAGCTTTTACAGTAGCACCAGTCCCAGGTGTCAATCAGCCCACTGCTCTTGGTAAGGATGGGTAAAGAGCTCCCTCTTGTGGTCAGAGGTCACATAGGCCAAAGTTCTTACACTGGTGTGACTGACAATTCAGTTGCTATTTATAAATTCTATTATGCCAAACCCAATAATACAGAATTGGAACTTGAAGAAACTCATAGTTTCAACGATGCCACTACAGACATGCTGGAAATTGCACTTTCAAACTGCATTCCAGCTGCCCCAGTTTGCAGGTGTCATTATTTGTCCCCTGAGGTCTACACTCCAATTACTGCTAATGATGGCCAACGCCTCCACCAGGCAGTCACTCTGCATTCCCAAGGCCAGGAGCTTGGGCTGGCTCTTGACAATAGCCAGGCTGGCTCTCAGAAGACCAAGTCAGAGCTGAATGAGAAGATCAGGCTGTGTGACGTGGCCTGGCTGGCCCTTCCCAGTCTCAACAGACCAGCTCCCTGGGTGAACTGGCAGACATGAGGCTGAATTCTGAGGGCAGGAGAGCAACGTTCAGGAAAGCAGTGAATCCTGTGGACTTTTCCCTAGCTGCCCACCACTGGAGTGGGACTAGCAAACACTAAACCAAAGAACACTCCAGGCCACTGCTGGACCAGCCCAGAAGTGAGGTCAGCGTCCCCTGTAGACACAAACAAGCAGCCAGAGGTGTGGGGATGCAGGGGTTCCCAACCATGTGTGACAGCATCTTTCTGGAGCAATGGCTTTGGCTGATGCATTTAGCATTTTAGAAACTCAGCCTAAACTTTTAAAAAATGAAGCAAAAACGTTTTCCAGAGACAATTTCTTTATCCAACAGAACTAAACTTCCTGAGGTTTTCCTTCAAATAACTTAAAAACAGATTCTCTAACATTATGTGTTGGTTGGATTCCTAGCCACATTTTCTGATGGACTTTTCCCAATGTCTACTCCACCCCGTTACATGATCTCAGCTCCTCCAGACCCATAAACTAGGGCTGGACTCTTGGAGCGGCCCTACAGACTGTACCATGCTCTTCTGCAGTCTGTGAACTGCAAGTTGGGGCAAAAGCACGGAGGAAAGTTGTTGAGTCTGATTGTGTTTGTCCCTTCTCTGCTGCACCTCATGATTTAAAATGAACAAATGCCAAAGATGTGACCATCGACCACTTGTATCTTGGGAGTCTACAAGGCAGCCTGCCAGTGTACATGATTTCTCACATCGGGTCTGTTTTGGTGCAACAACCTGGTGCTGCCACCTGCTTTACATGTTTCCTCTCCCAGCTCTACTAACACTGTGGTTAGGACAATGGATGGTTTGAGAGTGGAGCTCAGGATGTAATACAAGCTTTGATGGTCATGTTCCAGAGACATCTTAGGTAGAGTGGAGAATAAGGCTTTGCCATGTAAACCTTGTTTCACTCATTCCCAGGCATCCTAATGGGACAAAGGGATAATGAAATGACTCCTATACACTTTGTCTACATCATAAGAATGTGAAAGATTAGGAAGGAAATTAAACAACAACAAAAATATGTGTCTTGGGGCTGGCGCTGTGGCATAGTAGGTTAAGCTTCCACCTGCAGTTCCAGCATCCCCTACAGGCACCAGTTTGAGTCCAAGCTGCTCCTCCTCCAATCCAGCTCTCTCTGCTGTGGCCTGGGAAATCAGTAGAAGATGGCCCAAGTGCTTGGGCCCCTGTACCCATGAGAGAGACCTGGAAAAAGCTCCTGGCTCCTGGCTTCAGATCAGCCCAGCTCCGGCTGTTGCGGACACTTGGGAGGGAAACAGTGGCTGTAAAACCTCTCTCTGTCTCCCTCTCTCTCTGTCTGTAACTCTGCCTCTCAAGTAAATAAATAAATCTTTTTTAAAAAGTGTCTATATACAGGTATGATATCTACAGCAAATACACACAAATCAGAATGCACACCAAATTGTTGATGGCTGTTAACTTTTTAGAAGGGAGTACAAGCAGTTATTGATAGTGACAATGAGGAGAGAGAAGGGAGAAGGCAGACTTTTCATGAAGTATGTATCTTCACGTATTTGATACGAAGCAAGGAGATGGTACTTCTGTATCACTTGCACACCGCAAATGCAACAGCAGCACATTAAGAAAAAGCCAGCACATAGATTCCATCAGTACATCACATCCCCACCTGAGACCCTTTTCTATGTCTCTCCTTAGCTTATTTGGACATTTGCTGTTAAACAGGAATAATTTACCTGAGACTGGCTTTTCCTCTCTCTGCCTGACCTTGGTTCAGTCAACCTGGGCTGCTTTATTCTCATTTGTAAAATAAGGGGACTGAGCTACCTGGTCCCCAAACACCCACTTGGCACTGACACTGTGATTCTAGCATTGGCTCCTTCCAGGTACATGGTGGCCAGGGCGTGGGGGGTTGGGAGGGTGTCCTTTTCAGAGGCAGACAGACCAAAATGTAATGCTCCATGCTCTCACCTGAAGTCCACAATGTTAACCGAAGTAAAATAACGATGCAGAGACGGCGAAGTACTGTACAGATCTGTGAGCTGAAACAGAAACAAAACCGCACACATAACTGACGGATCATATCACACGGCACTTGGCAAAGCTAAGCTGCTTCTACACACAGGGCTTTCCACTCCAGCTAGGCATTAATTCAGCTAGCGCCTCTGAGACAGGAAGTAGGAACATGTGAGCCCGCCACGAGCCAGAACTCCAGCCAGCAGTCATCAAAAAGCGCCTCATTTATAAGGACTGAGCGACTCGGCCAGGCATTCTCGACGTCTCTTCCAAGTCGTGTGGGCCCCGGAGGCCTTTGTGGACCACCCAGTCCCTGGAAGGGAAAGAAGACCCTGGAGACGAAGACGGCAGCACAGGCCACTCAGAGCCCGGACATCAGCAGCCAAGGGCTTCTTTCTCCCTTCTCCAGAGCTTCTCTGTCACGAGAGAGAGCCATGTTTGAGAACAGAACTGCCCCAAAGGGACCTAGCAGGGAATGGCAAAGATACAGAGGTTTTACTGCACCCAAGAAAAATGGCAAACATGATGAAAAACAATGACACCTGTGTTCCACTATGACTTCTGCTTCAACGGATGACGGGTCTCCACTGAGCCATCCTAAATTAGGGATGCGCATTCACTGACCTAACCCATCGAGCATCCCGGCTCCACGTGGGCTGCCTCGCACACTGCTCTGCAGTGGGGCAGAGCCACCTAAACACAAAGCCTATTTCATAATAAGGTGGTGAATGTCTCATCAAATAGCGTCCTGGCCGTGGGAAACATGGCACAAGCATGCTTTCATGTCATCACAAAGTTGAAAATTCTAAGTTCAGTCATAAGTCAGGGGCCCTCTGTGTGGGGTCCAGCCCTTTATTTTAAGAAACCAAACAAAGCCAAAGCCACTCCCATACCCTATCTGGCTTTCCTCCCTCCCTCCCCTAGTGCTAATGAGCATCCTGAACCTGACCTGCATCCTATCCTTGTACAGTTTTATAAATTACTACTCCCTTACGTCATCATCCCAACGTATCACGTAACTTAGCTTTTATTCAACTACAAGGTACTACACTCTAAGATTCTCTCTCTTTTTTTTTTTTTTCTCTCACATTTCACATTTAGGCATAAGATACATCTCAGTGAAGGTCACTCAGTCCAGCTACTTCACAGACCTCAGAAATGATTTCACCAGGTCATGCATTCCGCTACTGATACTGACCTTTGCTTCCAATGTCCCCCTTACAAATTATGCTGAAGGAATTTGTCCTGGAACACCTCCCTGCAGCTCTCGTTGGCCATGTAAGTTTCCCTTGGCTCTATGCCAAGAACTTGAGCTGCTGGATCCAAGGGCAGGCATGCCTCCATGTAACCAAATCTTGCCAAATTGCTTGCCGTTTTCCTCTCTTCCAGCAATGCATATTTGCTCTATTCCCCACATCCCAGACTTTACAATGTCTGCCAAGTCAAGGACATAAAATCATGCTTCACCTTGCTTTAATTTGGACTGCCTTGCTTACTAATGAGGCTTTCCAGGTGTTTATTAACTTCTCGGGACTGCTCACCTCCTAATTGCCTACTCATTTCTGCTCTTTCCCTTGGGTTGTCTGTCTTGTTCTCTGTCTGAGATGATTGCTTTTATATTCTGGACACCAGCTACTGGCATTATGTTACAAAATCTTGTCTTGGGCCTTGGTCAGTGTTTTGCTCATGTTTTAGAGATAGGAATCCTAACCTAACAGCACCAGAGAACACGAGGTGAATGCATTTGCCTCACATTTCTTTTAAATTTACATTGGAAGCTTAGACATCTTGTTCCCTAGCAGGTGAGCTCCAGCATAAGTCAGAAAGTCTGTGCTGGGATCTAGTTATGCCCTCCAGCATGGACATGGCCATGGGGCTAGAGGGAGGGGAAGGGAGGGGAGGGGAGCGGAGGAGGGGAGGGGAGGGGAGGAGAGGGAACAGGAGGTGAAGGGAAGGAGAGGGGAGGGAAGGAAAGAGGAAGGAAAGGAGAGGAGAAGGGTGGGAAGGTTAGGAGAGGGAAGGGAAGGGAGGGAGGGGAGGGGAGGGAAGGCAAGGGAAGAGGAGGTGAAGGGAAGGAGAGGGGAAGGGAAGGGAAGAGGAGGTGAAGGGAAGGAGAGGGGAAGGGAGGGAAGGGTAGGAGAGGGAAGGGTAGAAGAGGGAAGGGGAAGGGAGGGGAGGGAAGGGGAGGGGAGAGGAGGGAAGGCAAGGGAAGAGGAGGGAAGGAGAGGGAAGGGAGGCAAGGGTAGGAGAGGGAAGGGAAGGGGAGGAGAAGGGAGGGGAGGGGAGGGAAGGCAAGGGAAGAGGAGGTGAAGGGAAGGAGAGGGGAAGGGAGGGAAGGGTAGGAGAGGGAAGGGGAGAGGAGGGTAGGGAGGGGAGGAGAGGGGAGGGAAGGCAACGGAACAGGAGGTGAAGGGAAGGAGAGGGAAAGGGAGGGAAGGGAGGGAAGGGAGGGGAGGAGAGGGGAGGGAATTTTGAGTACTAGGAAACTTCAAAAATTACGAAAGCAACTTCCACAGAGGAGGGTGCACATGCTAGACAGACAGAGGTTTTTTAAGCACCAGAAACAGTAACAATGAAGACCATACTCAATAATGATGCCTCCCTCTTCCTTTAGGACTGAGAGCCCTGAGGTAGGGATTATTTCTCCCGCCCCTTCCAACCTCTTCTGCTCCCTCCCCACCCCCATTCACCCTCAGGGGTTAGCACTGAGTTTTGCTCACAGTAGACTCTCAACAGAGTTTTCAAATCAAACTTTCAAGTTCAAAGGTGGAATGGATGACTTCGACCTCTGTCTGTGTCTGCTCCGATTCTACTCAGTAGTGTGCAGTGTGCGTAGGGCTTATTCATGTTTGCGGAGCTGTCAGTCACATGTCTACCATGGGTCCAAAGACCTGAAGCAGGGGCCTCACCTCCCCTTGGCCACTGCCTCCCACACTGCTGACGAGGCTTGGTGCCAACAGACACAGGAGCCCGGGGAGCTGACGGGCGGGGGTCTGATACTGTTGTTAACTAGAAGCCAGCTTCCGGAGTGACAGAGGAGGCCTCCCTAGGTTATCGGGAGACCTTCGGTAACTGCTAACCAAGAACGGGGTGAGGGGCTAGTAAAACAAGGGGAAGTGCACACTGTTCAAATATTGTAACTCTCTTTCCCGATTCCTGACACAGAGCTTCTAGAACTCCTATAATTTCCAGAGTAACAGGGGTGCTGGGTGCATCTTCTGTTCTAAGATTTGGTCATTAATTCCAACTCCTGACACAGGGCTGTTCCTAAACCTTTGGAATAGGAGTGCCTTCCCTTCTGGGGTGACCCTGGTGAGCCTGGGTGGAGGCTGGGCACCAGGCACGTTAAGCCATGACACTAAGAGCTGATCCTTCCACACTGCTCCCACCCTCCAAGGAGGGGTAGGCTGGAGAGGACGTCCACAAGGAAGACGCCATAAAAACCCCCTACAATATTAGGTCTGGGAGCTTCCATCCCTACCTCAGAAGGCTTAGACGCCCCTCCACTGCAGCTGTAAAACACACTGTGTGAACCTCAGTAATAGAACACACCACACTGCTTTTACCTTCCACTTCCACTTGGACTATGAGCCCACTGAGGGTGCCAACTTTGCAGCCCTGGCACTTGGCAGGGTGTCTAACATATCGTAGACCCTCAATGTGTACTACATATGGACGCAAATGGAAGACCAGATGAGTACAAGGAACACTGTCCTCCCAGAGGCTTTTCCCTCTGAATTAGAACTTCAGAGAATACTGCATCAGAGTAGGTGTTTAGAGTAGCAGTGAGGGGGCCAGCACTGTGGCATAGTGGGTAAAGCCACCGTATGGATGCAGTGCCGGCATCCTATATGAGCGCCAGTTAAAGTCCTGGCTGCTCCACTTCCGATCCAGCTCTCTGCTCTAGCCTTGGAAAGCAGTAGTAGCTGGCCCAAGTCTTTGGGCCCCTGCACCCACATGGGAGACCTGGGAGAAACTCCTGGCTTCAGATCAGCCCAGCTCCAGCTATTGCAGCCATTTGGGAAGTGAACCAGAGGATGGAAGATTTCTTTCTCTCTCTGCATCTCCTTCTCTCTCAGTGTAACTCTAAATATCAAATAAATAAATCTTTAAAAAAAAAATAGAGTAGCAGTGAAGATACTCAGCATTCTACACTGGAGTGTCTAGATTTGATTCCCAGCTCTGACTCCTGAGTCCAGCTTCTGGCCAGTGCAGACCCAGAGAGACACAGTGATGGCTCCAGTAATGGTGCTCCTGCCACGCACATGGGACAACTGGATTGCACTGGCTTCTGGCTTCGGCCCCAGCCATTGCAGATAATTTGAAGAGTGAACCAGTGGGTGGCAGCATCCTCCCTCTCTCCCTCCCTCCCTCCCTGCCTCTCTCTCTCTCTCTCTCTCTCTCTCTCTCTTCCCCTGTCCTTTTATCTCTCTGCCTCTCAAATAAATAAATAAATAAATAAAGCAATAATAATATCTCACAGAATGTTAAAAAAAAAAATAAAAGGCAAAATATGGCATCAATTTCCTAAAAAACCCAGACAAGGAGTCCCAGCTACTTACTCTCTAGCTCTCTGCCAACTGTTCCGGCAGCACGCCCGTTCCAACATCAGGAACCCAGTGAACAATGAGTGAGACATAATTACCCTTCTAGTGAGCAGATGAGGCAATTGCTCTTCAGTCATGCAGTCCTCTGGAATCTTCAGCATGATAAAGAACGTTTTGTTTGATGACAATTCAAATATCTCATTTTCATCTTCGTCAACATACGTTACTAAAGAGAGTGGGCACGGTGGAAATAGAAAGTCAACACAGCAGCATAACATATCGAACTTCCTTGTTCCCTTGGCTGATGCAATTAAATACACTGTTGAGCCCTCATGAAGGATAGAGGTGAACACAACAACCAAGTATACGCTGAAATGCCTTCTCCACTGGGGAAAACTGAGTAAGTAACCGACAGACGCCTGCCTCCCCCATCCTGGAAGTTGTGTTTGTTTTATGCCAAAGGACTCTCAGATTGCACGGAATACAGCCAGCGGGAGGCTGGAGAGAGGGAGGGCGTGGGAGGAACATGATTGCCTGCCCCGCTGAGCCTGCAGCTAAGCTCTGTACACAGGTGTCAAGGCAAGGGCTGGGGGACAGTAGAGGGAAGGACATGGATGGTGGAGGCTTGGGGGTGGGAGCAAGCGACTTGGGGGAATCACCTCCCAGTCCTGGGCTACCGCAGACGGTGAAGAGTGAGAAACTGCCATCACTGAGGGTAGAAGGCGAGTGTGTGGGCCCACGTCCTGAAGACAGGGGATGGGCACGCAGACGCACTCTGTTTGCAGGAGGGAGGCCCAACTGCACTCAGCGCTGCAGGCTGTGCAGGAAGGACGGTCCCGGACAGTGAGCTCTGCATCGCTGCTCAGTTCCAATGACTGCTCGCTAATGGGCTGGCAAGCAGTTAGAGCTCAGGCAAAACCACACCGAGTCAGGAGCCAGGAGCCACAAACCGGCACTAGTTGCCAAGTTGCTCCCCTGGCTCAGCGGCTGGCACATACAGAGGACCACTTCTCTGACCCTGAGAAAGGCGTGGGTGGGAGGAACCAGGTGCTTCTGTTGCCATAGGCTTTCCTCTTATATCCCACGCTTCAGCAGCAGCAGCAGCTGTTCTGAACTTTGAAGAGGCCATAGGGGAATAAACTCAGCATTTATGAAGAAAAGAAAGGTAAAGAGAAGTAAGAATCCTGCAACTGATTCCTCAAGGAACTCTGCAAATGGGAGGCATAGGGACAAGGAACGTGCAGAATGGGGTTAAGTTTGCAGGTCTGGGATTTCTGCTCAGTGTTGGCTCCTGGCTGAGGTCTGGGAATCTGGATTTGGGGAAAGGGTTCCCATCATGCCCTGACAAGGTGACTCACCATGCCTCTGCTGTTCGTACAAACAATGTGGCTGCTGAGGTGACTCCCAATCAAGAACCTGCGCACCGAATCTATAGTGTGCTTGCTAAGTAAACATTTCACATGCGCTGTCACAACCTGCTGTCAGAGCAATTAAGAGAGCCCTGTGCAACTCCACTGGGAGAGGACGCTCCAACGCTTGTTGCTTCTGGATTTCACTCTCATGAATATTCTTATTTAATGCCTCCTTGTGTTGCAATAAATCACAGTCATCAGTCTGACTGTATGTCGAGTCCTGTGAGCTCTCCTAGCAATTCACTGAATCTAGGAGAGATCTTGGGGACTCCAAACTCAGGGAATGATCCCTGAGTCCCTACTGCTTGTAAGTCATTACATTATTTTGTCTGATAATAAAAGGCATGCCTCCATAGCCGAAAACTTGCAAAGTACTGGAAACTGTAACAAAGCAAACACACACACACACACACAATCCTTTAATTGAGTTGTTTTCCCCAATACTTTATATCCTATGCCCCCCATATATTTTTATTATAAATCTGAGGTCTTAATGAGTAGGTAATTTGTATCTTGCTTTTTGTGGATGCTTATTAGTGTGGATTCTTTTGTTGTTTTTATCATCTCAAAAGCCCATGGTTTGATATTTCTTATAAAGATCATTTTAGTGGCTTCACACTGTTCATGTTAGGTTTATTTTCTTAAATCTGGTATTGTTTCTTCAGCTTTCCACTCTTATAAATAAATAATGCTGCAATGGACACGTGTGAGCTGCATAACACCACATGGATTTCCACAGCAGATATCAATACCTCAGGAGGAACTGATCAGATCCTGGCTCCTTTGGAACCAGTTGGTACAGAGGCTTAGGAGGAAGCAAGAGACAAGGTCCAGGTGCAGATCCCTCCAGAAGTTTGCCAGTGAAAGGAGATGGGGGAAATATCTAAATGAAGTAGCAAGAAGCCTGATGGAAGACTGTCTTGAAGGACATATGATGCTAGTGCCTTTGAGACATCGAGAAGAACCTGAGCATGCTTAGAAAGAGGAGATATCGAAGGTCTCCGGGTCAGAGGAAGCTGGAGGGAGCACCATGGAGAGCACAGCTAAAGCGGTCAGTCTTGGGCAGGTGGGAAAACACTGGAGATCTGAAAGGTGAAACTGCAACGCAACTTCAAGACACTGGGTCTACGGAGGTTCAATTCTGTTCCCAAGGACCTTGGCAGCTTACAGACTGTGGATGCTGTCAGCCTAGGATTTTCCCGTGAGTCCCTGTGCACTAGGGAGCACTGCCCTGTAAATCTGTCAGTCTGCCAGGACCATGTGATATGTTAAGATGCAGCTCTTCCTCCCAGAAAACAACACATCCACTTAGCACCGCGTCACTTGGGAAGTCCCTGCTTACATCTCAGTACCACAGCGTTCCCACTCGAAGCAGGACCTGTATACTAAGAGACTAGACGGGCCAGGCAGGATTCTGGGGAACGCACTGGAAGAGGATGTCATGTAAGGGTCCCCAGAGTGTCCTAACCTTAAACCGTATTTTTCAGCATCCACCTACTCGTCACAGTTCGGTTTTTGCAATATTCAGAATATCTTGCCCAAACCAAACCAGAGTTTCACTAATAAGATGTTACTCAAGGTGTCTCCCCTCCCTGACTGGGATGAATTAATGAAGAAAGGAGAGCCCCTGATGATGCCTAAGTGGTTCTATAAATTATCCAAAGAGAGAATAATTTTGAGACAAAAAGAAAGACTTTTTCGGAGAAGCGGGGCTGGTGCTGTGGCGTAGAAGGTTAAGCCTCCACCTGCAGTTCTGGTATCCTATATGGGAACCGGTTCGTGTTCTGGCTGCTCCACTTTTGATCCAGCTCCTTGCTAATGTGCTTGAGTAAAGCAGCAATAGATGGCCCAAGTCCTTGGGCCCTTGCACCTATGTGGGAGACCTAGAAGAAGCTCCTGGCTCCTAGCTTCTGGCTTCTGCTTGGCACAGCCACAGCCATTGTGGCTATTTGGGGAGTGAAAGATTCTTTCCCCATCCCCTTCTTTTTCCTCTCCCTATCTCTGCCTTCCAAATAAATAAATAAATATTTTTTTTAAAATTCAGGAAAGAATTTTTAGTGAGGATAGGACAATGCCATAGGTATAAAAAGAGGTGGAACAGGGACTTCCCTCTGACGGTCCCAGCTTCCCCCAGAGGAGCTCTGTGGGTGCTTCAGAGATGACAGTAAGATGACTCAGCTAAATAATCACAATATAATATTAGAATCCTATAGGTAGCCACAAGGCTATAAAAAATCTGATTTCAGGGGCTGGCGCTGTGGTGCTGTGGGTTAAAGCTCTGGCCTGAAGCGCTGCCATCCCATATGGGCGCTGGTTTTAGTCCTGGCAGCTCTACTTCTATCCAGCTCTCTGCTGTAGCCTGGGAAAGCAGTAGAAGAAGGCCCAAGACCTTTAGCCCCTGTACGCATGAGGGAGACCCAGAAGAAGCTCCTGGTTCCTGACTTCAGATTGGCTCAGCTCTGGCCGTTGCAGCCATCTGGGGAGTGAACCAGCAGATGGAAGTCCACTCTTTTTCTCTCTGACTCTCCTCCCTTCTCTGTATAACTCTGACTTTCAAATAAATAAATAAATCTTTTAAAAAATCTGATTTCAAATTCTTTTAATAAACAAGAAAGAAAAAATATTAGAAGAAAATATAATAAAATATTAACAGCATAGATGGCTTTTATGAGCATCTGAACATGTATTATTTTTGAATGCCTTTTAGGTAATTACCAACTTTTCAGCCTTCCCTGAAGGCCTAAACATTGAAGGGCTGAGTTGTCAAGTAAAATAAATGTATGCCCTTGAGCCAATGTTGTGGTGCAGCAGGTTAAGCTCCCACCTGCAATGGTGGCATCCCATATGAGCACTGGTTTGAGTCCTGGCTGTTTCACTTCCAATCCAGCTCCCTGAAAATGTGCCTGGGAAAGCAGCAGAAGATGGCCTGAGTACTTGGGCCCTTACAACGCACATGGGAGACCCGGATGGAAGTCCAGGCTCCTGGCTTCAGTCTGGCCCAGCCCCTGCTGTTGTGGCTATTTGAGTCGTGAACCAGTGGATAGAAGTTCTGTATATTTGTCAGTTTCTCTCTCTCTCTCTCTCTCTCTCTCTCTCTCTCTCTCTCTCTCTCCCTCTCTCTCTGCTTTTAAATAAAATAAATAAATCTTTGAAAAAATAAGTAAATGTGGCCGGCGCCGTGGCTCACTAGGCTAATCCTCCACCTTGTGGCGCCGGCACACCAGGTTCTAGTCCCGGTCGGGGCACCGATCCTGTCCCAGTTGCCCCTCTTCCAGGCCAGCTCTCTGCCGTGGCCAGGGAGTGCAGTGGAGGATGGCCCAAGTCCTTGGGCCCTGCACCCCATGGGAGACCAGGAGAAGCACCTGGCTCCTGGCTTCAGATCAGTGCGGTGCGCCGGCCGCAGCGCGCCTACCGCGGCGGCCATTGGAGGGTGAACCGACGGCAAAGGAAGACCTTTCTCTCTGTCTCCCTCTCACTGTCCACTCTGCCTGTCAAAAAAAAAAAAAATTTAAAAAATTTAAAAAAAGAAAAAATAAGTAAATGTATTATCTTGATTTTTAAAAAAAGTTTGAAAAACCTCTCTTACATATTAACATATGCTAAAGCACAAATTTACAATCAAATTTACAATTTACAATTAAACTCAAAGTGAAGAGGCTGGTATTGTGGTATAGAGAGTTACCCATATGGGCACCAGTTTTAGTTCCAGCTGCTCTATTTCTGATCCCACTCCATGATCCCACTCCTTGCTATTGGCCTGGGAAAAGCAGTAGAGGATGGCCCAAGTGCTTGATCTCCTGCACCCATGTGAGAGACCCAGACAAAGCTCCTGGCTTCAGCCTTGGCCCAGCCCAGGCCATTTGGGTACTGAACCAGTTAATAGAAGATCTCTCAATCTCTCTCAATCTCTCTCTCTCTCTCTCTCTCTCTCTCTCCTTCCCTCTCCCCCTCTCTCTCTAATTCTAACTCTGCCTTTCAAATAAATCATCAAAAAAAATTCAAAGTGAAGTTTGTACAAGTTCAAAAAAAATTTTTCCCTGCATCTTATCCTGTGATCTTTCACATCCCTAGAAAAACTGTTGAGGGAAAGGGAATGCCTTCCTCTTCAGTTTGCTCTTTGTGAGTTGAAGGGATTAGATGACTCTGTGAGAATGGAAGACAAATCATGGGTCTTGTGTTTCAGAATCCTGAATGCTAAGCCACCTGTTGCATCATCCTTTGAGAGAACCACAGATTCCCCACAGGCAAATCAGCTGTGATTTTTCAGTAGAACCAACTGGTTGCAATAGGATAAGACTGTGTGACCCAATTCAGTTTCAATATCCACCATGTGGATTTAACGTGAAGAGGAAGTATCAAGGCTCGCACCAAAACTGTTGTCCTCAGCAAGATGGAAGAGATATGGGATCTTTTAGCTTCTTCCTACCCAAAACCTTCAGGAATCACTCACCTCACCTAAACAATGCCCTTGCTGCCTTAGGGGACAGAGCCCCTGGCCAAGAAACTTCCATGCTGTAGATTGAAAATATCTTCATGGTTTTCCTGTTCTTTCAGGGACTATGAAACATTGAGACAGGAGGTTAAGGGGTTGAGAGAAAGGGAAACAGAAAGTGAATGGCAAATGTAGTTCCTAAGGAGAATTCTGCAGCACCCCTCTGGAGAGACTCAGGGGCTCCCCATTCTTGCTACCAGCCTAGGACTGGGTTTGCTACTGAGAGTCCAACTAAACCCAAATCCTCAAGGAGGCCCATCACCGTCAGGGGAATCTCAGCCCCGATGAGCGCCTCCCTACCATCACCCCCCACACAAAAAGTGACTTTTTTCTTCCCTTTTTTGAGACTGAAAAGACTGCCCACTGGAGGGTGCTCTATTGCTATGAGTACACTATAAAAAAAGTAACACCAGTAATTATAAAAACTGGAATCTACCTAAAAGCGTTTAAAATCACATGGAAGATTCCATCCTGCCACCATAAAAAAATGACCTGAAGAATTTCTCACCACCTGGCAGAAAGATCTCAGTGTAATATTAACATCCCAAAGATAGGCCACATGACTAAAGAAAAATCGGACCTCAAATTATTTCTAAGACTAAGAAAAGACCAAAATAAAATCTATTGAAATATTAGGGGCTGGTGCTGTGGCGCAGCAGGTTAAAACCCCGTCCTGACAGTGGAGGATGGCCCAAGTGCTTGGGCCCCTGCACCCACATGGGAGACCGGGAGGAGGCATCTGGCTCCTGGCTTCGGATCGGTGCAGCGCGCTGGCCGTGGCCACCAATTGGGAAGTGACCCAGTGGAGGGAAGACCTTTCTCTCTGTCTCTCTCTCTCTCTCTCTCACTGTCTATAACTCTACCTGTCAAACAAAAAAAAATTTTTTTTAATTTAAAAAATTAAAAAACCCTGGCCTGAGGCACTGGCATCCCATATGGGTGCCAGTTTTAGTCCTGGCTGCTCCTCTTCCATTACAGCTCTCTGCTATGGTCTCGAAAGCAGTACAAAATGGTCCAAGTCCTTGGGCCCCTGCACCCACGTGGGAGACCTGGAAGAAGTTCCTGGCTCCTGACTTCAGATCTATGCAGCTCCAGCCATTGCGGCCATCTGGGGAGTGAACCATCGGATGGAAGACCTCTCTCTCTGTCTCTACCTCTCTCTATAACTGTCTTTCAAATAAATAAAATAAATCTTTAAAAAAAAGAAATACTAATAACATAGATGAGTTTATTGGTAACTGAACATGTATTGTCTTTAAATTCAAAACAAATGATAAAAGGACATTATACATGTAAAGTATATAGTTAGTACCAGATAACCTTCTGTTTTACAAACATAATAATTACTTTTAAAATAAGTTAAAATAATGACAGCTTATAGGTAAAGTTTTTTCTAAAACTCTTCAAATACATTACTCATTATTTTATTATTACAATAACAATAGATGGTATACAATAATTATTTTTGCCAAATTACACAGAAAAAAAAACTTCAAATAAGCAGGTATACTAAGATGTAATAAAATATAGTGCTTAAGAGAAATATTTAAGACACATCTTTAAGATCCAATGAGCTGAGTTTAAAGTAAAACATTGATCTCCATACTTTTGGGGTTTAAAAAATTAACAAACAACAAGCAAAATGTCATAAATAAAACAAACAAGAATCATGCATATCTCCCACTCATACAACATATTCCAAGCCAGATTTAAATCTGCAGCGTAACTAATGAGCAGCAACTAGCACATCTTCCATTTCCGTGTAAGCCACAAGCCTTAAACAAGCTCTTAAAAGCACCTCAGTCACACTTGCATCCTCTTACCTCCAACAAGACACAAGCTTATGATGATTACTACAATGAGACCCAGGAAAACGGAGGCGATGGCCATCCACAGTTTACACCTTCCCACCACATTCTTATTGCAGGAGCTCCAGGGATTTTCCTTCTTGCCCTAAAAAGCAAAGGAAGAACGTGAGGCAATCATTGGGTTTAGGGGCGAATGATACGGACATGAAGACAGAAGGTTCCAGACATCAAGGGCTGCGCACTGCTGAATCAAGTTTACAAAAAGCTGCATCGGGGCGGAACGGAGCCTCTGGCACTCTGGGGTGGGAAGGTTAGACAAGGTTTTTGCAGGATGGGTTTTTGAAGGCATTCCAAGCCCAAGAAAGACTGAAAGATCATGCAGGGTGTTGACTCAACAGAACTGGCCAGCAGATGCGTTCAGGGTGGGTGTCAGTGGCAAGTAGTGAAATTGAAAGCTACAGAAAGTGAAAGGTTGCAACATACTGATCACTGCCAGAGCAGCTGGACCATCTTGTGGTGTGCACCAGTGTCCTATGGAAAGTTTGGGGACACAAGAACTGAATTAAAAATTAAGGGTAAAATGATGCATAGTGGGGTAGTGGGGCCGGTGCCGTGGCATAGTAGGATAAGCCTCCACCTGCAGCACCAGCATCCCATATGGGTGCCAGTTTGAGCCCCCGCTGTTCCACTTCCAATCCAGCTCCCTTTTAATGGCCTGGGAAGGCAGTGGAGGATGAGCCCTTGCACTCATGTGGGAGACCCAGAAGTTCCTGGCTCCTGGCTTCAGATCAGCCC
Source organism: Lepus europaeus (assembly GCF_033115175.1). Taxonomy (NCBI): domain Eukaryota; kingdom Metazoa; phylum Chordata; class Mammalia; order Lagomorpha; family Leporidae; genus Lepus; species Lepus europaeus. The sequence continues at coordinate 68,121,182 of NC_084828.1, read as the reverse complement.
AGTTCTGGGCATTATAGCCATTTGGGGAGCAAACCAGCAGATGGAAGATCTCTCTGTCTTTCCCTCTCTCTGTCTGTAACTCTGCCTCTCAAATAAATAAAACAAATCTTTAAAAAAAAGTATGGGTAGTTTAGAATGGACACACCAAGAAAAGAATGAACAGGCTAGTGCTGTGGCCTCACATTCTATGTTAAAGGCACAAGACAGTAGGAAAGAGCTGCAGCAGGTGTAGTGAGGCAGACTGTGGGGTCAAAATAAGCAATCAGAACTGCTGTGGTTTACAGAGCACCAAAGACATTCCACTTAATCCTAATAGACCTTCAAGGTATGCATTAGCCCATTTCAAATATGCCCGGACTAATCCCTGCTGTGTGTCACTAGAGCTTCTCCCTTTTGTGCACAGTGTCCCGGCCTCACTGTGGGGACTTTCATGAGCTTGCCTGACTGCCTTGGAGGAGTCCCACTATCTGAGCCCCACCTGGTGCACCATACCTGAATACACCATGGGATATGAAGGAATACGATAAGAACAGAAACGTAGTTCTCTATCTGACATACCTGGTTGGATTTGAATCCGAAGTAAACCACTTGAAGGCAGACAGCTTTAAGCAAGCTACTGAAACTTGCAGGCCCCAATGTCCTGAATTTTAAAACACAGATGCCCCTTCAATTGTGGTGGAATTACATCTTGATAAACCCATCATAAACTGAAAATAGCGTTAAGTCAAGAATGCATTTAATCTACCTAACCTACTGAACATCTCAGGTGAGCCACACAATACACTGTAGACTACTGGTTCTCTCCCCTAGTCATAGTATGTGGTTGACTGGTAGATGTGAACTGCCACCACTATCCAGCATCACAAGAGGATATTGGATACAGGGCGAAATGCAAGTGATAGGGGAAAGAAATGCTAATGTTCTATTGCACAGTAGGGTGGCTACAGATAACAATAATGTGCTTCCCCCAAGTGTGTGTGTGTGTGTGTGCTAAAAGAAAGGATTCCAAATGTTTCCACCAAAAAGAAGGGACGAATGTTTGAGGAAGTACATATATTTGCCCTGTACTTATATTTGTGTCAAAAACATCACACAGTACCACATAAATATGTATACTATCATGTGTCCATTAAAAATTTTTTAAATAAACAAAGAAAAACTTAAAAACATATATTCTGAACCTTTGTTACTTTCACACCATCATCGTAAAGTTGAAGAAGGGTAAGCCAAACTGCCATGTTGGAAAACTTCTGTATACAAATACTAAATCTAGGGTTGTTGTAAAAACCATAGAATAAGGGGCCGGCGCCGTAGCTCAACAGGCTAATCCTCCGCCTTGCGGCGCCAGCACACCGGGTTCTAGTCCCGGTCGGGGCGCCAGATTCTGTCCCGGTTGCCCCTCACCCAGGCCAGCTCTCTGCTGTGGCCAGGGAGTGCAGTGGAGGATGGCCCAAGTGCTTGGGCCCTGCACCCCATGGGAGACCAGGATAAGTACCTGGCTCCTGCCTTTGGATCAGCACAGTGCGCCGGCTGCAGTGCACCGGCCACGGCGACCATTGGAGGGTGAACCAACGGCAAAGGAAGACCTTTCTCTCTGTCTCTCTCTCTCTCTCACTGTCCACTCTGCCTGTCAAAAAAAAAAAAAAAAAAAAAAAAAACAGAATACAGTACATGAAGCATCTGTGAGACAAATACTAGGCGCTCCACCAAGGAGAACAGTCACCCCTCAGACACCTGATGCACAGGTGACACGAGTGCACAGATGACACAGGTGACACGTTGTTCCACAAAGCACTTGCAGAGGCCGGCTCCTGAATGGAAACAGTGCTTCATTTCTACCCCATTCTTATTTTGGTGGTGGCCAGCAGGAAAGGAAACGACTCGTCTACACTGAGAATGCATTTCACACTTTCTCAGAGGTCCCAAGCCTGGCTGCACTTCAGTATCACCCGTGGAAGAGGTTTTCACTGACTTCAGGCCCACCTGCACCTGATGACGTAAGTCGTAGGGGAGATGGCAGCAGGCCCTGGCTTGTCATTTTAAACGTCTGAGTGAATCAGCTGTTTTACCAGGGTTGCGACCTCTGGTCTGAACCCTCCCACCCTTTTGTGGAAACCCCTCTTCTTCCCCACCCAGTACATGAGCTGTCTCCACGGTTCATCTGCTGCTGGGACTGACTGCCCTGTGTGGTTTCATTCCAAATGCAAACAGAGAACGGCTTTATCTTCAAAGGTAAATTGAAACCACATAGAGGGAGGGTTCTTCAACTTCCCCATTTTACACCACACACTTGGGCCTCCCAAGTTAGAGGCCCTGAGTGCACCTTACAAGGACTCTTGGACCCAGACTGTCATGTGTGATGGGAGCACCCAGAGAGAGGAAATTAGTCTTCAGTGTATTTCTGGAGTCCAGGGGTAAGGCCACCTCTCACTCCCACTCAAGGCTGAAGAACTGCTCCAATGCCACAGAAGCCAGGGGCTCCAAAAAGGACATGGCAAAGAGAAGATCCAGTACAAGGAACTCTGGGGGACAGACACATATGTCCCCACTTCAAGAACCACTGCCACCAAAATGAGCCTGCGCTGTTTTCAGCCCCTTGTATAAGTGGCAGCCAAGACCATAAAACTTAACACCAAAGGAAATACAGAGTCTCAAATAAGCCACAGGATGAGCATCAGTGCACTTCTTGAGCCACTTAGGCCTGCTGCTGTCCCTCAGGGATCACAAATTAGGACTCCTGTGGTTTGAAGGATCATTAATTAGTCTTGTGACTTCCTGGAGGAATTCAGCTCCGACTGACACAGCCCTTACGTATGGGAAATGCCACTTCCTGGTCCAGCCCAAGGCTGCCCATCTATAACCCAGCATGCCTCTCTGTGCTGTCCTCAGCCAAGAACAAGACCACTGACCACTTTCCCTTACATGATTAAGGGATTTTTTTTTTCAATATATTCAGTCAATAGAGAGTGGTCTGTCCCACTCCGAACAGAGCAACAACATACAGTGCTTCTCAGTTGCCTGCATATTAGAAGCAAATGGGGGGGTTAGTGCTTTTCAGAGGGGTCCAAGACTATTCCCATGTCCCCTGAGGCTGAAGAAGCTCTGATACAGTGCATACCGTCTGTGCTATCTCAATCACCTGTAAAACCGGGTCACAGAGACACAGTGCCTCCTTCAGCGGCTTCTTCATTCTCTCCTGCCCAAATTCTGGGTCATGAGGAGTGCCCACAGGCAGTTTCTCCCACAGGGTGCTTTCCAGAGATATTTGTAAGCCGCCCTTTCATTCTGTGCTTGCATGACGGAGCTCAAGAAGCCTCATGGATTTCCTCTGAACACTCCACTCCCCCAGATATTTCGCCTCTTCAGGTAAATGTCTAACTACATGACCCAGGATCCTGTGACAACGGCAGGACTACCTATCTCTCGGATCCAAGAAGCTTGCTTCTTGTTAACTCATTCAGGAGCAGATGTTAGGTAATCAGGGAAAATTTGCTTAGCATATAGGAAAATCTATACTTTCCAATCTTCAGTGTGGGATTTAATGCCCTTGCTGTTTGATCCAAGCACAAAAGAGCCAGTTGATTTTTATCCTGAACCGAACAACATGTAGCAACGGAGCTAATTTTTAGGTAGCCCATTCCCATAAGCCTTGCCTACCTCAAAAGCACCAATTTACCAATTTACTGGTTTATTATTATTCTAATGATGCTGCCATCGCTTAAAATGTCTCTGAGATTTCTATTTGAAACCTGAGTCAGAGCCCACGTATGAGCCATAGAAGGAAACTAGTCCCACCTCATTACCATAATTTCTTTTCCACTTTTGACCTTGTGTTCAGAGTGGCAGCAGGCAGAGTTCTATGGCTTGTATCCCTTTCCCCCAACCCTCAAACCTAGATCAAGAGAGGAAAAGAAGTTCTTCCCACTGTCTTTGCATATTCTTGCAGCCCAGCTGTGCCAACCAGGAGGACATCACAGTATGAGATGTCTATTTCCTGTGACCCCAGAACCGTGCCCTACTCCTCAACATCCACCCATCCACTCACCCAGCACCAACTCTTTCCATACTCCTATTTCACTTAAATTACAATTATAAATTACCTAACTTAAAGAAATTAGCAATATCTAATCTAGGCAACTATAATAAGTGAGTACAAATTATAAGTCACATTATATATTTAAACGATCGAGACTAAACCAACAGAAACAGCGTAGGTGACAGAATGTCAGAGGCAGCACTGAGAGTTCTTGGGCACTGAGAGGCTCATTTTTCAGCTTCCTCGCCTATCAAATCACAACACTGACAACATTCATAAATGCACTCATGTATCACAGGTGTTTGGCACATGTAGGTACGCAACAGGTGCATAATGGAAATATACGGAATTAAGCTGCATTTGAAAATGGAAATCAGTACACAGTTTAAGCAGCTCCAAACAGAAAACTCTCAAGTGTCTGAGTTCTGTCCTGTGCAAGCCAGCATGCTTAGTGACCCTACACTAATTGACTTTCCCGAGTTTAAATGCATGTCAGCTCACTCTTCAAAACAAAACAAAACAAAAGAATTACCAGAGTGGGTGATGGGTTGTCTCCTTTAAAGATTTTTCCTGCTCAGGCATTTCTAGAATGTCCTCGAGTGCTCACATAGCCCTAGGCCTTCACTCCCTTCTGTTGCTCACCAGAGCTTTCCTACTGAAAGACCTACAAAGCTACCTCACAAGGAAATCCAGGACACCTGTATAACCTAACAAACAAGGAAGTCTTTAGAACATGAAAGAGCAATCGCTACGGGGCAGGTGCTAACCAATTGGAAAATACTGACACCTACATGGGTATCACGCTCTACAATTCAACTGTTTGCCACCAGGCACCGCCAGGCCTCACAGATGCACAGCTGGGCACCTTCCCTTTCCACCTTTGACAGCCTTGACCCTGGACCACAGCTTACAGTGGTGAAGCTGTCACCACAACTCTCATCACTGGACTTAGTCTCAAAACATGGAGGCTTGAGGTGTCCCAGGTCTCTCTAATGTGAGACAAGGATCTCCAGTTCCCAAACCTAGACTTCTGCCTGATGGTGCATGGCTGAAGACACTTGGCCTGGCGATCAGACCATGTGTGTACAATCTTCACTCTTCCCAGGTGTTTCTATTTCATAAAGTGCCCAAGTACTCTCTAGGATACCAGTAAAAGCAAGCTTTTCAGGAAAGCATACAGAGCCATATTCTGAACCTCTGAATTTCCTGTTTGTCCCCAAAATCAACAGTTGAGTAACCAAAAGGGGCAGGACGGAGACGTGGGGCCTGGAGCCATCAGGCTCTTTATACAGATAATGGGGAAGTTCCTTATACCCAGTAAACACCAAGCCAGTGGTGGCGGTTAATCACAAGGATGGCCCAGAATTCAAAGTCTCTGATGTTTTACAAGCATTTGATGGGAGCCTATACTGTTGCCACCACCGCTGGAGTTGAATCAGAAATCTGCTCGGTCGAAACATCACGAGGGACTTCCTTAGGGATCCAAAGGAGGCGACAGCAGAGGGGGCTTGGTTCCTTGGGACAAGAACTTTGCAAATATTTCCTCTGATGTGAACACAGCGAGCTCACCCCCTCCCAGGCCAGCTCCAGGCCCCTGGCTCCTGCGGCTTTTTCCCCTCTCCGCCTCCCCGCGGAATCCGAAGGCCAGGCCGGGAGAAGACAGAAAGTGTTCGTGTCTGGGGCGAGGAGCGAGGACGGTGGGTGGGGGATGGGGGCTAGGGAGCGGAAGGCGGGGGTGGGGGCCGGAGTTGGAGAGGTCAGGAGGGTAGAAAGCAGGCGGGCGAGATTCCTAAGGAAAGGAGGTGACTCCGTCTACGACCCTCGTTCTCACTACTTGAAAGAGAAAATAAACTTCATTAAAGAGCCCAGCTTTATCCTGGGGGAGTCCGGTTCTCCAGAGCGGCGCGGCCACACCCGGCACGGGGGTTCCCGGAGCGCTGCGGGGTCGCGGGTGGCGCAGGGGCCGGTGCGGGCGGGCGGGCGGGCTCGAACCCCCGGCGTCGGAAGCTGCCCAGAGAAGGCTCGGGAACCCCGAAACTCGCAGCTGCGGGGCCCGCCCCACCGGCGCGCCGCGGCACCTCACCTGCGGCGGGCAGGCCTCCTCCACCGGTGCCTGGATGACCGTGACCGCTCCACTGAGAGGCGCCTGCTCGTCTGGCTGCCCCCCGAGGGCCGAGAGCTCCAGCTCGTCTGCGGCCGACGGGCACGCGGCCGCTTCCATGGGCCGGCTGAGGAGGGCTGAGCGCCTCTGCCCGCGGCCAGCGCCTACACACCTGAGGGTGCAAAGTCCAAGGTTGCCTGCCCCCCCCCACCCCGACCCCACCCCGCTCACACTCCACCCACAGGGCGGGGCGCGGTTGGGGCGAGGCAGGTGAGCGGCGCACGCTCGCTCGCCCAGGGAGGCCCTCCTCGCCCCTGCAGGCTCCCGCGGCTGCGACCGTGCCCTGCCGTGCGCTCCCGAGCGACGTAGGGCAGTTTTTCTGGTTTGTTCAGGGCGCTGCCTGCTCTGCCTTTCCCCGTCCTGCAGAGGCAAAGCAGCTCTTGGGACTGGCTGGGGAGCGGGCTGTGGGGAGGAAGTTCCACGGAGGAAAGTCTGCCTGATGCCCCCGGAGCTGTCAGCTGCTGGGACTTGCCCCCGTCCTCGCTGCCTGGCAAAATTTCGTCGCTGAGTCAACGAATAACTCCACACCTTCGACTGCGTGCCAGGCATGGCGCTAGGTTCTGAGCACGTGCAGCTCTCACACACGCACACACACACACACACAGTTCTCTTAGGTCCAGAGTCAGACATGGGGACAGCATTGAGTGGTGAGGGGGTGGGAGTGGAGGGGTAGCAGCAGACTCCAGAACCAGACTCTTCATCCCCACTCAGAGGGCGCCGAATCCAAAAGACCTCAGGCGCCGTGGGTTCTGTGCCAGAGTGCCCTCATCAGGAAATTTGGCGTAGCTTAGATGCGGCTTAATGTGGTTTTTGCCAGGATTGAGAGTTGAGGCAAGTAAAGCACTCAGAACCTGACTGACACACAGCCAGCACCGGTAAGCTTTGGCTCCTATTATTTACCTTTGAGGGGAAGGATCAGAGACACTCCCTCTCCTAAGGAAAGTATACACACACACCCCCACACACACACTCACACACACAGAGTCTCTCCATAGATCTGAACTTCTGGTTTAGTGAGCCTAGAATTGTGTTGGTCCAAAATCTCAGCTCTGAAGCGTCTGTTCAGAGAAGCCTTGCCCGCCTCTCTCCCTCCTTCCCTCCCTCCCGCGCGCGCGCTCTCTCTCTCCCTCTCTCTCTCTCTCTCTCTCTCTCACACACACACACACACACACACACACACCAGTCGGAAGAGTCAAGAGACATAGAAATAAACTCCATCCTGAAGACATGGACTTGTGTTGAAAAGCTGGGACCTTGCTGCCCCCTGCGCAGGTGCTCTGTCCCTTACCAGATCATCTGTACTTTGGACTGCACCTGCTACTGAATAGGGTCTGCTAACTGCAGTGACTGGGCTGCTGGCCAGCACCGACTCCTGCGCTCTCCTCTAACAAGCAGATCTTGTAGGAATCAGGCTGCATTGGCAGCTGGGGTTTTGAAGAGGCTTTTAAACAAAGGCACGAGGGTTAAGGGAATCAAGGAGGAACAACGAGGCGCTGACCCCCGGCAAGAGTGAGAAGCCGCTGAAAACTCCAGGCCTGAAAAGGGACTGAAGCCTGATTGAGAACAGGAGCCACGGAAGGGGCAGTAGAGGGGGCTCCTAACAGAGCCTGTAGTCACAAAAGTTTATAGAGTTGATTAGAATCACCAAGACCTCTCGAACCCCAGACCCCTACCTTTACCCAATGCCCAGACAACTTTTCTCATAGTTCCCTCATTTGAGCTCAGTCTCAGTGGGAGACTCCCTTTCATGTCAGGTGGACTGGGGCTCTCTCCCAGGTTTCTCCATGAGCAGCGAGCTGAGGTCTCCTTCATTCTCGCAGAGAATCATAAAAGCAACTGCTCCATCACACGCACATTCTTAATCCACATCTAGTGAGTTTTGAGTACAACATAGCAAGGTTTGCGTATTCTCTAATCAGTACTTGGACGTGTTTCCAGAATTCCATCAGCCTAACCCTTGTCCCTGTGGTACGGTGGAAGGAGTCTGGTTTTGAAGGCCAAAAAACGAGGGTAAATTTAGATTCTCTCTGTGCTCTTGGGCAAGTTGTTTGATTTTATCAGCTTCTTTTCAAACTGTAAAATGATTCCTAACCAGTAGAATTCAAAGTGAATGATGTAATTAAAGCATTTAACCCTGTGCCTGAAAAACAGCAGGATCTTAGAAAATGCTCCTTTAATTTCCATGTGTCTAAACATCTGGATAACTAATACCCACCTTCATGCAACCCTTAGCACCCAACACCAATTCTTGACTCAATATGCTTTCTTTCAGTATTCATTTTTCTGCCTGGTCTCTCATGTCTTCCTCATCATGAATGCTCACTGACACGTCCCAAGGGTGCCTGGAACTACTTACTTTCTGATTTGCAACTTGTTCCTGGTAACTGCAGATTTCATAATCTCCAGACAGCTGGCCTAGAATGCCTAGGAGAGCCATGATGCCCGCCTGAGAACTTTTTACATCTCTTCAGCTTGACTCCAAACTTAGGATTCAGAATAAGTTAGAAATAAATATTTTCCCCCTAGAAGTACAACCAGGTTTAGAGCAAAGAATTCTTAGAGCTAAGCATTTGTGAGTGAGGAACTAAACTCTACCTAGATATATTTCTTGCAATTTTCCCAGAATTATTTCTCTAGGAGTAAATTTTTTAAAAGATTTATTTATTTATTTGAAAGTCAGAGTTACGGGGGGGGGGGGGGTCTTCCATCCACTGGTTCATTCCACAATTGGCCACAATGGCTGGAACTGCACCAATCCAAAGCCAGGAGCCTGGAACTTCTTCCAGATCTCCCATGTGGGTACAGGGGCCCAAGAACTTGGGCCATCTTCTACTGCTTTCCCAGGCCATACCAGAGAGCGGGATCGGAAGTGGAGCAGCTGGGACTCAAACTGTCACCCATATGGGATGCCGGCACTGCAGGCGGCGGCTTTACCTGCTATGCCACAGCGCCATCCCCAGGAGTAACTTTTTTTAAATATTTATTTATTTATTTATTTGAAAGTCAGAGTTACAGGGAGGAGAGACAGAAAGAGAGCGAGATCGTCCATCAGCCGGTTTCACTCCCTAGATGGCCACAACGGCTGGGCCAAGCTGAAGCCAGGAGCCAGGGGCTTCTTTCAGGTCTCCCACGTGGGTAGCAGGGGCCCAAAGACTTTGACCATCTTCTGCTGCTCTCCCAGGCACGTTAGCAGGGAACTGGATTGAAGCAGTTTGAGCAGCCAGGACTCAAACAGGAGCCCATATGGAATTCCAGCACAGCTGGCGGCAGCTTTAACCAGCATGCCACAGCTCCAGCCCCTGGGGTAGCTTTTTAAAGTATACTGTTAATTCACAAATAGTTCTCTTTAATATAATGTAAATGATTATTGACAGCTATTTCAGGTGGCTCAAAAAGTCAAATTAAAATAACATTTGTGGGGCTGGGACTGTGGGCACTGGTTCAAGTCCTGGCTGCTACACTTCTGATTCAGCTCTCTGCTATGGCCTCGGAGAGCAGTAGAAGATGGCCCAAGTCCTTGGGCCCCTGTACCTGTGTGGGAGACCCAGAAGAAGCTCCTGGCTCCTGGCTTCAGATCGGCACAGCTTTGGCTGTTGCAGCCATCTGGGGAGTGAACCAGCGGATGGAAGACCTCTCTCTCTCTCTTTCTCTGCCTCTGCCTCTTTGTAACTCTCTGCCTTTCAAATAAATAAATAAATTTTTAAAGTAACATTTGAAAATTAAAGCATATTTGTTGTCAAGATTTGCTGAGCAATTTTGCTTTTCTTATCACAGTACTCACTCTTCTTTCTTCAGCTCTGTTAGGAGCAAATAATTGCCCATATGCTTATCACATAAATAAACAAAAGTAGCATCATCAAAGTGCCATTGCCAGTGCCCTAAAGCATCTCATTACCTTCAACTAGATATGTGCTTCTTGCAAACACAATGATTTGTATCTGTGTGTTGTCAGATGGGAAGCAGTACTACTCTAAACCTCAACAATCAAGTCCGCCTCTCTGGCTAACAAAGCACAAAACAGTTGAGGAATGGTTGGCTCGTGATGTTGTGTTTTGCAGTTCTCAGGGCCCCATGCAGGAGAGCACCAGGCCCCACACATTCTCCCCAGTAATGCCGCACACGACAGCCTCCTGTCCCGGTGTCTGGAGGAAGGCCACTGTGCTCTGCTCACAAAACCAGTCTTGGAATTTGCCCCAATTCACACCTTGATAAAAATGAGGTCAGTGTTCCCACATCGTTCAGATTCTCAAAGCATCTTGGCGTGAGATAACCATGGAAGTTAGGTCGGTATTTCTTCAACTTTTCCCCACCCCAGCACTGCTGAAGGGCGTGGTACACACACATTAGCACCAACAAGGACTTACAGGGGTAGTGTTTTTGTGTGCTTTGAACATCTCCCTTCGATGAATCTGATAGATCATGCTAGCCTTCTTCCATTCCTAAGGGAGATTATAAAAATGTATGCAAAGGGTTTTGTGTATTTTGTAAATAGCCAGTCTATGCCTTGGAAATGACCATCTTGTTAAAAGTAGAATTCACCTTTCACCTGGTGTATAGGTCATAGCCATTCCAGGCAAAATGAACCTAGGTTTTAAGAGCCATTGGCTTAGTTTGCTCTTCTATACAGTGGACGGTAGCTAAGTCCTCACCTTCCTTTGAATTAAGTGGCATACTAAGGCCCTATAAATGTCACTATCCTGTACCCAGTTTATTGAAACCTTCGTGATCTTTCACAGAGTTATCATTAACATATTTCATCCCCAATCTCAGGGAAGTAGTCTTTTATGTTTAATATTTATGTACTTTCATCTACTTTTAAGAGCAACAGAGAGAGAGAGAGAGAGAGATTTTCCATCCACTGGTTCACTCCCCAAATGGCTGCAACAGACAAGCCTGGGCCAGGCCAAAGCCAGGAGCCAGGAGCCAGGAGCCAGGAGCTCCATCTGGATATCACACATGAGTGCCAGAGGCTCAAGCCTGTGAGTTATCATCTGCTGCCTCCCAGGCGGTCTGCACAGGAATCTGGCTCACAAGTGGAGTAGTCGGGACCCAAACAGGCGCTCCAAAATGAGATGTGGGAATCACAAACAGCAGCTTAATTTAATAGAATTAAACAAATTCTATTAAACTGCAGTGCAGTCACTCCAGCCCCAGAAAGTCTTTTTGCAAATCGAAACACCTTCTGCAAATAAGAAAATATGCATTATTTCAGGAACAGGAAAATCATGTCCATATTTCAATCTTTTTATTTGATCTGAGAGATGACACATTTTGTTCTCACTTTTATTGCTATTGCAAAAAATCTTGCAAGTTCTATGCAAGGTTCTAGACCCTACTTAATAGTAGCATTGTTATTATTCCTTTGACTTTGTCTCACGAAAACAAATATATTCCCTCCTACTGTTTTCACCTGTTTGGTGATATGGTTAATTCTGGCTTCTGTTAATGAAAAGATATTCTAAGATCAGGCACAAAATCCTCTAAATCAAGAACTATAATGTATTCACAATTCACTATAGGTTTACAACCATACAAGGTATTCTAAGGCCCTGAAAATAAAAGAAAGTCTAGGGACAGGTGTTATGGCACAGTGGAGTAAGCCACTGGTTGGGATGCCCACATCCCATTATTGGGTGCCTGAGGTCAGGTGCCACCTCCACCTTCTGATCCAGCTTCTTGCTAATACACACTCTAGGAGGCAGCAGGCGATGGCCCAAGTACTTGGGTTCCTGTCACTCAGTGGAGTTCTTGGCTCCTTCTTAACCCTGTCCCAGCTGTGGCTGTTGCAAGCATTTGAGGATTCAGCATTTGCAGAATGAGCCAGCAGATGGATAGTCACTTTATCTTTCTCTCTCATGCTATCTCTCTCTCTCTCTCTCTCTTTCTGTCACTCTACCTTTTAAACAAAAGTCTTGGCATTATGTTTTTTTTTTTTTTTTTTTTGACAGGCAGAGTGGGCAGTGAGAGAGAGAGACAGAGAGAGAAAGGTCTTCCTTTTCCACTGATTCACCCCGCAATGGCCGCTGTGGCCGGCGCGCTGCAGCCGGGGCACCGCGCTGATCCAAAGCCAGGAGACAGGTGCTTCTCCTGGTCTCCCATGCAGGTGCAGTGCCCAAGGACTTGGGCCATCCTCCACTGCACTTCTGGGCCACAGCAGAGAGCTGGACTGGAAGAGGAGCAACTGGGACAGAATCCGGCACCCCGACCGGGACTAGAACCCAGTGTACCGGCGCCGCAGTCAGAGGATTAGCCTATTGAGCCGCGGTGCCAGCCAGCATTACAGTTTATAAAAGAACTAAAGCCATAGAACATTTCTGAAAATTTTCACCTTCATGACAAAAGATCCTTTGCCTTTTCATATTGATCAGCATTACCAACATTTCTTTGAATTGTATATTGTATATACTTTCCATCCAACTACCACAATGCTTCATTCTATTATTTTAATGAACATTACTACCAATTGTGTTTGTTTATTGGTTTCCTTTTATACAGCATTACTGTGTTAAGGTCCTGTATGACATGGTCAGAACAAATTGGATTAGAAAGCAAAAATACAGGTTGACTTTGTCTGTCAACAATTGAATTTTGCTTTATTTGTATGTGTGGATGAGACATGCTTGTTCTTTTAATTGTATGGTAATGCCAAAGGTCAGGTTTTTTCAATTTTTCATTTCCATCAGTTAAATTTGCCTAAAGCTTTATAAATATATATACCTCAAATTGGAGCATAAACAAAAGAAAGGATACCTGGACGTTTCTTTCATTTCTTATTTTATTTTAGGGTCTTGGTTCATGAGATTTATTTAGATTTTTTCCATCCCTGAACAATTGGCCTTTCTGATGCATGGGAATGAATATAGCTATATCTTTGAGGAAATTTTGTATAGAATACATACTCATCTGTCTTTCAATAAATGTCAAGTGTGTACAATCTGACATTTTTAGTTGACCCATTCTGTTGGTAATTATAGCATCCTTTTAAAAGAATCTAACACATAAATCACAGTTGAAAATCCAACTGATACAGTTACAAAAGAGAAGGGACATATTTATGAATCCAGGAAACAAAGTTTGACACCCTTGTGTAAACACCAGGAAAATTTGGTCTTCCACATCCATATCCCCAGCTAACAACACCAGTCAAAATCCATCTTCCATCACTTTTTCTTCGGCAAGATAAAGGTCCACCGGAATCTCCCTACAAGAAAGATCATGTGTGTACCAAGTGCATTTGTCCATGATCATCAAGTTCATCATGAATGTGTCTAATGGACTATGATTGAAAGTTCCACCCTAGCATGTTTTTGCTTGGCTAATTACTATGCTGTTTGGAAGTATCAAGAAATAATGTAAAACTGCTGATGTCATTTTAGAATTATCCTTCCTATAATCAAAAATCACAATCCATTCTAAGACATTTGATTCTTTAAGCTAAGCATAACAATAGAAGCTTTATGCAGAAGAAAACAACTCTAACATGTCCCCTACACAACAAATAAATGTCAGTAGCAGTATGAATAGAAATAATAAGGACTAATAATCATTTAATGCTAGTTATGTGCTAAACACTATTTGGGATCATTTAATCATGACAACAACTTTAGAAGGTATGATTACTTTGGAAGATTGACTTCTGTCTTTGACCATACAACTTCAACTATTGACTTGTGGCTCCAGAGAAGAAAGAAGAGGTTTGGTTTAATTACGGAGAGAGAGAGAGTGAAGCAATCCTAGGGACCTCTGGCAGAGAATTGGCACTAACAAATCATCCTCACTTGAGAGTCCCTTCTGCTATCTCAGTTTCACAAGGCAAAGACTCAAAGAATCTTAAGTATGCGTTCACCCTTTAAATTACAATGGCTGGATTTTATTTTCTGACTTGGAGGGAAAATAAAGTTGTAATTTGCTTAAAGGCAAAAATAAGAAAGTACTCCATGTTGGCTCTGGTAGTCCACCTCCACACTTTTATACCTGGTCAGGTAAACTCTATTAGGAAAATGGGCTTCATTTTCATTATAGCCACACCAACTCTACTAATACTAATCTAATGTGTAAACCCTGGTGGCCAGATGGAAAGGGCTGTAACTGACCAGTTTCAGGAAGCACCCAAAGTGCAATAGCTGTAGCATTAAATAGTCTAGGGTTCAACTCCTAGCTCAGACATTTGCACTTTCCAGCTCTATGATCTTGAGTAACATACTTCTCTAGGCCCAGTTTCCTCTTCTATAAATGGAGGATAAAAGAATTTGTGTCATGGACCTGGCACAGTGCTTGCCCCAAAACTGGAGCTCAAAGTCCTTATTGAACTAAGATGAGTTTTTGTGACATTGTGATTAAGATGGTGCAAGGATGTGAGAACAGCTCACACTGTGCTCCTTAGTCTCTAAGTCATGATACTTGCAGAGACTGAAATCTCAGGCTCAGTGAGATGTTGCTCTAACATGGTCTCCAGCTGTACCACAGTCAGAGTGGCTTCCCAGGGACCTACAAATGAATCACTATTCCCATTTGTCTTCCTTTTCCCCCAGCCTATTTTCCAGAGTGACTAAATATTTCCAGAATCTAAATGGTTGCTGCTAAGGAAATAGGTAGTAATTCTGAAACCCGGTGTGCACGTGTGTACCTTTGTTTGGCTTTGTTTTCTTACTTTTTTCTTATAAGAAAATCATGATATAATGATGATTGCTAGAAAATTGCATTCTGTAGAACCAATTCTTTTACCATTTTTCCCTGACCTTAGGCAACTGGATTATAATTAATATTTAAGCAACTCAGGTGAATTAAGTGGAATACCTGCCCTAGTTTGTAGATTAAATGGGAAGGTACTTAAGTGGAAAGCAAAACTTGTTGGGCAAGGGGAAGGTAAGATGACTTACTTTGCAGGCATCTCTCTTGCCTGACATTACACCTGCACAGAGCATCCGTGAAGTGATGATCCCATAGGTGGAAACACAGAGGGTTTGATCAATGATTTCCACCTCTGCTTGCTGCAAAACAGGGGGGCCTTTATTATCTGGAAAACACATTGAAGTGTGGTAATGGCAATGACTACACTCACTCAGGGCTCCATCTGAACAATTAACTCACATTATAACGCCTTTTCTCTTTACAATAATTGTTTGAGGAAAATTCTATCAGCCCCATTTTGCTGATGAAGAAGTGGAGGCTTAGGAGGCTACAGGATTTGCTCAGTGGCACACAGCAGGATTCAGACTCAAGGTCTGTCTTCATCACCTGAGCCACCTTAGTATCCTTCTTCACCCTGTGCCTAATGCTTCCAGTAGGACTGGGAGTCAGTAAGAGTTAGTACCAATATTTACGGTTCAGGAAAGTTTCTTAAGTGGAGCAGCATGACTGACATATGGAAGTCTCCAAGGAACCATATAAATGTAATGGTTTGGCTATGTCCTTTTCACTGACTTTTAACCTGTTAGGGTAAGATGATACAGAAAAATATACACATACACTCATGCTTATAAAGAAAACTTACGATTAGTTGGTTGGGTAGACTCTTTTCTGTTGTGACATATGATAATGTAATTAAAGCACTGAGCACAATAACTTAGGAAGGTTACAAGTGTTCACACAGTTAGCTGCCCTCTCTTGTTGAGATCCTGAGAACTCAGCAGGCCCAAACTAGTGGTGACCTTATCACTTTGATAACTAAATGAGGGCAGTGAGCTTCGAGAAGCTGCTCACAGTGAACCTCTGTAGAGTGTCAACACGAGGCTGCAGGATAAGAATCAAATAGTATAGACACTGCCTCTGTCCTAAACTCTTGGAAAGAACTGCAATGGAATTGGAGATGATTGAGAGATCATGGGAAAAGTATTGGTTATAATCTTGGGGAAGACATTCAGAAAGCTTTGGAGTCTCCCTCTCATCATATTCTCAGAATGAACCATAAATCATGAAGCATTGACAACTTTGGCAGATGGGGATAAGGACTTCCCTACTATAAAACTGTTTGCACAGATCAAAAAAGATGATCCCATCGTTTCTAGGTAGAGCAGTTCCTGACTAGTGTATCAGCTGAATTTGCAGTCTGGGGAGCCAAGGATAGAGTTAAGCCCTCATTCTCATTTCCTGGTCAGTAGTATAGAATACATCGTTCACACAGCTATCTGAGTTGATACAACAGGCTGTGTGTGTGTGTGTGTGTTTGTCCTTCTGTCCTTTCTGAAAATGAATCACTCCTTTGGATAAAAAGGGAATCTAACAATAAGGGGAACTGCTCTTCTATAGTGGAAGACCTAATAAACACTTAAGAGTCTGGAAAGGGCTTCACTATCAAGTCAGTTTTGCTTTGCTCACAAAATCCCTCTTCCCCTTTTTGAAGTGGACCCTGCTTCTTTCACAGCAAGTGGAGAACATCATAAATCAGGGATAATAACACCCTCCTCCAGCCCAGCTTTGCAGGAAGGTCAGGGACTCAAAGGAGACGATATGTACCAAACCTCTCTTTGAACCCCAAACACTCTACCATACATGTTACTACCATCAGTGGGGGAAGTGCTTGACTGTTCATTCACACACTCACCTGCTTCATGCCTTCTTCCCCAGCCGGTCACCCAGCACTTCTCCCCGCTGCGCACCTTCTGACCAGCAGGGGGAATGCATATTGGCTGAATGAGCTGCTTCAGCGTCTCAGGCCAGGCGACACTGAGCTGCAGCAAAGCAATGTCATAGTCAAACGTCTGGCTGTTATAGTATTCATGGACCACAATTCTTCTCACCGAGGACACAAACTTGGCATTCCCCTGCACATACATCCCAAGGTGAGCGGTCCACGGCGTGGGGTCTGACAGCCTGGTAGAAAAGCAATGAAGCACAAAGTTAGTAGCTTTCAGAGCAATGTATGATTTGTCAACAAGCATTCTAAAGACAAGGGCTGAGAAGGGGAGGGTCTGCCCTCCACTGGCCTGATCTTAGCCACTGGCTCTTCCAAGGAACATAGCGAGAAGCACAACTTCTTTGAATCTTTTTTGGTTCCTTGTAAAACCAGAGATGAAATAAGCTGTAACAGGATTGGCAAGTTATAGCTATGTTCCAGAACATTCTTCAACAACATCCAAAGGAGATGCTGGAAAATTTTCTTGCCACTGGTATTCCATGAACCAGATGCACATCAAGAATGTTGGTAACTAGACTTAATTTGTTACTTTCTTCCTATGCTGACAATGGCATTTGAGACAGACAAGACAGCCAGTAAGGTGGTAGTCTAGGAACACTTCCACCAAATTTGAATACTGAAAAAAGATCAGAAATCAAACTATTACAAACAGGAATTTCATGCAATTCCTTCTTCTAAACTCCCAGAAGCCTTACAGACAATTGTTCGAATTGCTCAAGTATGATCACCATGTAGAGGCACCAAACTCCCTTCATCCCATGTCACTCCTTCCAGAATTCTAATCTTGACCCCACTGGCCCTGAGCAAGTCACGGAGGGGCTTTGTCACTACCATGTGAGGCTATCATCTCCACCAGGGTAGCAATGAGGTGAAAGGTGGGCATAGAGAGAAACTTTTGAAAAAAAATAGACAAGGCCCACAGAGGGACCTGACTAGCTGACATCTCCTGCATGGCACTGGAGACCCACGGGAGTATTAAGGTTAGCATATTATTTGGGGAAGTTTCCCAGAAGACAAATGATCAAAGGTGACACTATTTTAGTAACAAACATGAATCAAGTAATTTCCAGGAAAAGCAAATACTCAAATTGTAAAGCTTCTCTGAAATGCTCCACTTAAACAATTTAGAATGAGAAATGAATGAAACTAGCTTCGTATCTAAGATCCGGTAGATTTCAAATACATATAAATTTTATGGGAGATTATTTTCTATTGCCGTTAGTTGGAAGAGCATCTGTCCCACAATTGGTACCACAGAGTTCTTCCAGTACCAATCCTCATGGGCCTCCCCAGGTCCTAATCCTAGTAGGAATCCCCATGTTCCAGCCACTTCCAAGGCCTGTTCTTCATGTACTCCACACAGTTCCTTAGGTCAATCCCTCTGATTTTTAAGTCTTATCTTGTTTTCTCAGCCTAGTAAAAACCTATTCATTCTCAATGTTTTCTTTAAGTTCTTTTCTTTTTCTATCAAAAATACCTAATCCCCCCTCCCTGTACCATCAAAGGGGGAAAAAAGTTTGTATGAACTTGTGTAAAAAAAAAAAAAAACAAACAACTAAATCAGAACTGAATTGACTGTCTCCAACAGTCTTCCTCCTACAGCTTGAGGAGAGACAGATGATCTGTAGTCACAGAGTCCACCTGAGACTAAGGATTGAGATGCCCTACCTGTTTCCATGGAAACAGTGGGCTGCAGAGAGAAGCCACTCCCTGGAGATGACCGAGGCACCACAGTAGGCAGATCCGACAAAGTGGAGGCTGACTTGCCACGGCCAACCTCCCTCCAGGGTGTCCGTGCCCCCAACGATGCGGTGGAGGGTGGAGGAGCCCCTGCTGCAGCCTTTAGTAGAGGAAAAGTCACATGATTCAAAGGCAGACTGGGAAGAAAAACTTGAACTTAAGTCAGGCTGGGTGCTAGGAAGGGAACTGACTCACCAGGTAAGCGATTTGAAATTCCCTGCTTATCGAGAGGGTTGTGGGTATGTGGATCTGTCTGAAATCAGCACCTACAAGCCACTCCCTCCTACCTGAAACCCGCACTGCCACAGGCTCTCCCCGTATGATAATGTATGTGAAGGGGCACAGGGCACATGGGAAGAGGTGTCCCTGAACAGCCCTCAGAGTTAGATTGCTACAGAGAGGGAAAAAGAGAAACTGTGTGTTGTGGAATTGAGTAGATCTTTGAAGTTGTGCTGATCTGAGACAGAGTGTTTGGGAGACCATTTATAAGTCTAAAGCCAATTAAAACCTACTAAGAAAAATGAGTCTTCAGAGCAGTTATTTTCCAGTATAAGCAGTACTGATAAGATATATAATCAACAACTTGCTACTTGGCCAGTTAGAAGCCACATGACCCATAAGAATATATGGTAAATTACAGCTCCTGGGTCTTAGCTGAAAAAAGAACCATCACTCAATATTGTTTATAACACTGGGCATAATTAATGTCACCCACTAAGTTCTAGTATCTGTTTGTCACCAGTTTTTGTTTTTAATTTAAGACCTTGTATTCATTTATTTAAGAGGCAAAGAGAGAAAGAAAAAGAGAAATCCCATCTGCTGGTTCATTCCCCAAATGCCTGCAACAGCAGGGACTTCTCCCTTGATTAGTATTATTAGGAATCAGAAGTTCTCATTATAAACATCTAGGGCATTAATGTTTGTTATCATGAAAGAAAACAATAAAACTCCAAAGTTTTTATTTCTGAGAAACAATTTCATATTCAGTTCAACAACACTTACTGGTCTTCCCTGGCTTTGTGGGAAACTCTGCCAGAGTAATTGTACCCAGAAGGGAATGAAACTAGAAGGGGGGGTGGGTACCACCACGCAGAGAATTCAAGGATTCAGCCTCCACCACCATATCAGGGCTCTGGGTCAAGTCCTAGCTACACCACTTCCAATCCAACTTCGTGCTAATGTGCTCAGGAGGCAGCAGATGATGGCTTAAGCACTTAAGCACTTGCTACCCACATAGGAAATCTACATGCAGTCCCAAGTTCCTGGCTTCAGCCTGCCCAGCCCTGGCTGTTGTCAGTATTTGGGGAGTGAATCAGCAGATGAAACTCCCCACCCCCGTCTCTCAGGCTCTCGGGCTCTTTCCTTCTTCCTCTCTCTGTCACTCTGCCTTTCAAATAGATAAGTGAACATCAAAAATAGAAGATGGGTAGACTGAAGACAGGAATACAGGAAACAGAAGGAGTAAACTGCCACTCACTACAGCCTTCTTCATCACTTCCATCTGGACAGTCCACTGTCCCATCACATTTTGCATTTTGTTTCCTAAAGCAAATATCGTTGCCACACTTAAACGTTCTGTTATTGCATGGAATGCCTAAAAAGGAACAAAGAGAAACGAAACAGTTTTTCTCAACATTGAATGACATTGAATGCAAAGGACAGTTTATCCATGGGATTGCTATTTGCTGTTCTGGAATAAACAGCAGAGAGAAATGCAACCATACAGCAAGCTGTCCAATCACCTGAGCTGAACCATTGAAAAGCAAGCCCAGTGGCACATCTGAGGAAAACCAAGCGATTGTCTCTCCTTCCTTTCACCGTGGGTAAAGGTCAAAAGAGTTGGACCATTTCCTCTTTGCTATTACTTGGTCTTATTATCCAAGAAAAGTTTTCAGCAAACAACACTACCACATTCAGTCATTTTATATCATTAGGGAAAAGACAACTGCACAGACCTTGTGAATTAGAGCACATTTGTTCACAGCCCCAGGGTTTGTGTCTCTGCAGGATTTAGTATACAATGTGTTATGGAATCGGGAAAATTCCTTTTTATCAGGTCCTCAGTACTTACAACTTTGAGTAGCATTAAAAGAATGTGCACAGTGAGAATCTGCCCTATTCACACAGGAACGTACAGACACACACTACTGAACCCCTGTTAGAGCAACCAACTGTCCCATTTTGTCTGAGACTGGGGGAGTTCTTGGGACTAGGGGCTTCTAGTGCTAAAACAGGGAAAGTTCTAGGAAAACTGGACAAGTTGATTGCCCTAACCCAGTGAAAGCCTTTTGATCCTGGTTTAGGAAAAGCTCTATCCCTCCTCACTCTGAGTGCAGTTCTGCTCATCCTGGCCATTGTCACAGTCCCTGAAGCCATCGCAGACCAAAGGGCCATGCTGCCTGGAGAAGCTGGCATTGCAGGTAGCACTAAGGGCCACTAGAATGAGAAAAAACAGAAAGGTCATGAGTCAGAGACATCCAGCAGCTGGATTCTCTGATGAACAGCAGTACAACTCAAAGGTACAGATCATTAAGTTGACTTAAATTAAAAAAAAAAAAAAGATAGTTTTCACCTAAATTGACACTCCCCTGAATAAAAGCAGATGTTTAAACTTTAGTGTAATTCCCAGCACTTGAGTTTTTCAGACCTGGTTTTGCTTTTGTGTAAATGTGGTAAACTCTGATGATGTGTTTATTTAATTACAATTAAATGTACAGGGGCAGCTGTTGTGATGTAGCCAGTAAAGTTGCTGCCTGTGATGCCAGCATCCCATATGGGAGCCAATTCAAGTCCTGGATGCTCCACTTCTGATCCAGCTCCCTGCTAATGGCCTGGGAAAGTGCTTGGGCCCCTGCATCCATGTGGGAGACCTGGAAGAAGCTGTTAGCTCCTGGCTTCAGCCTGGCCCAGCCCCAGCTGTTGCAGCCATCTGGGGAGTGAACTAGAGGATGGAAGATATCTCTCTGCCTCTCCCTTTCTCTCTGTAACTCTTTCAAATAAATAAATAAGTCTTAAAAATGTATAAGTCATTTATTTTTTAAAATCATGAGCTGTTTTCTAAATTGAACTTATCTATCTGCCTCAACAGGGTGGAAGTGTCATGAGATTGGGGATTTTGTGTGATTCATCTCTATATCTCAAACCCTTATCAAATAATAGATGCTCACTAAAGGATTTTTGTATTAATTAACAAGTGTGAGACCTTAAAGGACAACAGCCTTGTGGTTTAAAGGTAAGGAAAACACTTAAATCATTTGTAATGAAAGAGACTAGTTTCTGAGTTAGGAAGTGCTAGTGAAATAAATCACATTTTTCATCTTTGAAATATTTTCATGAATTGCTTTAGGCCAGTGTCAGGCATGGTTTATTAGCAAGCACTTTCAGAAGGCAGGATTCCTCAGGCATTTCTGGTTTTGTGAGAAGTTAATTTTATTAGCCACTCCTGTTGGCCCAAGGGTCCCTGTTACCTTACTCTGCACACTGGAGGAGCCAGGGGAGGACACTGTTACCATGAAATATTTCATTAAGCCTCCAAGAGCGCCTAGTTGACACCAAAAGCTCCAAAAAATGGCACAATGAGAAATAACAATGACCAAAAGCAGTCCTTATGATAAAGAATAGCAATCACTTGTACTGGAGCATCAGAGCAGAGAAAAATAATAGGGGCCAGTGCTTGCAGCACAGTGGGCTAAGCCTCTGCCTGCAGTGCCAGTATCCCATATGGATGCTGGTTCTAGTCCCAGCTGCTGCTCTTCTGATCCAGCTCTCTGCTATAGCCTGGGAAAGCAGTGGAAGATGGCCCAAGTGCTTGGGTCCCTGCACCTGCATGGGAGACCCAGAAGAAGCTCCTGGCTTTTGACTTCAGATGGGCCCAACTCTAGCCATTGCTGCCATTTGAGGAGTAAGCCAGTGGATAGACCTGTCTCTCTGTCATTGCCTTTCTCTATCTGTAACTCTACCTCTCAAATAAATAAGTAAAAAAAAATTTAAAAACCCTCTAGTCACTATAGAATGGCCAGTGTTTCTTTTATTTTCTCTCTCTTTTTAATATTTATTTTATTTATTTGAAAGACAGAGTTACAGAGAGAGGCAGAGACACAGAGAGAGTGTTCTTCCATCTGCAGTTTCACTCCCCAAATAGCCACAATGGCGAGAGCTGAGCTGATACTAAGCCAGGAGCCAGGAGCTTATTCCCAGTCTCCCACATGGGTGCAGGGGCCCAAGGTCTTGGGCCATCCTCTGTTGCTTTCCCATGTGCATTAGCTGGGAGCTGGATCAGAAGTGGAGCAGCAGGGATTCAAACAGATGTCCATAAGGGATGCCGGCAGTGCAAATAGTGCTTTATCTTGCTGTACCATAGCTCCAGCAACAGTATTTATTTTCTTAACAAATAAAAGACTATAGATTTAAATGATCAATAGACTGTAAACTAAGAAGGTTTTGTTTTGTCAACAAAATAAGCTATAGAACTACAGTTTATTTAATGAATACGGTATTTTTACACTTAGCTCTATTAACTGAATTATTTCTTCAAGGGTATGAAAAAGATAAATAACAGCACCATCACAATTGTATTTGAATTAAACCTTCTGGATCTGTAGAGAAAGTGTTGCCAGTGATCTCACTTTATCTAATGAAATGTTCTCCCCACATTACTCCCTACTACTGTAGATAGATTCAGGAATGAGGAGCAAATAGTAATGAAAAATCAAGATATATTCTTCAATAAAATAGAAATATCCAGTGTAGCACCCCTTAGTCATTACCAATGAGATGTCAATGTAAAAATGTACAGGTTAAACACACACACACACACACACAGAGGAAACCTTTAATTCACAAACACCTGTGCTCCACAAACAGGCAGGCCGAAGGAGTTTGCTGCTTTGCGAATTCTGACTTTCTCTCTGGACTGAGGACCTGCACTTCCAAACAGGACTGCTTTGTTTAAGTCGGTGGTGGATTAAGTTATTAGTCACGGATCTACACTCCCTAGGGTACTATGATGCATCCAACTCTTGTCGTGGCTCCAAGGTATGCGGAGTAAATTTCCCTGCTCCCTGACTTTGACCTCAACTATGCAACAGCTTGCAAGGATGGTGTGCCAATTCCAAGACCAGTTCTTAAGGACCTGGGGTTCCTGCCCACCCCTCCTTTGCTTCTTCACTGTCATGACTAGCCCACTGGTTTAATGGAGAAAAGTGCCACAAAGAGTAGGCCTGACCCCAACCTGGGAAGAACCAAAGTAAGGAGGACACAGTGGTGGAAGCAGAGCCACCCAGATGAGCTCCATCTTGGTCAGTCAGATACCAGACAACCCAAGAATGCATGATGAAGAATAAATTATTGTTTTTAAGCCACTGGGCTTTAGGGTAGTTTGTTATGCAGCAATAGAGAACAATTACCACAACTAAGGATACACACCAGCAGCAACCATGGTCGTGAGAAGGTACTTATTCATAAGAAAGTCATTTTAAAAGCTTGAATACCTACCACAGAAAAGTTCATCACTTTCATCAAAGCAGTCATTTACTCCATCACAGCGCTGGGCCTGAGTGACGCACAAACCAGAGGAGCATCTAAAAGATCCAACAGGACAGGCTACAGACAACAAAAAAGAGAAAATCTTGGGGCGGTCCCTAAAAATCACCAGCTCACATTAGCAAAGAAATGGGAAGTGTTAAGTGCTTAGGAAGTTGGCAAGGTAGCAGCAGTAATTATATCATTTCTCCATCCAATCAAGGCTCTAGGGAGCTAAAAAACTTAAAAGAGCAAGAATAAAAGCAAATTAACTCAACAAAAGCTCTGAGTGAGCATTACATCCAGCTCATGTGCACAATTGGAGTTCTGCCTCCACAGCCTTGGCTCAGCTCTATGGCATTAGCACGGACTGGCAGAATGTGAAAGCAGGGAGAAACCTAAGAGAGTCCAAAGGTTCTTCATGTGGAGGGGAGGTGGGACGGTCTTTACGCTCCCTGGGGAATTATAAAAGGGTTCCTGGTATTTCTGAATCCACTGTGATCAGATGCACAATTGTATGCACCTTTGATCACATTTCCAAGTGATCCCTCTTCCAAAATATGTTGTAAATTCTGATCCTACCAAGTAGAAAAGAGAGGGATTAGTGACTGGTCTCAAAATCCAGGATTCCTGCCTCCTACCTCGATGGCCATCATCCTTTCCACTTCAGCCAAGTTGCTCATCAAAGATCCTTTCCCTGCCTAGACTTGAATCATTAATCTTGGTCTTACAGCTAAATATTATAGAAATAATATATCCTGAGGCTGGCGTTGTGGCACAGAGGGTAAAGTTGCTGCCTGCAGTGCCTGCATGCCCTGGGGGCACCAGTTTGTGCCCTGGCTGGTCCACTTCTGATCCAACTCTCTGTTAATGGCCTGGGAAAAGCAGCAGATGGCCCAAGTGTTTGGATCCCTGCCAGCCACATGGGAGACCCAGATGAAGCTACTGGCTTTGACCTGGCTCAGCGCTGGCAGTTGTAGACATCTGCTGAGTAAAGCAGCAGATGGATGATCTCTCTCTCTCTCTCTCTCTCTCTCTCTCTCTCTTTCTCTCTCTCTCTCTGTAACTCTGACTTTCAAATAAAAAATAGGGGCTGACACTGCGGCACAGTGGGTTAAGCCACTATCTGCACTGCCAGAATCCCACATGGCCACTGGTTAGAGTCCTGGCTGCTCCACTTCTGATCCAGCTCCCTGTTTATGTGCCTGGGAAAGCAGCAGAGGAAGGCCCAAGTTCTTGGGCCTCTGTACCCATGTGGTAGATCCAGAAGAAGCTCCTGGCTCCTGGCTTCGGGTAGGCTCAGCTCCAACCATTGTGGCCATTTGGGGATTGAACCAGAGGATAGAAGATCTGTCTCTCTGCCTCTCCTCTCTCTCTTTGTAACTCTGACTTTCAAATAAATAAATACATCTTAAAAATAATAAATTCTTCCTCCTATGTGCAAAATAATGGGGGGAGTGCATTATCAGACCAACCACCATCTCAGTGGCACATGATGGAGTGGATGAGCCACTGGAAAGGCAACATGGATAGAAAAAAAGAGTAAGATGAAGGCAGGTGTTTTATTCAGCAGTTGAGACACCAGTTAAGACACACATGTCCCGCATCAGAGCACCTGGGTCAGTGCCCACCTCCATCTCCTGACTCCAGCTTCCTGCTAATTTAGACCTTTTCAGGCAGTCATGATGGCTACAGTAATTGTTCTCCTGCCACTCACATGGGAGACCTGGATTGCATTTCAGCTTCTAGCTTCAGAGTCCTGCTTGAATTTGGGAAGTGAACCAGTTTCTTGCTCACTCGCTCTCTCTCTGTCTCTCTCTCTCACTCTCTATCTTACTCTGTCTCCTTCTTAAAAAAAATTTTTTTTAAGTTAAAGCCAATATAGAATTTCCCCAGCAAGTCATTATCTACTCCCTCCAGTGCTAATGATTTCCCTTCTGCTGACCATTTCCTGGCTACTAATCTAGCAATTTTCAGTGTGGATTTCAAGTTCAACATTCTGAGGGCTGGCATTTGAACTCTTTTGATCAATCAACTCTCTCCATGGTTCACAGGCCACAGTCACAACTGTTGGCCTTGGAGCTACTATCTGTAGGCATAAACATCATATTTACAAAGAGTGATGGTTAGCATGAAGAACAACAAACCAAGACCTGAGCTCTTCCTATATTTTAAGAATGATGTGAAAAATTAGTTCTCAACTATAAGTCAGTGATATCAAAGTTATATTATTTCTTTTATAACTTAAAATATAGCAATAAATATATAATTTTATGTAACATTTATTTTATTTGTATTATGTATTTACTATCTATACAAGGGAGCTTCAAAAAGTTCATGGATAAGTCGACTGAAAACAAATATATTTTGGTGCAAAAATTTTTTTTGAAATCAATGCATACTTTTTCCATGATATGTATTTTCCATATGAAACTCCCTCATAATAATTTATTATAAAAGTAAATATATACAATGAAATAGCAGAAATCAAGCAGTATTCAATCCCATCCTCAAAGTTTGAGTTATAGAGTGTTAGTCTCCATTTAACAATATATTAAGGCTTTCGAAGACGCTGATTCCAAGCTTACGTTGACTGATGTTGTAACTGCCATATTCTACCAAAAGTGGCTTGTCTGAGAGCCTCGAGCTGCCCTGGAGCTGAATGTGCACCAGAGGGCTGGGCACTCGGAAAATCGTCTGGTGATCCATGTAGGAGCCGCAGTACCTGCAGAGACAAGAGTCGGGGACATGCAGATTGTCAGCGGCATTGCTGTGGACAGCGACCTCACTGACTCGGGTCATTTGGGTTTTTACAAGCACAGATGCTTATTATTGGCTGTTATCCATTCAGCTTGCTCCTCTGCTGATTAGAATAATAATAGTGCCATCCACCTGTTGCTCTCCTTGCCTGCAGGTAAGATCCAAAGGAATACAGATGTAATCTCCCATTCTTCGCTCCTTTTTTGGTGTAAAAAAAGTGTAACAATAAAAATTACCTACTTCTGCCCACAAACCAACCTCTCTACAGAACACAGTGGAATCCTGTGAACTCAGGATGAAAATATGCAAAGAATTCTAGCAACACAGAACACAAAGGATAACAATCTAATTTGAAATCCAGTGCACACTTCAGGGCTTGTCCTTGGCAAAATTTCAAAATACCTGCTTACAATATCTCACTACCTGGACTTTTTTCTTCCCTCTCGTCACCTAAAAGCCCCCTATCCCAGATGCCCAGTGTTCTCTTGACAAACTGCCCCTTCTGTTCATTCTTACTATATGAGTACCATGGGTACTGCAACATGGAGTATTATACTGCAGACCCACGATAAGCTTCCCAGGGTGAAAATACTGAGGTCTTTCCAGAAGTCAGAGAGCAGCTGCAAGGCTCGAGGGAGACATCTCCTGCTGGAACCTATGAATGCCAATCACTCCAGGCCCCCAAAGTACTCAAGTTTCATTGGTTCAGACACCAGCCTTGAGGCACACAGATCATTTATGATGTCAAGGCTTGAAAGAGGAAATCATTCCGGTGCTATTCAGAAAGTCTGTTGCAGGCCGGCGCTGTGGCTTAACAGGCTAATCCTCCGCCTTGCGGCGCCGGCACACCGGGTTCTAGTCCCGGTTGGGGCGCCGGACTCTATCCCAGTTGCCCCTCTTCCAGGCCAGCTCTCTGCTATGGCCCGGGAAGGCAGTGGAGGATGGCCCAAGTGGTTGGGCCCTGCACCCGCAAGGGAGACCAGGAGAAGCACCTGGCTCCTGGCTTCGGATCAGCGAGATGCGCCGTCCGCAGCGGCCATTGGAGGGTGAACCAACGGCAAAAAGGAAGACCTTCCTCTCTGTCTCTCTCTCTCACTATCCACTCTGCCTGTCAAAAAAAAAAGAAAGAAAGAAAGAAAGTCTGTTGCAGTTGGCTGAAGTTCAGGAACAGATGGGCTGATAGACCAGCCCCTGGGATGCAAAGAGAGAGCAGCTGTGGGTGGCCACTTGGCCAAGTGGAAGCCAGGGCCTGAGTGAGAGGCACCTGAAAGGCAAGCCAGGCTTCCGGGCCAGAGTCTGCTGTGGTTGGTCATCTTCAGATCAGAATCCTACTCTGAAAACATCATTATGTCATCTGTATTTCAAAATAATTATCATCACTCAATCCTTTAAGATTTGGAGCTTTATTGCTAGGAAGAGCCTCACCTGGGAGAATTAAGGGGAATCAAGCAGGAAAGGATCTTTTGCACCTGTACTTGGGCTAGGTCTAAAAGATAGTATGCATGGGGCCGGGGCTGTGGCGCAGCGGGTTAATGCCCTGGCCTGAAGTGCCAGCATCCAATAGGGGCGCTGATTCTAGTCCCGGCTGCTCCTCTTCAGATCCAACTCTCTGCTATGGCCTGGGAAAGCAGTAGAAGACGGCCCAAATCCTTGGGCCCCTGCACCCGTGTGAGAGACCTAGAGGAAGATCCTGGCTTCGGATGGGCACAACTCTGGCCATTGCGGCCATTTAGGGAGTGAACTAGAGGATGGAAGACCTCTCTCTCTGTCTACTTCTCTCTGTAACTCTGTCTTTCAAATAAATAAAATAAATCTTTTTTAAAATAGAAATAAATAAAAGATAGTATTCAAAGAGGCATGATAGTGGCTATGGAGTCAAAGTTTAAATTGTGAGATTGGGGAAACCCAGCAAGAATCAGTTTACATGGATACCTAGGGCAAGGAAGGAAGAGGGAGCCATAAAGAAGTGACTTGCTGACGTCCAAATAGCAAGTGAGCAAATCACATATGGACACAAATTAGCCTGATGCTAAACTCTAGTACTTTCTACAAAGCAAAAGGCTTTCCTCTCAGGAGCTTTGCTTTGCTGAAGATTTATAGGAAGGCTATTCACCCCTGCGAGCTCCACACAGGCCCTTGTAGCTCCCTGCAGCCCTAATTCTCTGAAAGACTTGAAGAGTTAGGCCTCCTCCACTCAGCATTACTTTCCTTCCTCCCCCATTAAAGCACCATTCCCTTAGGCTAGCTTCTCAGCAAGGTGTCTGATTAGTTCAATTAGTCTTTCCTTTTCAGATGAAAGAGACCGATAAGAGGGAAAGGTTGGCCTTTTAAATCTTGAGAGTACCATCAGCCTGAAGGAATTAGAGGAGTTTAGCCACCCCACAAGACTACTTGAACTTGCCCTTCAGGGAAAGTGTTTAGAGAGCCTTCCTAGCATTGCTTGGAGGAGCCACTACTCCTGCATCGCACCCTAGACTGCTGTTTTTGTTAATTAGGGGGAAAATAGCATCCCGTTTTCTCTCTTTCTTTCTTTCTTTCTTTTTTTTTTTTTAAGATTGATCTATCCATTTGAAAGGCAGAGTTACAGTGAGGGAGACACAGAGAAACAGATCTTCCATCCTCTGGTTCACTCCCCAAATGACCTCAATGACAGAGTCTGGGCTGGACTGAAGCCAAGAGCCAAGAGCTTCTTCCAGGTCTCCCTCGTGGGTGCAGAAGCTAAGGCACTTAGGCCATCCTCCACTGTTTCCCAGACCATTAGCAGGGATCTGGATTGGAAGTGGTGCAGCTGGGACATGAACCAGCACCCACACAGGATGCCTGTGTCACAGGTGGCAGCTTTTACCAGCTAGGCCACGACGCCAAACCTGGATCCCATTTTCAAAGTGTGGCTCTATCATAGTCTGACAGTTTCACAAAGTGTTTGTAAAGGCTTGTTTTCTGGATCTCTGTTTTAATTGGATACCAAAATGCAGTATCGTGAGAGCCTGGGGTGCATTCTGTCCTCTTTATGAAACTGACATCATTCCCAAAGCAACGTCGTTATTCATGTTAATGACAACTAATATTTTTGATGTGTAGTATACATAATTTCATTGACTGCTAACAAAATAAATAATAACAAAAAGTTCTTGTTACATAGGAATTGCTGCTGCTTTTATAAGATTGAAAGTCACAGTGAAGTTGGGGGTTTGTGGTATAGTGGTTTAAGTCTCCACCTAGGACGCCCACATCCCTTATCCAAGTGCTTGAGTTCAAGTACTATTGCCACTTTTGACCCAGCTTCCTGCTAACGTGTACCCTGGGGGGCAGCAGACAGTGACCAAATACCCGGGGACCTGGGTGGAGTTCCTGGCTTTATGCTTCTGCCTGACTCACCCCTGGCTGTTGTGGGCTTTTGGGGGGTGAATCAGTGGAAGGAAGATTCTCTCTCTCTCTCTTTCTCTCCCTCTCCCTCTCCCTCTCTCTCTCTCTCTGCATTTCTCTCACTGTTATTCTGACTTCCAAACAAATAAATATATAAAGAAGTTTTAAATGAAAAAACAGGCCAGTGTTGCAGAGCAGGAGGTTTAGCCACCACTTGGGAGGCCCACATACTATACATGAGTGCTGGTTTCAGTACAGGCTATTCCGCTTCTGATTCAGCTCCTTGCTCATGCAGCTGGGAGGCAGCAGAGGCTAGAAAAAGGGTTCGAGTCTCCACTACCCACATGGGAAACCTAGAAGGAGTTCTTGGCTCCTCCCCCCACTCTCTCCCCTCCTCTTCCTCCTCCTCCACCTCTTCCTCCTCCTCCTCTCCCCCCTCTTTCTGTCTTTCCCTTTCTCTCTTGGCAGACTGCTTTTCAAATAAATAAACTAATTAAATTTGAAATAATAATTTTAAATAAAGACTAAACATCAAAGAAGCTAAATAATGTGTCCTACTTAAGATAGCTACTAAATAACATGGTTAGAATTTGAACCCAGGTCTTTTGACTTTCATATAATAGACCCTTGATTCAATTACACTCCCTAATGAACTGCAGGCTACATTTTAATAATGGATCCAAGAATACCTTTGAATGTGTTGGATCATATTCCAATGAAGACGAGACCAAGGATTATTTTGCCACTCATCTTTCTAAGGGAACTGGAAGCAGGTTGTTGAGAAAGAATGCTTAGTAAGCGAAGCTTTCTTCTAGGGAGTCACAGTGCATGGCAGCCCAGGTCTTTAACCCCACAGAATTCTTTCTGAAACTTAACTGGGAAGCTGTTCTGCTGCCATGACAATGGGTCCTTCTGTATCTTTTAATTCAGTTGGATGTCTATTGGGGCTTTAGAAGCAAATAAGGAACAACTAAGGAAAAAATTAAGAGTGAAGACCTACTAGGTTGGTTCAGGAAACCCAAGCACCTAGATTTCTCTGGCTTCCTTTCTGATTAGCTTCACTCACTCCAAAGCCTTAGGACCCCGCCTAGCCAACCCAGCATCTCCCACTGCAAAGAATCGGCTTCTAACTTTGGTACCCACAGACCCTGTTTATTCTTTTTCCCCATGGCTCTGAGATCTGGAAACTCTTGATGCCAATTACTTTTGTAGAGTCTCAGTTATACACATCAATAGCCCTGCAGCACACAGCAGTGGAGTAGGTGCCCTAAAAATGGGTTTGAATCCTTCCTCAGTCACACAAGAGCTGAGTGTGCTTGAGCAAGTTACTAACTCCTGTGTCCTTCAGTTTCCTTCTCTGTATATAATTAAGTATAAACTATTTGGGGCACAAAAAACCCAAGCAGGGAAGTTTTCATCAGATTCCTCACATATGGGAATCACTTACATGTGCTCATTAATTTCCCACCATCCATGTTCACATCCTTTCACGTTCTTCTTGGTTATTGAATAGTTATGGAATTTCAGTGCTATGCCAAGAGTCGATAGGGGAGTCTGTGAAAAAAAAAAAATCAAGTCAGAATATGCTTCATTCAAAGAGCATGTTTCAAACTAAAATTCCTTTCCCACACTCACTACTCACCCCTTTGGCTTGTTGTTTTAAGGACATTCTATTCCTTGTGCCCTATGGCCCTTGGTGGGGAAGACCAGCACCTTACACAAACTGGACTAAGGAGGAGACCATATGGGTAACGAAGGGAAGGAAACAGGGTTGGGTGTTTGTCCTAGCACTTAAGAAACTGGTTAGGACACCTGCACTCCCACATTAGAATGACTATGTGAAAGTCAATGTAATACATCACATTAATAAATTGAGAAACAAAAATCATATGATTATTTCAATAAATGCAGAGAAAGCATTCGACAAAATACAACATCCTTTCAAGATGAAAACCCTAAGCAAATTGGGGTTAGAAGGAACAATCCTCAACACAATTAAGGCAGTATATGATAAACCAATGGCCAGCATCATATTGAATGGGGAAAAGTTGGAGGCATTTCCATTGAAAACTGGCACCAGACAGGGATGCCCACTCTCACCATTGCTGTTCAATATAGTCCTAGAAGTGTTAGCCAGGGCCATCAGGCAAGAAAAAGAAATTAAAGGCATACAAATGGGGAAGGAGGAAGTTAAACTATCCTTATTTGCAGATGACATGATACTATATATAGGGAGCCCGATAAACTCCTATAAGAGA
Source organism: Lepus europaeus (assembly GCF_033115175.1). Lineage (NCBI taxonomy): Eukaryota > Metazoa > Chordata > Mammalia > Lagomorpha > Leporidae > Lepus > Lepus europaeus. The sequence goes on along the minus strand of NC_084828.1, from coordinate 68,088,705 downwards.
CTATTGGAACTCATAGAAGAGTTTGGTAAAGTAGCAGGATACAAAGTCAACGCTCAGAAATCAACAGCCTTCGTATACACAGATAATGCCAGGGCCGAGGAAGAACTTCTAAGATCAATCCCATTCACAATAGCCACAAAAACAATAAAGTATCTTGGAATAAATTTAACCAAGGATGTCAAAGACCTCTATGATGAAAATTACAAAACACTAAAGAAAGAAATAGAAGATGACACAAAAAAATGGAAAAACCTGCCATGCTCATGGATTGGAAGAATCAATATCATCAAAATGTCCATTCTCCCAAAAGCAATTTACAAGTTCAATGCAATACCAATCAAAATACCAAAGTCATTCTTCAAAGACCTAGAAAAAACGATGCTGAAATTCATATGGAGAAACAGGAGACCGAGAATAGCTAAAGCAATCCTTTACAATAAAAATAAGGCCGGAGGCATCACAATTCCAGACTTCAAGACATACTACAGGGCAGTTATAATCAAAACAGTCTGGTACTGGTACAAAAACAGAGGGATAGACCAATGGAACAGAATAGAAACACCGGAGATCAATCCAAACATCTATAACCAACTCATATTCGACAAAGGACCTAAAACCAACCCCTGGAATAAGGACAGCCTCTTCAACAAATGGTGTTGGGAAAACTGGATGTCCACATGTCGAAGTATGAAGCAAGACCCCTATCTTACACCTTATACAAAAATCCACTCAACATGGATCAAAGAACTAGAGATGCGCCGCAACACCATGAAACTAATTGAGAGCATAGGGGAAACCCTTCAAGATATTGGAACAGGCGAAGAATTCCTGGAGAAGACCCCAGAGGCACGGGTAATCAGAGATAAAATAAACAAATGGGATTACCTCAAATTGAAGAGTTTCTTTACAGCGAAGGAAACAGTCAGGAAAGTGAAGAGGCAACCAACAGAATGGGAGACGTTATTCGCAAATTACACAACAGATAAAGGATTAACAACTAGAATCTACAAAATGATCAAAAAACACCACAGAATCAAAACAAACAACCCAATAAAAAAAATGGGCCAAGGACCTTAACAGACATTTTTCAAAAGAGGAAATCCAAATGGCCAACAGACACATGAAAAAATGCTCAGGATCCCTAGCCATCAGGGAAATGCAGATCAAAACCACAATGAGGTTTCACCTCACCCCGGTTAGATTGGCTTACATACAGAAATCTACAACAACAAATGCTGGCGAATATGCGGGGAAAAAGGGACACTAATCCACTGTTGGTGGGAATGCAAACTGGTAAAGCCACTATTGAAGACAGTTTGGAGAGTCCTCAGAAACCTGAATATAGCACTACCACAGGACCCAGCCATCCCACTCCTTGGAATTTACCCAAATGGAATGAAAGGGGAGAAAAAAAGAGCCATTTGCACCTCAATATTTGTTGCAGCTCAATTCACAATAGCTAAGACATGGAATCAACCTAAATGTCCATCAACAGATGACTGGATAAAGAAACTATGGGGTATGTACTCTATGGAACACTATACAGCAGTAAAAAAACAATGAAATCGGGCATTTACAACAAAATGGAGGAAGCTGGAAAACATCATGCTGAGTGAAATAAGCCAGTCCTAAAGGGACAAATATCATATGTTCTCCCTGATCGATGGCAACTAAACGAGCATCTAAAATGATACCCATTGAAGTGAAATGGACACTATGAGAGACAATGACAGGATCAGCCCTTGTCTAGACTGTTGAGGAACAACTTACTATTTTATTCCTTTTAGTATTTTTGTTGTTGTGGTTGTTGTTGTTGTTGCTCTGTTTGTTCTACATAAGACCACTGGTTGAACTCTGTAATCAATGCACAATCATTCTTAGGCGTTTAAAATTAACAGAAAAGTGATCTATGTTAAACATAGGAGTGGGAATAAGAGAGGGAGGAGATATATAGGTTGCCACATGCTCACTCGGACTTACCTCCAATGGTGGAACTAGAAATGTGCCAGGGGATTTCAAATCAATCTTACCAAGGAGGCAGGTACCAATGCCAGCACACTTGGTGAAGTGATAAGTATAAATACACAACCGATCAAAAAGATAGGGTATGTGTCGAAGAGATTACACAAATAAGACCAGTGTAAGCAAATAATGAAGGATAGAATTAAAAGGGAGAGAATGATCCTGCGGGGGAAGCAGGACACACAGCAGACTCATAGAATGGCAAACGCCCAAAACAGCACTCCTGCCTCAGAATCAACCCTTGGGACATTCGGATCTGGCTAAAAGGTCCATGAGAGTCTCACAGGCATGGAAAGCCATTACACGGTGGCAAAAAACAATCTAAATGAAAGACCCTGGTGAACAAGACCCCAGCAGAAGGAACAGGCCATCAAGGAGAGAGGCACCTTTCTCTGAAGGGAGGAAGAAGGAACCTCCACTGTGACACGGCCTTGACTAAACAAGTTCAGAGTCAGTGAACTCAAGGGACTTCCATAGCCTAGACAGCTCATAGCAAGAGTCTCGGGTGATTGCTGACATCATAAATAAGAGTGCCAATTGTTAAATCAACAACGGGAGTCACTGGGTACATGCTCCCCACGTAGGATCTCTGTCCTTAATGTGTTTTACTATGAAACTTAAAAACACTACTAGTCGAACAATACCCTATACCTTGTGTGGTTGTGTGAGGGCAGCCTGTTGAAATCCTTGCTTAGTATATACTAAGTTGATCTTCAGTATATGAAGGTAATTGAAAATGAAACTCGATAAAGGGCGGGATGGGAGAGGGAGAGGGGAGGGCCACGGGAGGGAGGGAGGTTGGGGGGGGAAGCCACAACAATACAAAAGTTGCACTTTGTAAATTCACATTTATGAAATTAAAAAAAAAAAAAGCGACTATGGTTCCTGGTTCCCGCTTCCTGCTAATGCAGACCCTAGGATGTAGTGGTGATGTCTCAAGTGGTTGGGTTCCTCCCATATATGTAAGAGACTTGGATTGAGTTCTTGGCTTCTGACTTCTACCCAGCCAGACCTCGCCATTTCAGGCATTTGGGAAGTGAAGAAACAAACAGGAAACTCTCGCTCTCGCTCTCGCTCTTTCTCTCGCTCTCGCTCTTGCTCTCACTCTGTATGCTTCTTAAATAAAAAAATAAGCAAATTTTTAAAAAGAGGGAAGGACATCAAGTAAACTGAAAATAGATCTTTGTAAAAATTAAGAGTGGGAATGGGAGAGGGAGGAGGAAAAAAGGTTGGAGTGTGGGTGGCGGGAGAGAGGGTAGGGTGGGAAGTACCACTCTGTTCCTAAATGTGTATTTATGAAATACATGAAACTTGTGTAACTTAAATAACATCTTTTAAAAAAGGGAGAAGGAAACAAGCAGCCCGGACCCCAGGGAGCAACTGGGTGAGGTGAGACGTGGCAGCATCTCTGGGACTCAATTTCCTCCTGTTGGAAGGTCGTAAGTTTGAAAACACTCACTAGTGGCCGGCGCCGTGCTCAATAGGCTAATCCTCCGCCTTGTGGCACCGGCACACCGGATTCTAGTCCCGGTCGGGGCGCCGGATTCTGTCCCGGTTGCCCCTCTTCCAGGCCAGCTCTCTGCTGTGGCCCAGGAGTGCAGTGGAGGATGGCCCAAGTCCTTGGGCCCTGCACCCCATGGGAGACCAGGAGAAGCACCTGGCTCCTGCCTTCGGATCAGCACTGTGCGCCGGCCGCGGCGGCCATTGGAGGGTGAACCAAAGGAAAAGGAAGACCTTTCTCTCTGTCTCTCTCTCTCACTGTCCACTCTGCCTATCAAAAAAAGAAAAAGAAAAAAGAAAACACTCACTAGTTAATTACTGTAAACACTTCCCTCTTTCAGTGAAAATAATGATTTGGTTTATTTAAAGCATCACTCACATTCTTAAGAAAGAGGAGAAATGAATCAATGTTCTCTTTTAAGGAACCTAGGTATCCACGAAGGCTGTTACTGAGTCATCCTTCGTTTTCTCAGAAAAGGTTGAAAGAGAGTCACCTAAGTACGTGAGCCCACACACACACACACACACACACACATGACCTGACCTACATATTGCACTGGGTGACATGCACCACACACATTACAGCCAATGTGGCAAAGCTTTTGTTTGGATTTTCACATGACTTCACAATCCTTTACCAGAGGTTTTCCACATTTTCAGGAAGTCAAGTTTTAGTTCATTCATTTCCAAGTTTTCAAATTCTAATTAGATAAATGATGACTATACTGCTTTTATTTTTTAAATTTATTATGTATTTTGTTGTGATAAAATTTGTGAATGTTCCACAGCCACATGAAAAAAGTATTCTCTGCTTATTCTTCAAAGCTCATTCTAGTGGTTCATGTCCTTTCCACCCTTACTTATTGTCGCTCACTACCTCTGTCTTGAGCCAAGAAAAAGGGAACTAAAACTTTTTTTAAACAGTGTCCCCTATCTTTGTCTTTCTACATTGTGTTCTTGTTGTTGTTGCTTCTTAAGATATATTTATTTGAAAGGCAGAAATACAGAGAGAGAAATCTTGCATCTGATGGTTCACTCTCCAAATGGCTACAACAGCAGAGTCTGGGCCAGGCCGAAGCCAGAAGCCAGGAGCTAGGAGCCAGGAGCCAGGAGCTATGAGCCAGGTGCTTCTTCCTGGTCTCTCAGGAGAGTGCAGGGGCCCAAGTACTTGGGCCATCTTCCGCTGCTTTCCTGCAGGGAGCAGATCGGAAGTGGAGCGTCAGAGATTCAAACCAGCACCCATGTGGGATGCCAGCACTGCAGACAGAGGCTTAAACTTCTGTGCCACAGCGCCAGCCCCCTGTGTTGTTTTATGGGTATGGATGCTACGTCGTTTGCTGTGTAAATGCTTGTCATAATCAGATCTGGTGGACTTCCTCTCTATCATTGTAGATCGCCTTCCTTCTCTTACTTTAAAATCAAGGATACTGTTGTCCTGATTTCATGTTGCCTGGGACTGTGAATCCTACTTTGCTTTTGCTTACGCTGACTTGGAACAAAGTTTCCTTTCTGTTCAGCTTTATTGCGATTTTTTTTTTTTTTTGGTTCATTTAATTGCTTTTGAGAGCAAGATAAAGTTAAGTTTTAGGTAATAGTTTGTAATTAAATTTTATGATCTTTTTCTTTAAATGAGTTTTACCCAATGTCTTTTAATGCTCTGACAGATTTTTTTTAATTATGTCATTATGTATGTTATACTTGCATGTGTGCTTAATATACACTTAATATGGCAAACCGACTTTTGCCACCTGCTTTCAAGAGGCAGATCTCTCTCTCTCTCTCTCTCTCTCTCTCTCTGTTTTATTTGACAGGCAGAGATACATAGAGAGATAAAGTCAGAGAACTCCCATGCTGGTTCACGCCTCACAAGCCTACAGCAGCTGAGGCTGGGCCAGGCTAATGTCATGAGCTGGGAACTGAAGCGAGATCTCCCAGGTGGGTGGTGTGTGCCAAGTATTCCAGTCCCCACCTACTGCCTCCCAGGGTGTGCATTACCAGGAAGTTGGAATTGGGAGCAAATTGGGACCTGATATGGGATCCAGGGTTCCTAAGCAGCAGCCTAACCAGTTGGCCCAATGCCCGCCCCTCTTTCTCATTTAAGCATCACAGCCACTGTGTTAGGCAAGTGGTATGATTTCCATTTTATAGAAGAAGGCAAGGCTAACAAAAGATCAGTTCCTTTCCCATGGTGAGGAAATGCAGACCAGAGGTTCAAACCAGTCCTATATTCCTCCAAAGCTGCCCCCCACCCCACCCCCGTCCCATGAACACAAATGTTCTGGGCTCAATAGGTACAGGATTGCCTTATGTTCACCAAAAGCCCAGGACTCCTGAGGCCAATCTTGTCATTTGGTTATTTCTTTACATTACAATATATTTATAAGCATATATATAGCATAAATATACATACACATGCAAACTAAGAATATCTTTTGTAACAAAGTAAATACTATAGTGTAAGAACACTTTCCATTCCAATATTCTATCAATAAACTTGGGCATTTTCACTATGCTCCATTACTTCAAAATAAAGTGTATTTTATGCGCCTCCCCCAATTCATTGAGTCTCTCCATAGTAAAAGAAAAGAGATTCTGTTGCATGTGTATTGCACTGACTCAGAACTGCACACAATTCTACATTTGTACTCAGGTTGGTCAAGGGGTATTTCTGCTTGAAAGTGAGGGAAAGAAGCACCGTTGCCTTGTATTTCAAGCTGTTTCGACAAATGAACAAGAAAGTAAGTTTACTATCTCCCTATACTTCTGTTCCGTACTACCTTGCCTTAGCATTGGGAAACTTAACCAGGTTAAGGGAGGAATTCTCATGATTGAGACCTGTAATAATAAATATTTCTTTAGTCAGTGATGGCAACACAATGCAGAACAGACTCCGAATTTGCCAGTGGTTGTGCAAATGCTCATGCAACCCCAGAACCCCATTCAGATGAGCACTAGAAATCCCTGTGGCAAAAATGCTTGCATATTTCCTTCATGGGAGTAGGGAAAGAGGCTCTCCCTTTGGGGAATCCTGTCCATTTCCCAAGCAATGGGAGGAGGGGACTTACACAGCCCTTAGTAATCCCTGCTCACATTGGGTGGACCTAAACTTTATGATGTTGGGCTGATGACATTTGTGATGAAACAATTCAAAGCACTGCTCCATTTTCTAAGATTCCAAAACGCAATTAGTGGGATACACAAAGAAGGAAGGGAGAGGGAAGTAAACATTCAGCTAAGTGATTGCTCTGAAACCCAGGAAGCCGAACTTCTGTAGACAAGGCAGGGAGGAACTGAACTGACTTATGGAGGTGGTGTGATTCTTCTAGTCCTACCTGGCTCACCACTATGTGATTAACTTCTGGCAAATGATTTGCCCCCATCTCTGCTTCTTTTCTATAAACGTGATGAGAACAGCTCTCCTACATCCATGTATGTTTGGAGGAGCAAATAAGAATAGGTGTGCTGGAAACACTACAGTGCTAAGCCAATGTAGACAAATTTTATAAACTCAGCATGCTTTTTATGGTTTTAGTGGTTGTTCCCTCTTCCCCTGTAGTCTGTAAGCTCTGGGGGGAGCAAGGACTTTATCTTGATATTCAGTGGTGTTAAGTGGAGCCTGACACACAGCAGGCATTTGATTGGTATTTACTGAGTGGATACAGGAATCTGATGCTGTTTACGGTGGAGTAAGAGCTAATTCTTTGCAGATACACAAAACCTCAAAACTCAACTGACAGTGAGTTTGCAAACAGGGTTGATTGCTCTTCAGTAAACTTTGGAAATAGGACCAGACCCTAAAAGGGATTTTGGAGAAAAAAAATCAGCTTTTGGATTAAAAAAAGTTTTACCATGACTTGAGTCCATATTTTTGTTAGTTGAGTCATCTGGTTCTTAGTTGTTTTTGGTTGAGTTGAAGCTATTTTATAGGTGAAAAAATGTTTTAACACTGATTTCCATTCAGAGTGTACTCTCACAGTGCTGGAGGTGGCTGTTCAAAGCCCTCAGAAACAGGAAGGGCTTCATTTAACCTCCCACCAAAGACGACAAACCTTGACGCTGGGAGACAAGGTCAGCCACGTGTCCCCCGTCTCCCCTCTCCCACTCCTCGTTCCCTCAGGGATGTGGCCTTTTCCTAATAAGACTTCTTTGCATCAGCATTTCCAGATCCTCATTTCTGAAGTGATCTTCTTATTTACATCATGGCTAAAGATTACAGTGACATTAGGTGCTTTCATCCGAAGCTTATGGGTTACCATGGAGTCATGATCCAGTGTATCTCCAAGAAGCCCAAACATTTCACAGGGCTTTTGAGAATGGTGCCTTTCTCCTTCTGACTAACCTAAGAGAAGCCTGGGCTGGGGGGAGTTGAAGCCACAGGGATTTGATGTTATCTCCTTATCCTCCCCCAACCCCTGCTTGCACCTCCTCTCCACACCTCCCTCCAGCCCTTAGATGATCTGCTCAGCTGGGGCCTTGAAAAGCACAGTAAGCCAGTGGCCAGCACCTCTACCTTTTAATTATTTTGGAAATGTTTGTGATAATGGTAAAAAAAATAAATAAATAAATAAGGATACAAGTCATCAGGATGTTGACACCAATGATTTGGGTAGAAAATGAAATTATGTTAACAATCTAACTGGTAAGGCCATGCACAAGTCAACATACATGCCTCCTTCTGCCACTGCCTTATCCTGGGTATCCATGCGGCTAGCTTCCTCATCTCTCAGGTTTCTTAGCAAATGCTCCTTTGTCATTGAGAGTTTCTCTAACCTTCCCACTCAAAATAAAAAGTCCCTGCCTTGCTACCCTTCACATCCCCCACTCCCACTCATCATATAGTGCCTCCTTCCTGCTTTATATTTCTCCATAGCACTGTCTCTCCTTTTGATATCTTGCATACACTGGCCTTGTCTGCTGCCTACCTCCTGCTACTGGGAGGTAAGCTCTCCGAGAGCAGGACCTTTTGTTGCCAGGTTCCGTGGACTCTCAGTGTGTAGAATAGTCCCTGTGTGCCTGGCCCACTGTGGTCCCTCAAGAACACACTGAATGAACGCAAACTACATACTGCTTGCCACATGCATCCAAATGGCTCTCTCCACACAATAACAACATATATACTAGTGAGCAAAGGTAGCCCTACCTCCACATGATACTACAGTCAGAGAAAGAAAAACAGCTTACAGTCTAAGGGGGCAGGGAGTGGCATTGTGACAAGAAGACATCTTACACTGAAGCACTGTTTCAAATCCTGGCCGCTCCTCCTCCAATCCAGATACCTGCTAATGTACCTGCTGCCTGGGAGGGCAGCAGAAGATGGCCCAGGCACTTGGGTCCCTGCCACTCATGAGGAAGACTTGGATGGAATTCCTAGCTCGCGGCTTCTATTTGGCCCAGTCCTAGACACTTCAGCCATTTAAGGAGTGAAATAGTGAATGAAAAATGTCTCTGTCTCCCTGTAATTGCTTTTCAAATAAACAATTTTTTTTTCAAAAAAAAAAAAAAAAGAGGAATGCCATATCTAACATCAGAGGGAGATGTATGTATTTCATACAAATTTGTGCTCTGGTTTGCTTATAAAACAAAAATGTATATTGCCTAATCCAGTTTATTATTAACTATTTCCATTATAATGGATTAATTAAGAACTGAGAAATTATCTCTGTCATAACAAAAATAATTCTTTGATCCTGCAACAATGCTTTTGCATTATTTTGCACAAATAAAATTAACTGGAGAAATAAGCTCTATTAAAAGAAGTTGATTGGTGGGCAGAGAGTTGAAATTCCAGGAAAATTGGGTAAAATATGTCAATAAAGTTTAAATTTTAAAAATTCAATGATAATCATTTTGTAATATGAAAAATAAGATGATGGTATTCAAAAAAGCAGTGCTAGAAACAGAATAGCAATGTTTCTCTAAGACACTGGTAAGACTCAGCTACCTGAAATTTCCAGGTACACTTGCACTTTGGAGGGTAGTAGCTTGGGTAATATGGACTCAACATCTTCCCTTCAAAGCTAGTGATTTCTTTGATCAGCACCGTGTTTTCACACTCTGAAAAAGATATCCAGTAACACAGAATGATTTAAGAGGAAAACACACAAATGCATTTCTTTAATTACAAATACATTCCTCCTTGACCAATAAGCTGGTACTTTTTTTTGAATTTTGATTTTTTTTTTAAAAAAAGCACCTTACTGATATGTAGCTAAAATACTTCGTTCCCAAAATAAATTTGCTTTCAAACCATATGTTTTGGCGGCAGATCTGAAGGTTGCTATTACTCTCTTTTAAAATGTAGCTCTGACCTCAGAGACACCTGTAACACAGCACAGCAACCCCTCCACAGAGGCCCCTCCCATAGCCCCACTGTGTGATCATTCGCACCTGCCTTCCCCAGCCCTGAGTCACTGTTGCTTTCTGTGTGTACACCATCCATGATACCTTTCAGGTCTTCTCTTGTTGCCTACCTGATGAACACTTTATGTTACGAGCTCCTCATTAAATTCACAGGGTTAAAATCACTAATGCAGCATCTGTTCTCTGGCTGGACCCTGACGCAGAGTCCCTCACTAGTACCCCAAACGTTAAAGCACAGTCTCAGGAAAGATGAATGCTTTTATCTTCAAGCTCTGTTAATATGTCCAAAAGTGACTTTTCTTTTCTTTTTCTTTGTAATTGGAGAAGACTTACTTTGTTCTGGAATGACCTCAAAATATGCCCGGATTCCCGATAGCCTTCTTATATGAGGAGATTTAAATGTCACCAGCATGAGATTATTTGTAGAAACAAATGACATTAATGTCCTCGTAGGTTCACAAATTCTGAAATCGAACAACAAAACAAAAGTACAGGAACAACAGATTATTTGAGGAATGGCTTCCATCCAACACTAATTCCACACATTTCCGGAACCATCCACATGGATCCTGTAAATCAGTCTCTGCCAGCCAGATCTTCATCTATCAATAACCACAGGGAACTACCAATGAAACAGAGCTGAAAGACAGAAATTTCTGTCTAGTAATGAACATCAAAGGATTCTCCTGCATGGCCACCACTGGACCCTCTTGAGAGCAAACAAGATATAAAAGCCATGCATTCAACACTAAGATCAAGGGCACTGAGCTGAGGAGAACTGGGCTCAAAACAGCTCCATCATTTAGCTGGATAACAATGCTGGGCGACCGTCTCTTAGAAAGCAATAGCTTCCCAATAACAGTGTGCTTCTCACTGTACTGTGGTGAGCAGTAAGTGAGATAATCCAATGTCTGAAATGATGAAAAGAAACTGACAGCAAGGACTGAGGAATGGGAGCTAGTGCAAACCTACTTTTCACAGAATATCCTCCCATCGGATTTGAATTTTAAGCCATGTACATCCATAACCCAAAATATGAATACATACATACAAACACACATGAAGTACTGCTACCTACATATATAAGCAGTTACAAGCAGTAAATAAGGGCAGGCATCTGCACAGCAGTTAAGATGCCACTCGGGATGCTCTCATCCCATGTCGGAGCGCCTGGTTCCAGTCCTGGCTCCACGATTGATCCCAGCTTCCTGCTAATGCACGCCCTGGGAGGCAACAGATGATGACTCGGGGTGGGGGTGGGGTCCCTGCCACCCACATGAAAGATTTAAATGGCAGTCCAGACTCCTGGCTTTGGCCTGGCCCAGCCCCAGCTCTTGCTGGCATTTGGGACGTGCACAGGTAGATCAAAGATCTTTCTCCCTTCTCTGTCTCTCTTTCTCTTTTTCAAATAAAACAAAAATAAGAGAATACAATTTTTAAAAAAACATAATTCATGTAGCCATTTAGCACATTAGGTAACAATAATTTCTTAACAAAGACTAACTCATTATTAGCTTATCAAATATTAAGTATTCATAAACAAATGTCTACTAATAGGTAAAAAACACAGGATATGTATTAGTGCATATTTTTTGCAATCAGATATTCATGAATGAAAGGACTTATGCTAAAACAGAAATTTGTTCTGGGTAATGCTTGTTTTTGAAGTAGTTAATACTGTTTTTACTGCCTGACCTCATTTTCTGCAGTGAACATATGTCATCTTTGTAATAAGGAAAACAATTCTACCATTTTATTAATACTGTGCAAAGATATTTATTTTTATACTCTATTAAAGCAGTTGGAGGGCTGGCACTATGGCGCCGTAAGTTAAAGCCTCGGCCTGGAGTGCCAGGATCCCATATCAGCGCCAGTTCTAGTCCCGGCTGCTCCTCTTCTGATCCAGCTCTCTGTTATGGCCCAGGAAAGTAGTAGAAGACGGCCCAAGTCCTTGGGCCCTGCATCCATGCGGGAGACCCAGAAGAAGCTCCTGATTCCTAACTTCCAATTAGCTCATCTCCAGCTGTTGTGGCCATTTGGAGAGTGAATCAGAGGATGGGAGACTCTCTCTCTCTTTCTCTCTCTCTCTCTCTCCCCCTCGCTCTCTCTCCCTCGCTCTGTAATTCTTTCAAAAACACAAAAATAAATCTTTCGGGGCCAGCGCCGTGGCACAGCAGGTTAATACCGTGGCCTGAAGAGCCGGCATCCCATTTGGGCACTGGTTCTAGTCCCGGCTGCTCCTCTTCCAATCCAGCTCTCTTCTGTGGCCTGGGAAAGCAGTGGAAGATGACCCAAGTCCTTGGGCCTCTGCACCCACGTGGGAGACCCTGGCTCCTGGCTTCAGATCAGCGCAGCTCTGGCCGTTGTGGCCAATTGGGAAGTGAACCATCGGATAGAAGACCCCCCCCCTCTGCCTCTCCTCTCTCTGTGTAACTCTGACTTTCAAATAAATAAATAAATCTTAAAAAAAAATAAAAAAAAGCAGTTGGGCTTCACAGTGATCTCAATAAGAGTAAAATTCCACAAAATATCTCATATTGCAGGCACATTGGCTGAAGCTCTTGCTGTGCTGATTTTGAGTCTCACACGCTTTAAGTAGCAAACATTGAGGTCAAAGGCTCTGGAAAGGAGCTGAAGTACATGGGGCGCTAAATGAAGCAAGGCTCAGTCTCCGATGCCGTGATACCCAAAGAAATCTAAGCGGAATCCAGAAACCGTATAACAGAAACTTCAGCCCACCAACAAAGAGTGCCTGGGTGGTACCTGTACAAGATGGTGCTCCGGATTGGCAAGAGGGAGTCATAAATGGCCAAGGAGTCGGTGACACAGTTGTCGGCTTCGATTTCGACGGATTCAATCGAGAGACGGATCAGGTATCCCATAATGGCCACCAGCTTGAAGTGACACATTAGCCTCCCTGAGGTCGCAGAAATCTCTAGAGGGTAGCGGAGGGACAGATGATCTGCGTAGAAGTACTGAGAGCAACCTTTGTCTGTGGAGACAGCACTTTCTCTTTTTTTCTGTTTTGTTTCCTTAGAAATGACTGTTCTAGCAATCTTTACAGAAAAGTAAAGAGCAAAGGACCTGAGGTGGAGAAGGTCTGCTGACTTTGCCAGCCTCACATCCAATCCCCACTCTCCTGCAACAGCACCTAGATTTTACCTGGAGACACTGTCCCTGCCCTGTCTATATAGTTTTCTCTTTTTCTTTTTTAAGATTTATTTTACTTATTTGAAAGAAGAGTTACAGAGAGAGAGGAGAGCCAGAGAGAGAGAGAGAGAGAGGTCTTCCATCTGCTGGTTTACTTCTCAAATGACCACAATGACCAGAGCTGAGCTGATCTGAAGCCAGGAGCTTCTTCTGGGTCTCTCATGTGGGTGCAGGGGTCCAAGGACTTGGGCCATCTTCTACTGCTTTCCCAGGCCTTAGCAGAGAGCTGGATTGAAAGAGCAGCTGGGACTCAAACCGGCGCCCATATGGAATGCCGTAGCTGCAGGCTGGGGCTTTAACCTGCTGCACCACAGCACCAGCCCCACGTCTATATAGTTTGATGGGGGTTAAACTCACCCCCAGCTATAGAGGCGGGTACATGACTCAGACTGGCCAAAGTCAAAGAAGTTGCCTGAGGATCATGCATTTGGCACAGCAGTTATGATGCTGCTCAGGGCACCCATATTCTTTATTAGAGTGTCTGGGTTCCACTCCCAATTCCAGCTTCCTGCTAATGCAAACCCTGGGAGGCAGCAGATGATGGCTCAAGTGGTTGGGTCCCTGCCACCCACAAGGGAGACCTGGATGGAGTTTCCAGTTCCTGATTTGTCCTGAACCAGCCTTGGTGACTGTGAGAATTTGAGGAATGAACCAGCAAATAAGATCTCTCTCTCTCTCTCTCTCTCTCTCTCTCTCTCTCTCTCTCTCTCTCTCTCTCTCCTTCCACTCCCCCTTGCCTTTTATATACATAAAATAAGAAATTAGTTCAGGAGTGGGATGTCAGCCAATATGGACAATGAAACCCAGTCTGAAGTCTCAAGAATTCTGCTAGCACTGCCAGAAAATATTGTGTGTGTGCAGGGAAAGGGGGTGGTTTCCATGATGATTGAGAAAATAAGAAATTATACACTTGGATATGCTGGTGGCCATTTTTGCCACCACAATAGAAAAAAGAAATTGATAATGAAGCCTCAACAGAAGGCAGAGATAGAGAGTTCTAATATTTTCTTTTAGAACCTAGATCCAGCCACACCTGAAGCCAGAATATTCCATATCTATCCTAGGTGTATGAGTCAGTCAAATCTCTTTTGTGCTTGAGCGAGTTTGAATGGATTTATGCCTCTGGCAACTAAAAGAGCACCAAAAAGCATCATAATTAGAAAAGAAGAATTATAAGCAAAAAGGATATAAGTGAGAACTGGGGGAAAGAAGAGAGACCACATGCAAAAATTTACCAGATCCTATTGTTGAAGAGTAATCTGATCGAAGCCCCGCTGCATTAAGAAAGCACATGGAACAGAGCCTGTTAGCACCTTGATTTCATGTTGCTAGCATTTTGCTTAGTAAAAATTATTTCCAGTCCTTTTCTTCAAAAGCAACCAAACATATCTGCGATTTGTTTTAAAATACCCAGTGAGGATGTGGGAGGTTGTTCAGGTATTTAGCGATCCAATAGGACTACAATAAGTTGATAGTTGTTGAAGCTGAAGCTGAATAAAGGATATACTAGAGTTCATTATAATCTTCTCTTTACTTCTGCACCCTTAAAATCGTTCACAGTTACACATTTCAAATATTTTTAAGGTAAAAAGGCAACCAAAACAAACGTAATAATCAGTCCTGTGTCTGAAATGGTAAAGATGATGCAGGCTTTTTCACTAGAGGTTCTTCATCCATTCATGTGTGTATATGTATCAGCTAACTACTGTACGGCTAGCATATACGTATACATTTATTTCATATATATATGTGTGTGCATATGTATATAATAAAAGCTGTATACACTTGGGATGCTTGGGAATACACCAAAATTAAACCATTTGACTGTCTGGACAGAGGATTAAGTTTGCACTTGACAAGGCTATGTAGCAAGCAATTTTGGAACACGGGGCACTGCTACATAATCTAGGTACATTTCTTTATGGACAAGGGAAGAGACAAGATAAGCCTCAGCAAATTTTTTCTTTCTCCAAGACTTCATTCCTTAGGAACTTAGTTTGACAATGCTTGAGCCAAATAGATGTAAGGAGAGTTACATATTAATAAATTGGATTTTATGCATATTTTGTCCTCAGTTCTATTGTTCAATCACTGTACGATATGTATATATTTACCAGTTTCCTTAATCAACATAGTCCCACTGACTTCAGCAACCCTGGGCCACTGGGATTGTGGAGGAGGAAACTAGATTGCAAGGTTGACTACCATGGTGACAAGCATAAGGAAGGAAGGCTGAGAGGAAAGTTAGGCAACAATCACCATTTAGTACCACAGAGTCCATGTCCACAGCCAGACCCTGCAAGCTCCCCACAGAGGTCCGGTTGATGATGCTCGTCTGGATGGAGTCCTTCAAGATGGCTGCCACACAGTCCTCACAGAAGAAGTGGCCCTTGGCATGGGGCATGACAAACACAATCCAAAAGTGGACAAGGAGGCCACCTTTGTTGTTGCTGCTATAGTAGAAATAAATAAAGAGAGAGAGAGAGACTCAGGGATACTTCTTGGGATGTAGACTTTTCACAGGGAGGCAGTTCCCCAACAGAAAAGGCTGGGAGAACACATTCATCAGCTAAACCCAATTCCCTTCTCTGAGTGGTCATTGGTCTGTATTTTGGGGATTGGAAGGAAAAGCATCATGTGACATGCATTCTGATGACTATGCTATATTCAAGTTTAAAATCATTGTTGTATAGTTATATCTCAGTGGAGGGTATACTATCTCCATGGATATTTGGTATTCACTCTCACCTCAAAGCTTGAACTCCTAACTGCACAAATACTATCATGTTTTATGAAAGACAAAAGAGAGTAGTAAATAATTGGGGAGTGGGAGGTGAAGGGAAGTTCACAATTGCTTTATGCAAGACTTCTCAGTGCCTCTAGTAGGTCAAAATGGATTGTGACTCTGTGGATACAATGGAGGTAGCCAAGGTGGGATCTAATACACCATGCACAATTTTTCCTAAAAACTATTTGACCTTGAAATCTTTTTTTTTCCCTCTTAAAATCTCTAGTGACCACTTCATTGAACACATTTTGAGAAATCATGGTCTGAGCTTTACTTTCACCTCCACCTCCAGCCAATATGGTAGCCATGCTTATGGCCATTTAGCCCAGCAGCACTGATATGGAGTTTGGGATTTCCACAATGGGGAGCAGATGGGAATTGAGGAGAGGGTGCTGTGGCATAGAAGATTAAGCTGAGACACTTGAGAAAGGTACAAACTCAGCCCTTCCACAGCCTTAAGGAGAATTTATAGCAGTGAAGACAGAAATCTCAAAACAAGGGACAGGCTTTACCTGACATCAGCAACAACAGACTGCTTGTAAAATTTGGAGAAGGCAGAGGTTGTGTAAACCAGGTTTACCTGCAAAAGAATTGAAATGTCTGAAGTCTTTCAAATTCAACTTCCTTCCACCGCACCTTGCAGGTTGCAGGGCCATGCTCTAACATCTAGCAAGGAGAAAATCCACCTGCAAACTGAAGATCCTTACCTCCAAATGCAGGCATTATTTCTTGAATTCAAATACAGCCTTACTTCTGTAGCAATTCTTGAGTTACTTTCATTTATCTGTCTGTGAGGCAGAATTACCCCGATTGCTCTCTTTAAAGACTTGGATCAATCTTAACTTCTGTATTCTGCCCTCTCCAAAGTGTGACTTTCTGCACAGGTAACAAATCAAACTCATTTAAGCACCTTTTCATAGTGTTTGACCCAGCCTCTGTTCTATTTAGAAGGCCATAGTTTTGGGAGGGGGAAGCCATTGTAACCCATAAGCTGTACTTTGGAAATTTATATTCATTAAATAAAAGTTTAATTAAAAAAAAAAAAAAAAGGCCATCACTGTGTCTTAAGAACACGTTCCTCTTTTAGCCACCAGGGGGCGAGGATGCCCAAGGCCAGCTCCATCATCCCCTGCAGAAGACTAGGGACGTCCCCAGCCCTTTTAAAACCCCAGGATCTCAAAGGAGAGCTATGTCAATTTACCTTCTTTGCCTCTACTTAGCATTTCTAAAGCCAACTTCATTCTCTTGTCCCAAATCTCCTCCTCCTGTGCCTTCCTCCATAATTGCAAAGCCATCTACCTAATTGCTCAGAATACAAAAATAAAAAAGTAAAAATAACCTTAGAAATGATAAATAACCATGGAAAACAAATGAGCTCTGCAGTTAAATTTACTGTGCAATAATGATTGTTTCTTAGGGCAACATTTGATGCATTGATTAAGACACCTCTTGGCACACCCATATCCAATACTGGAGCTTCTGTTCCATCTCCTGATTGCAGCTTCCTGGGAATATGCATCCTGAGAGGAAGCAGGTGATGGCTCCAGTACTTAAGTCCCTGTCACCCACGTGGGAGACCCTGGTTGAATTTTGGGCTCCTGCCTTCAGTCTAGCTTAGCCCTGGCTCTTGGGAACATTGGGAAAGTGAACCAGGGAATGGAAGATCTCTCCCTCCCTCTGTTTGTGTCTCTGTCTCTCTTTGAAATAAAATATAACAAATATATAAATATTTTAAGAGATTTTATTTGAGAAGTAGAGTTAAGGGGAGGGGGGAGAGAGACAAAGTTCTTCCATCTGCTAGTCCACTCCTCAATGACCAGAGCTGGGCCGATCTGAGGCCAGGAGCCAGGAGTTTCTTCCCCGTCTCCTACGTGGGTGCAGGAGCCCAAGTGCTTAGGCCATCTTCCACTGCTTTCTCAGGCCATAGCAGAAAGTTGGATGGGAAGAGGAGCAGCTGGGACTAGAACCAGTGCCCATATGGGAAGCTGGCACAGCAGGCAGAGGCTTAGCCTACTATACCACTACACCACAGTGCCATTCCCATAAATAAATATTTTTTAAAATTGTGTTGCCTAGTAAAAGCCAAAATTAACAATTGGGATTACATCAAATTGAGAAGTTCTTGTATTGCAAAAGAAACAGTTAGGAAAGTGAAGAGGCAACCAACAGAATGGGAAAAAATATTTGCAAACTGTGCAACTGATAAAGGATTAATAACAAGAATCTACAAAGAGATCAAGAAACTCCACAAAAACAAAACAAACAACCCACTTAAAAGATGGGCCAAGGACCTCAATAGACATTTTTCAAAAGAGGAAATCCAAATGCCTAACAGACACATGAAAAAATGTTCAGGATCACTAGCAATCAGAGAAATGCAAATCAAAACCACAATGAGATTCCACTTCACCCCAGTTAGAATGGCTCACATACAGAAATCTACCAACAACAGATGCTGGCAAGGATGTGGGGAAAAAGGGACACTAACCCACTGTTGGTGGGAATGCAAACTGCTAAAGCCACTATGGAAGTCAGTTAGGAGATTCCACAGAAACCTGAATATAACCCTACTATACAACCCAGCCATCATATTCCTTGAAATTTACCCAAAGGAAATTAAATTGGCAAATAAAAGAGCTGTCCTCTATACTGTGGCCCAGGAGTGCAGTAGAGGATGGCCCAAGTGCTTGGGCCCTGCACCCACATGGGAGACCAGGAGGGAGCACCTACCTCCTGGCTTTGGATTGGCACAGTGCCAGCGGTAGTGACCATTTGGGGGATGAACCAGGAAGACCTTTCTCTCTGTCTCTCTCTCTCTCTCTCTCTCTCACTAACTCTGCCTGTCAAATAAATAAATAAATAAATAAAAATTTAAAAAATATAAAAGAGCTGTCTACACCTTAAATGTTTATTGCAGCTCAATTCACAATAGCTAAGACATGGAATCAACCTAAATGCCCATCAACAGTAGACTGGATAAAGAAATTATGGGATATGTACTCTATAGAATACTATAAAGCAGTAAAAAAAAAAATGAAATTCGGTCATTTGCAACAAAATGGAGGAATATGGAAAACATCATGCTGAATGAAATAAGCCAGTCCCAAAGGGACAAATATCATATGTTCTCCCTGATCAAGAGAACTGACCAAGCACCAAAAAGGAAACCTGTTGAAGTGAAATGGACACAATGAGAAATAATGACTTGATCAGCCCTTGTCCTGACTGTTGAGGAACAACTTAATACTTTATCCTTTTTAGCATTTTTTTGTTCTACTTAATACTATTAGTTGAATTATTTAATTAACACACAATTATTCTTAGGTGTTTAAATATAACTGAAAAATGACCCCTGTTAAATATAAGAGTGGGAAAAAGAGAGGGAGGAGATGTACAGTTTGAGACATGCTCAATCGGACTTCCCCCAAATGGTAGAGTTAGAAACATGCCAGGGGATTCCAACTCAATCCCATCAAGGTGGCATGTACCAATGTCATCTCACTAGTCAAAGTGATCAGTTTCAGTTCATAATTGATCATAATGATAGGATTAATAGTCAAAGGGATCACATAAACAAGACTTGTGTCTGCTAATACTAACTGATAGAATTAAAAAGGAGAGAACGATCCAACATGGCAAGTGGGATACACAGCAGACTCATAGAATGGCAGATGTCCTAAACAACACTCTGGCCTCAGAATCAGCCCTTAAGGCATTTGGATCTGGCTGAAGAACCCATGAGAGTATTTCAGGCATGGAAAGCCAAGACACTCTGGCAAAAAAAAAAAAAAAAACCCTAAATGAAAGATTTCTATGAGTGAGATCCCAGTGGAAAGAACAGGCCATCAAAGAAGGAGGTACCTTTCTCTGAAGGGAGGAGAGAAGGAGAGAACTTCCACTTTGACTATGACCCTATGACCTTGTCTAAATAAGTTTGGAGTTGGCGAACTCAAAAAGCTTCCATAGCCTTGGCAGCTCATGTCAAGAGCCTCGGGTGATTACTGACGCCATAAACAAGAGTGCCAATTGTTAAATCAACAACAGGAGTCACTGTGCACTTACTCCCCATGTAGGATCTCTGTCCTTAATGTGTTGTACAATGTGAATTAATGCTATAACTAGTACTCAAACAGTACTTTACAGTTTGTGTTTCTGTGTGGGTGCAAACTGTTGAAAGCTTTACTTAATATATGCTAAATTGATCTTCTATATATAAAGATAATTGAAAATGAATCTGGATGTGAATGGGATGGAAGAGGGAGCGGGAGATGGGAGGGGTGTGAGTGCGAGGGAAGTTATGGGAGGGAAAAAGCCACTGTAATCCAAAAGTTGTACTTTGGAAATTTGTATTATTTAAATAAAAGTTAAAAAATAGTTTAAAAAATTTAAAAAAAATTGTATTGCCTAAACCTGCTGAGCCTTCATTCTCTTTTTCTTTCCATCCATTAACATGACCAAAATATTATAATTAAGATAATTTAAAGAATTAATCCTATATATCAGAGGAGGGTTTCATGATGAACCCACTACAGACAGCACAGCATTCAGTAAATAAGAGCCACTCTGATAGTAGTGGTTCTGAGTGCTTCCTTTCTCTCTCACAACTCTTGCTCGTTCCAGCTTGCAAGGTACCTGTCACTGTGTAAGGTCACTGCTATCCAACCCGCTCTGTTACTGTGGAAATACAAACTGGAGGAAATTTAATGTGCCAAGAACAGTTGGTAACGTGCTAAGAGATGTGAATAGATTTTTCAATTCTATTTGGCCAAGTTATTAAAAGTTCAGGAAATCATCCAAGGAAATAATCAAAGATCGCTTTATGTGGTATATATACCTTATGTGGCAGTTTTGTTGTCAAATTATAGTAGAAAAATTGGAAATAGCTTAAACATACAACAAAAAGAGATTTGCCAATTTTGAGATCCTTAAAACTTATATTTTCTAAAAGAATATTCATATTTACTTTCTTTTTTTTTTTTTGACAGGCAGAGTTAGTGAAAGAGAGAGAGAGACAGAGAGAAAGGTCTTCCTTCCGTTGGTTCCTCCCCCAAATGGTCACTACTGCTGGCGCACCGCGCTGATCCGAAGCCAGGAGCCAGGTGCTTCCTCCTGGTCTCCCATGCGGGTGCAGGGCCCAAGCACTTGGGCCATCCTCTACTGCCTTGCTGGGCCACAACAGAGAGCTGGACTGGAAGAGGAGCAACCAGTACAGAACCGGTGCCCCAACCGGGACCAGAACCTGGAGTACCAGCGCCACAGGCGGAGGATTAGCCTAGTGAGCCGCAGCACCGGCCTTTTTTTTTTTCTTTTTTCTTTCTTTCTTTCTTTTTTTTGACAGGCGGAGTTAGTCATATTTACTTTCATAGACATATGCAATCTAGTGCTTAAAAAATCAGATTATCGGGGTTGGCATTGTGGTGTAGCATGTTAAGCCTCCATCTGTGACACCAGCATTCCATTTGAGTGCTGGTTCGAGTCCCAGTTGCTCCACTTCTGACCCAGCTCTCTGCTAATGCACCTGGGAAAGCAGTGCAAGATGGCCCACCTTGCACCCATGTGGGAGACCTGGAAGAAGCTCCTGGCTTCTGGCTTTGGCCTGGCCTGGCCTGGCCTGGCCTGTTGTAGCCTTCTAGGTAGTGAACAAGCACATGGAAGATCTCTCTCTCTGTCACAACCTCTCTCTCTATAACTTTGACTTTCAAATAAATAAATAATTTTAATAAAAAGAGAAGGGGCTTTATCTTTGATAATAATAATAAAGGTTTCGATATTGTTTGCTATGTTTCCCTGAATTTTACAAACCTTTGTAACATGCATTGTTCTATAAGAAAAGTGAATATCACTTTGTGTGGGGGAAAAACAAAACCCGTGGAGACATTGCCAACTTCTCAGGTTGAAATAGGGGCATATGGATTACATATAACTTCCGATCAGGAAGGTGCTTGAAAAATCATCTGATTGCATTCCTTTGTTTTATAGATGGGGCAAAACAAGCTCAGGGAGTCATTTCTTTCTTACATCAATCAGAAAAAACATAAGCAATTCCTTTGTAGAGCAAGGATAAGCTAAAATCCCACATTTCCCTCTGTCCACATCCTAAATCCACCCTGCCCTCTGCTTTCCTAAAGGCTGCCGACCCCACCACCCTGTGTTGGCACTGGCCTCCCAGCCCCGCCCCCCAGCCCCTCACCACTTGCTGCACTGTCCGTGCCACTGAGAGAAATTCCCTGGACTCCTTCTGTCGGTGCTCAGGAAGAAACTCCATGTTGGTGATGCGAAACATGCCAACGAAATAAAAAGCGTCTTTGCTCTCCGTCTTACCTGTAGAGTAGGAGAGAATGCCATGACAAGGGTTTCCCATCAGCCTGGCAGCAAGGCACTGTCCTGTCTGTGTCAGTATAGGCAGCTACGTGTTTTTCTTAGCCTGTGCTGCTCTAAGTGCAGCCAGTCACATCTCCTCCACCTGCAAATAACCTGCAAATATCTCTTTGAATACTTTTCCTAGCCTCTTCCAGCAAATACATACGATGAGATTAAACGTAAAAGCTCTACTTCTTGGGCATTATTCATGTTCTAGAGTAGCTAAGGGCCAAGGACAACATGCACAACTTTTGTGGCCCACCTCCCTGGAGAGGAAGGAAGGAAAGAACCCCTGTCCATCACCGAGTTCTGGGGTGGAGTCAGCACCATGGGAACAGAGGGACCCCCAGCTGAGCATCACCCTGGAGCTCTTGGTCATTCCCAACTCTTGTGGCTGCATGTCTATGGTACTGGGCCAGCCTTGGGCTCGTCCAAAACATGGACAATTCATCCTTCCGATGAGCCACAAAAATGGCCTTCAGCCAGGTGTCAGGTCCCTCCTGCTCAATTATGGCGCCCAGGGAGGACGCTGGGACAACTGCTGCCCAGGAGGGTGGGTCTCAGTAGCCTGGGGGCTTCTGCGAACGCCCACCGCCCACTGGCTGCGGGGAATGACAGCCTCTCCTTTCTCTGGTTTCTTTTTGTTGACATTTTCTTCCTTTTTGGTGCCGCCTACAAGCTCCCACAGCCCTTGTGCATGCCTTTCCTTGGGGACACACCTCATGGTCTCATCACTTTTCTTTGCTCATCTGTCCTCGTGTTCAAGCTCTCTGGCCTGGAACAGGGTCAGTGCCTGACTGAGCTCTGAAACTCAGTAAATGTTTGAGGAAAGCAAGAGGGGAGAGAGAGAGAGAGAGAGAGAGAGAGAGAGAGAGAGAGAGAGAGAGAGAATACTCTCTTTAAGCACATGGCAATGCTAAATAAATGATTGCAGAATTAAAAAAGAAACATGAATGCTGGGAAGCAGCTTCCAGGGTCACTGTAGCCTTGGGCAGTGCCGTGAGGCTGTGGTGGGGAGGGGGCAACACAGAGGAAGGGGCAGGAGGCGTGAGCTCCCACCCTCCAACAGTTCTTTCCGGTTATGCATGATCTTAGACCACTTGTCCACATAAAACAATGTTGTTCTTGTGTTTGTTTTTTACCAGGGAAGTACTTAGATGATGTGTTTGTTTATTCATTTATTTGACTGCAGACTCTAAATTGTGGGTGAGAGCTGTGGTATCTTTCTAGAAGCTCACATAGCCTTCTCACATCAATGACTGTACTCACGAGTCAGGACAAAAACAATGCAAGAGAAATCAATTCGGCATTGAATCAGAGTATGTCCACTAACACAAGTTCAGACTGACATACACGACCTGCCCTGGTCTTCCTGATCAGGGGTCCCCTTCTCCTTTCCCAAGGCCACCCCCCAAAACCAGGTTTCATGTGTGGATGCTGAGCTGTTTTCTGTTAAACAATTCTTATCTGTTCATACCAATTTCTCTTTGTTGTCCTCTGATATTTATACAACCAACAAACTACTGATGCACAAAGACATTCCAAAATATTGTACAGAAAAGCTCGAGCTATGGAAATGTGTCACTTGAGATACAGCAGAGAGTGATGGCAGTAAGCGGGCTTGTTCTGTGTTGGGGTTGTGTGTATTTATCTCAGTTACCCTTTTACTTGTCCATAAGCTCCTTGAGACAGAGACCAGATCTGGTTTTACCACTCTGTCCCCTATGCTGACCACAGGTGGGTCCTCTCTCAATGTGTTGAATGAATTTTTGGGAATTGATTCATGAAAACTTCTCTAGAGTCCATTCTTGGACTGGTTGGATGTTTCTCTTCTGTAGTCACAAAATTATTGCTTAAGCAAAAGCGTCAACTCACACCTTCCAGCACTGAATTGTGAATTTTTCAGGAGTAGAAAATGAGTATCTGAGTAAGAAATGCATCTAGGTGGGCCTAATGACCTATAATGTACAAAAAAAAAAAAAAAGCATGGATCAATTTGTACAGACTTATGTGACCTGAACTGTCCATGGCAATATTCACTAATTCTCTGTTTATAAATTTTGTCTTCCAATCAGATTCTAATATCCTTGAAAGTATACCTAGGAAAATAGTTTCTCTGCTCACAGCACTTCTGACATCAGATGTGCAGGATATTTTTTAACGTCCATATCCAGCAATTCTCCAATTTTCCACAGACATCAACTGAGAAGCCCTCTGCCAGAAATGGGGGCAGTGACCAACTGTGTGTTTCATAGCATGTCACAGAGCATGCATGTCGCATCAAATATATCAACTTGTACAGGATGGGAACTCGAATGCAAGTCAACAAATGCCATGGTTACTGAATTCTGTGAGTAAGGACTCTATAAGAAAGAGCTTAGTTATGACACCTGTCCAAAACGATCAATCAGATCAACAAAAGCATAACAACAGAGGAGAGAGCAGGATGCTTGTGTGAAACAGCTCAGGGAGCTGGAAATGTGAGGTTGCCTAGGAACAGGAGGCAGTGGGTGGATGGAGGAAGTAAAGCTGCTAACCACTCCATTCACGTTTTACAGCTTCAACGCATTACATTTCTGAACGAGCCCAAATCTCCTGAACACCTCCCTCAGCTCTTCCCACCCTGCCCCCCATCTCTCCACCTCCTGTTGCCCTACACAGGAAAAAAGAGATAACGAAAGAGGCAAAGGAGAAATTAGAAATGGAGTTCTGGTTTCTTTATCTTTAAAACTTCAACACAAGAGGGTGCGTAAACCACCACTTGGAAGACACACACCCTATGTTAGAATGCCTGGTTCTAGATCCAACTCTTCTGCTTCCTATCCAACTTCCTGCTAATGTACATCCTGGGAAGCCGTAAGTGGTGGCTCAAGAACTTGGGTTACTGCCACCTTTCATGGGAGATGCAGATTGAGTTCCTGGTTTGTGGCTTCAGCTTGGCACAGCCCTGGCTGTTGTGGGCATTTGAGAAGTGAACCAGTAAATGGAAAGTCTCTGTCTCTGTTTCTCTCTGTCTTTCTGCCTTTCAAATAAGAAAAACTGAATTAAGTAATAAAAAGTTTTTTAAATTATTTGAAAAAAACCCCTCAACACTAGTTTTGGGAATGGTGCATCAGTCTGGGAAGGAGGACGATGCCACTGGAAATCCTCGGGGCAGGTTAGGCCCACATAGCTAATGCTGAACCCCACCCTTAACCCCAAAGCAGCAGAGAGCAGAACTTACTGATGTAGAGCCACAGCAGAGTCCAGGCTATGACTGCTAGGATGAATAGAAATACGGTGAAGAGAATGATTTTGTTTTGGACATTCCAAAAGGGAGCCTTCTTCTTGCATTGCTTCTTGGGTGTGGCTCTGCTTATGGGTTTTCGTGGTGGTCTTCTTCCTGGTGGTTTCCCCTGGCCACTGACCACTTGAACTGAGATATTGGATATCTTAAAAAGAAAGAAAATAAGAAATATTAGAAGTACTCTAGAGCTTAAATGGAACTATCCAGCCAGGAAAGCCTGGAGCTAAAAGGTCTAAATGTGTCAAGTTATTTATGTAAATATAATAAGTTGACTTGCATCACACCATACAATTGAGATTAGGAAAATGAGGCACCTGTGTACCCTAAGGAAATTGTTTCCAGGGCCTCTCCCCAACTCTGCAGAACAGATGCTGTCAGGGAGAGACCTGAATTTCATGAAGCAGGGTAGACCACACACAAGGAAGTGAGGGTCCTACAGGGTAGATTCATGGTACACACAGCTCTGTGTATTTCAAATGTTTGTACTATGTAGTTTTTCTCTTACAATCAATTCTTTTGGGCTGAAGGAGACTGAAAATAAGACTTCCTCACAGAAATGAGCCCAATTCCCACCTCTGGCTTCAGGGTGGTGGGAAGGAAGAATTAACATGACCTGATGATTTGTGCAGGGCTGTCGGATAGGAATCAAACCTACTGTGTTAACACTGCCAGTCACTGAGCCGACTAGTGACTCAGTTTCCCAAGCATAAGTCAACTTCTTTTAAAAAGCAAAGAATGCAATAGAAGCCTGGTTACATGGAAAAGTACCGATTTAAGTGTATTAAGGTGGACTTGCAGAGGGAAAAGCACACTACTTAACTGTTTCCACTCCTCCTCTTCTACTTTCTTCTCCTCTATCTTCTGTCATTTGATGCTGTGAATTCTTTAATAATGTATCTGAGAGTTTAGCTTCTTTGACAGAGAGATTTTTACATGTCAGGGTAACCAAACTCCAGGGATGAAATAACTTTTAACCACACATTCTTTTAATGACAATGACCTAGAACACCATTTCCATAGAAATAATCTCCTTTGCACTATCATGAACAGTTTGCTCGTTCTCTTTCACTCTCCTCACTCTTCCCTTTAAAATCTATGGCTTCCCGTATTTAACCCCACCAACTAATGGGATAATATGTAGCCAAGTACACTCTGAATTATTCAGGACTCCCTCATTCTTTTTGCCAACACCCTTGTCAACTCCAGGAGTGAAATGTCGCTATGTCCTCCCTGGTGAAACTGAACTAGACTAGACTCACTCGATGTAGTGTCCTCAAAGGGAGGATGCTATTTCTAAAGAGAAAAACGTTCCATTGTAGGGTGAGCTTACCATGGTGTCAGGCTACTGTCTAGCATTCCCCACAGAACTAGAAGAAAAAAGCACATAGAAATGCCAACACATGTAGAGCTGACAGGGCCAAGGTTGGAGCTTTAAGTGCAAGAACATATTATGGGCATTCTTAGTCAGTGCTGATCAAATTTTAAAGAGAAATTTGCATAGGAATGAGTACAATTTCTCTAGAGTTTCAGAAAAACGGTTGCAGGTCAATCACCAGCTGTAGCAATTTAAAACGGGCTCACATATGTAAACTCTGTTAAGCACCATAAGAAGATAAGGTCATTTATTACAGATCATTTATTTTTATAGTCAAACTGTCTCATTTCAGGAACAGGAACAGCAAGAACTGTCACTCAAGTAACAGGGAAAGCTTGCGGCAGTCTACTTACTTTCAGGTCAGCAGGTTTGGGCGAAGCCTCGCTGCTTTCTTTGTCCATTTTCCGGTGTTCTGTACGTGATCACCCAGGGGAGCCAGTTTTCACCCCCCTCACCTGTTCCCTTGAGAAGAACTGAGGCAACGGGAACTGCATGCAAGCTAGCTTTCAGCAGAATGGAGTCAATTTACCTGCACCGGGTCCGGTTCAGAAACCGAAGCTGCCTCCGTGCTGTATTGCGAACGTTAAAGTGACCTTAGCACTCAGTTTTGCTCCCCACAGTAAAAGTGTCTTAATGTTGCCTTAATCTGAGCGAGGCCCCTCAAGGCTAGCCTGAAGGCCAGGCTTCCTTATAAGGGGCAGACTTCTACAATCCTTCAATAGCTCATGCTTTCTTTATGGTTATTTTTACTTATTTCTAGAACTAACTCCCATTTCATCAATGTAAGTAAAGAATGGGTATTAAGCAGTGGTCCCTGGCCATCTCTCCTAGTCCAGGTTCAGTCAGACTCCTCTGAGCTCTCCTTTCAGTGAGACTCATCCTTGGGCCTGGCTGTGGTTTGCATATTCATTTGAGTGTCACCCAAAGGCCCATTTCCTAAAGGCTTGGTTCCCAAGGAGGCTGTATTTGGAGGTGAAGGAAACTTGAGGAGACGGAGCCTAGGAGAGGGTTTCTAGGTTACCAGGGACATGTCCTGAGACAGCAGTTCTGCTTAGAGGACTGTCACATAAACCTCAGTTTGGGCCCAGTCTCTGTTTCTGTTCCTGACTCAAGATACGACCACTTGCTCCAACACAGCTCCCATCTTTGCTTTTCACTGTTAATAGAAGCCAAATCATCTTTGACTTGAACCTTCAAATTTGTGAGCTAAGCAAACCTTGCTTGCCTTCATAAGTAGATTGTGTCAGTTATTTTGTTACAGTAATGTAAGACTGACTAATAGAGGAATTGAGCTCTCCTTCAACTATTCCTTATCTTTGGGCCATGTCTTCAGCCTGCCTAGCCCAGTGTAGCAAGACTCCTGCTAGATCACTTTAGCAGGAATTCCTCCATTTGTTATATCTGATCACCCTCAATACTTAATCAAGTTTTAAATCCCTTACCCTTGATGTATAGGCCTGCCATTAGTAAAAATTCCATTAGGTCAATTTAGCAAGAACCCCCCCACCCTTGATGTCACCACTTGGGGATTTTCCATCCACTGACCCCTTCATTCTGGTCATTTGCTACTAATTTCCAGTTGTCTTCATTGCATTTGGAATTGAGCTCAGTTCTGTGCCAAAGCCTCTGTTCTCCTACTACAAGAGTATTGAATAAAGTTGGTCTTTAACTTGTGTACTCTGTTTCCCTTTGACACCACCAAAAGAAACAATGGCAGCCAATAATAGAAGGCTAAATTACATACAAAGAACTTATACACATCATAGTCAGCTGAAGATTATTTTATTCTCATCATGCCAGCAATTCTAAACAATATCAATGATAAAATACTCCTACCTGAGAAAAATCTTTGGTATAAATTCTAAATAACTGCTGCGTTGGGGCCGGTACTGTGGTATATCAGGTGAAGCTGTTGCCTGCAGTGCTAACATCCCATATAGATGCTGGTTTGAGTCCCAGCTGTTCCACTTCCAATCTGGCTCTCTGCTATGCCTGGGAAAACAAGAAGATGACCCAAGTTCTTGGGTCCCTGAACCTGCGTGGAAGACCCTGAAGAAGCTACTGGCTCCTGGCTTTGGATCAGCCCAGCTCCAGCTGTTGCAGCCAATTGTGGAGTGAACCAGAGGATAGATGACCTCTCTCTCTCTCTCTCTCTCTCTCTCTCTTTCTCTCTTTCTCTCTCTGCCTCTGCCTCTGCCTCTCTGTAACTCTGCCCTTCAAATAAATATATAAATCTTAAAAAAAAATTGCTTTTACAACTGAATTTTAATAACATCTATATAAGCTTCAAGTGGACATAATCTTTTTTAGTAAACATTTTTAGTAAACATGACTCATTTTTTAGTAAACAATGAATTCTTTCTGGAAGTTACTATGGACAGCTCCCAGGCATACAATTTGTCTCAAATATAAAAAGACTCTGTGCCAACTATTCATTTCAGTAGAAGGTTTCTAATGGTCCAGGGTTATTTAAGTGTACTTACGACAAAGTCCCTGTCTCCAGCAACTCCCATGGGTCTACATATTCCTGCATTTAAACAACAGGTGAGAAGCAAGCAGTAATAATGCTGTGACTGTAAAGACAAAAACCAGAATTTCAGTTATTTCATTTCAGTCCTTTCATGTGACCACTCAGGGTCAATTTATTTAAAGTTGATTACAGTTACCTGGAACATGAATTGTTATAAGTACTCTTTTTTATGCAAAATGTATTTTGTTAATTAAACAATTTTTATTTATGTGTGTACATTTTATTGAAAGGCAAGAAAACAGAGAGAGAGAGATATCTCCCATACACTGATTCACTCCCCAAGTGCATGTAACAGCTGAGGGTGGCCAGGCCAATGCCGGGGACGTGGACCCCGATCTGGGTCTTCCATAGGGGTAGCAGAGACTCCAGCACTTGAGTCATCGTCTGCTGCCCGCCAGCATGTGCATTAGCAGAAAGACAAATAGATAGCAAAGAAGCCAGGACTCAAGCCAGGCACTCAGATATGAGATGCAGGTGACCCAAGCGGCAGCTTAACTGCTGGGCCACATGCTCGCCTCAATGTAATTTTGACTTGCATAATTATATACACAAAATGGAGTAAAATTTTTCACAGCATTTTTCTAGCCATTATAAGCATTCATTTTATTTCATGACTCTTACTGAAAATAATTTTATTGTATAGTGGAAGAGTTTGTTAAAAAAAATGATTCACTTGAGACTGACCAGGTACTAATCTCTCGCGTGTTGCAGAAAGCGGCTGTGACCTGATGGAAGTAGTTCTTTCGACTGCCCCAGAACTCACGGGGGAAACTACTGAAGTCCTTGTAGAAACAAAGTGGGATTTCTTAAGAACATAATGGATGGAGAGGAGAAAATCTATGGGAGCTGTGAAGGCCCTGACGCCATGTATGTCAAGTTGACATCTCCTGATGATCATGAATTTATTGTAAAGAGAGAACAGGCACTAACATCAGGAACAACAAAAGCCAGGTTGAGTGGCCCAGGGCAGTCTGCTGAAAACGAAACCAATGAGGTCAATCTTAGAGGGATCCCTCTGCATGTGCTATCAAAAATGTGCATGTATTTTACCTACAAGTTTCATTACACTACACCTGAAATCACACTGGAACTGCTGATGGCTGCGAACTTCCTAGATTGTTAAATAAAACAAAGTGTAATAAACTGTTAACTTTTTCAGTATTTAATACCTGCAGTTCCGTTAGTAATTTTTTCATACATAGCATATTGCCTATATGCAATTGAACTTTGAAGTTCATTGCAAAGCAGAATTGAAATTTCAGAATTGAAATTTGTTTGCTACATCAACATATTAAGGACACTTTCACAAACAGAAATAAACAGATAGCCGGCGCCAAGGCTCAATAGGCTAATCCTCCACCTTGCGGCGCCGGCACACCGGGTTCTAGTCCCGGACCGGGCGCCGGATTCTGTCCCAGTTGCCCCTCTTCCAGGCCAGCTCTCTGCTATGACCCGGGAGTGCAGTGGAGAATGGCCCAAGTGCTTGGGCCCTGCACCCGCATGGGAGACCAGGAGAAGCACCTGGCTCCTGGCTTCGGATCAGCGTGGTGCGCTGGACGCAGCACGCTGGCTGCAGCGGCCGTTGGAGGGTGAACCAATGGTAAAGGAAGACCTTTCTCGCTGTCTCTCTCTCTCTCTCTCTCTCTCTCACTGTCCACTCTGCCTGTCAAAAATAATATTAAAAAAAAAAGAAATAAACAGATATCCCAATTCATCGATGGTTTTACCTTATCCATTGCATGTGACTTTTAAAACTAGAGCAATGATCATATAGTTAATGCTGAACTTTAAGCATAAATGAACATGTTCTACTGGAAAAATAATGGGGCTAAGTAAAAAAAAAAAAAAAATAGTATATGTGTTGCCGAAGCGAGCACAAAGTAAAAAAAAAAAAAGATTGACTTGTGGCTGGGGGGGAGGAGGTGGCTGGCATTGTGGCATAACAGGTAAAGCTACCTCCTGCAATGCTGGTATCTCAAATGGACACCAGTTCAAGCCCTGGCTGTTCCACTTCTGATCCAGGTCCCCCTCTAATGTGCCTGGGAAAGCAGAGGAAGATGGTCCAAATACTTGGGCCCTAGGCACCCACATAGAGACCCAGATGAAGCTCCTGGCTCCTGGCTTCATCCTGGCCCAGCCCTAGCCGTTGCAGCTGTTTTGGGGATTGAATCAGAAGATGGAAGATCTCTCTCTTCACTCTCCTCTCCCTCTTTCTCTCTGTAACTCTGCTTTTCAAATAAATAAATCTGAAAAAAAAAATTCACTCTAAATGGAGAAATATATTACATATTACTATATGTAAAACAAGTATAGCAAAACACTAATGGTGGAATGTAGGCATGTGTATATGCATTTATACTATAAAATTCTTTCAATTGAATGCTTGAAATTTTTCTTAATCAAATGCTGTGTCAAATACAGGAGTCAAACACACTATATAACCACTGGTTTTGAAGGGCAATGGCAAAAAACAAAAAACAAACAAACAAAAAAAACCACCTGAGGTAAAAGATAAACTGTTCTTGGGAATTTGAGAACTGGGAACTATCACGCTCCTTCCTGCTTTTACTGGTAAGGCCGTTCTAGGACAGAGTTCCTTTAAGGCACACCAGGTAATCACAGTGGCAACCTACAGATCAGCGTTTCCCATCACATACAGCTTGCCTGACAGTGGGGAAGCTTCTGATCTTCGCTCCGGAGCGAAATCCCCTGTGCTGAGTGCAGGAGAGGAAGAGTCTGCCAGCTGGCTCACCAAGCAGACAGTGTGCAGTGACCCGGATCCAAGGAGAAATATCTCCGTCAGATTCCGCAGCGGCTGTTGGGCATGCGTACTGAGCCAGCTCAGGAATTCAACATATTAACGGCACAGTTTTAAAAGTTTCAGTCTTCTGCACTGAGACAAGTGCGTCCTGGAAACGTGGAGGTAGGTCAAGTTATTCCTGTAACACGAGCGCTGTTCTGAGCCCCTGGCATAGAAGCCACTTAGAGGGAGGTGATGCTCCCCTCTAGGGCTAGCGCGAACGAGTGAGCGAGTGAGCGAGTGAGCAAGTGAGCGAGGGAGGCAGTGAGCGAGTGATCAAGGGAGACCAGCTCTTCAGCAACTGAGTGCATTTCAGTTGCTGAAGACCCACTGCTCTTTGTTATGACAAATGGCCATGTGCAAGGTTGCCATCTGATCTCCGCTTGCCACTGAGCTCTTTGCAGAAGAGGAGTAAATCCTGAGTAATTCCAAGGTTGCCTGGGCCCTGGATGCCTGCCAATCATTTAACACTACTGTCCTTTGTGTCCTGTGCTCAGAGGGCACTGCAATGACCCTGGCTCCCCTTTCCCTGTTCACTCACAGGGAGCGTCATCCCAATTTTTCATGTCATACCACATGGAACCTTTTAAAAAGTGAAAGTATGGTGGGGGCATCTTAAATCTGGATATTGTCCTAGCCCCTTCACTGGTTTTCCTCCTGGCTCTAAGCTCATCCCTCACAGTGAAACTGACTCATCATTGCTAAATAAGGCTTCCTAAAATGATTCCAATGTCACCTCCACACTCACCGCCTTGACAAGTGGCAGCCCTGTCGTCCAGTGCCTCTAGCTGGCATGCAGTCAAGGTCTCCCCAGGTGTGGCATGAAGCCACCTCTCTGATGGCATCCTCCTGTCACAATGCTAACTTCTTTCAAACTGTGCATTTTCAATCTTTACTCATCCACTGGTTCATCCATCCATCTACCGACAATATTTGTTGCATGTCTACCAGGAGTAAGGGACCTAATATTTAAAACCACATATAAAATTGATCACTGCCTTTTCAAAGCTCTCAATACAATG
This sequence comes from Lepus europaeus, assembly GCF_033115175.1. NCBI lineage: Eukaryota > Metazoa > Chordata > Mammalia > Lagomorpha > Leporidae > Lepus > Lepus europaeus. Next base: position 68,055,452 of record NC_084828.1, on the reverse strand, counting down.
TACAGATTGCAACACTATGTAAGTAGTTCTACCACAGAGATGTAAACACACATTCTGTAACCAATAGCCCCTTCCCCCAAACCTTGTGTCCCCAGCTCCCATTACTAGCCAAGACCTCACCACTTTCCACATTCCATTTGTAGCTCTCTAGTAAGCTTTTGTACACATATCACTGTTTTCCTCCTCCTAATTCAAAACCTTTTTTGTATATACTAATGAATGAGTTTAATATATTCTTATAATACACCAAATACTATTCTTGACATCTCTCATGTTAATTGGCTGTCACGTGCATGAGGGGACTTCAAAAAGTTCAAGGAAAATGGAATCTTAAGGTAATGCAAATAGTCTCTATGAAGGTCTTTCATATATGTCCAATCTCCAACTAATCTTCCCTTGGAGGAAGGCCCTGTACTGTCATCCCCTTCACTGGAACAATCTTGGGGAGGGGCAGTGGATGCTAGCCCTTTCAGGAATTAGTTGGGTCTGGGGTTTTGTTTCACCTTATTTATAAGCTGATATGTATCTCTGCTACTGGTTCAGGTGGTGGCAGAAGGCACATTGTACGTTGGTTCCCTTTGCCCTTAAGTCCAAGAAGGGTAGCAGAATATGGTCCAAATGAATGATGCCTGTGCTGAGGGTTTGCACCACAGCTGAGGACCGCTGAGCTGGGGGAACCCATAATTTTTGTAGCAATCATGGAGCAAATTTCCTCATTGTCCAAATGGAGAAATTACTTCACTTTTCAGCGTTGCTTCCTGCAAACACACCCTGAAAAATAGCCAATAAAGAGAGTAGGCAGGGCATTGTATTGCTGACACATTCTGTATTTCAATTTCCCACAGCTTCTGTAACAAAGCACCACCAACTAAGAGCCTTAGAATGGCAAAAATCTGGAGCTGAGTTCAAAACCAAGGTGTCTGCAGGGCCTGCTTCCTCTGAGGCCCCCGGGTAGCATCACTCCATGCCTCTCCTTAGCTGCTAGTGGTTTGCTGGCAAGCCTCGGTGTTCCTTGGCACACAACCACAGCACTTGTCTCTGCCTCTGTCCACATATGGCACTCTCCCCTTGGGTGTTGGTGCCTCTGTGTCTCTGCTCTTCTTATTAGGACACCAGCCACAGAAAAGCCACAGATAGAAAAGGATTAAGGGCTTGCCTTGCTTGAGTTTGACCTCATCTTAACCAATTACATCTGCGATGACTCTATTTCCGAATAAATTCACATTCTAAGGTAGTGAAAATTAGAATTCTAACACCCAGCAAATCCAGTAGGAAATGAGAGAGACTCTTGGAGGATTGTCTCTCTCAGCTGAGTGGACTTATTGGAAAATTCTAGAGCCTCATCCTAGTTTGGAGCTATGGTAGGTGGCTTTCTAACTATTTCACCCAGATGTTATCCTGAAACCTGTTTTACTGGCTCTCTGCCTCTGTGGTGGGGGAGGGGAGGAAGGTGCAGTTGGACACAATCACTATACAGGAGGAGCCATTAGCACATCATTGGTAGTCATCAATACCTCCGTGTATTGATCCTAAGGGATGAGTGGCAGACAAGACTGTCCTGCTATTAGACTGTAAAGGAAGAATATGGGAGCGGATAGCTAATGGTTGTTTTCTTTTTGATTCAGTGAACCCTCTAACAAGACCTTTCCCTTTGAATTGTTTAGTGTGAACAGTGCTCGGTACAGTGTGAAACTGTGGTTAGGATAAGAGCCACCTCGTGCAGAAGCACTTGACCTCACATACCTGAGCACAGACCCTAGGAGGCCCGGATTGGCCTGAGTTGGTAAATAGCACTCTCACAGAAAGCTATCCTCACATTGAACTAGCATAGCACCTGGCTCGTGGTAGAGCTGAGTCAGCCTAATGCTTGATAAAAAATACTGGCTCTGAGAATTCTGCAAAGGCCACAGATTACAAAGAAATACTTCTAAAATCATCTTGAAAAATCAGATTAACCAGAATGACAAAATAGGCTTGGGAAAATGACAGAATGATAGGAAAACAATTACGATAGAAAGGACAAAAGGAAGCAGGTGAATCATAAGCAACTTGGCACAGTGAGATAAGGAGAAGGATGAAGGGGAAAACATTCTGAGAAAACAAAGGAGTAAGACCGATGAGGTCACACTAAAGGCATAGCCATGGCTGACTTTGGCCTGAAGAGTGTCTCACTTCTTAGCAATCAAGAGCACATCCTAGGGCCGACTTTGTGGTTTAGCAGGTAAAGCTGCTGCCTGTGATGCTCAAATCCCATATACATGCTGGTTTGAGTCCTGGCTGCTCCACTTCCAATCCAGCTCCCTGCTAATGTGCCTGGGAAAAGCAGCAGAGGATGGCCAAAGTCCTTGAGCCCCTGTACCCATGTGGGAGACCATGACGAAGCTCCAGGTTCCTGGCTTTGGCCTGGCCCAGCTCTGCCCACTGTGGCCATTTGTGGGGTGAACCAGCAGATGGAAGACCTCTCTCTCTCTCTCCCTCCCTCTCTGTAACTATGACATTCAGCAAAAAAACAAATCTTAAAAAAAAAAGTTAGGTGCTGCACAGCTCTGCAGAGTTAGCGTCTCTACCAAATCCAGCTCAGTCATGCTATCCAATGGGCTGAGCTTCTTTGGAGGCTGGCACCTCATTCTACCAACTTCTCCCCAGACTCTGTGCATGGTCTAGAATCTGGGGTTAAGATCATTCAACTCTTTGCTCATTATCCTAAGTCATTCCCTATGAAAGGCCTCAACCAGCCTTGCTGTAATAGGTAAAAGGCAAACAAGGGAGATGCCTGAGTATATGTTCTGGTCATTTCTCTCAAAAGCTCAGATGTTTGGGAGCATAGCTAAAATGCAAATAAAAACAGTGATGAAATAAAACAAATCCTACCCTATCCCACCCTCTCCCTCCAAAAGATGGAAGTATTTCAGAATCATTTAGATTCTGCCAGTTAAAAAGTTTTGCTTTCCAACATTTCCACCCTATTGCAAAATTTTATAGCGCCGGAACAGTTTTTATTTTAATTTTTAAAATTTGCAACCATCAGTTCAGTTTTTTTTCCCCAAACAACACACACTATGCATGTGATTTGTATAGCCTTAGCTTCTAAGTGATTTTTTTAATTCATTTCTACCATTGATTAGGGCATCTGAAATAGGTGCTTGCCTGCCTGCGGGTCTCCTGTTTGTCCTACTGTTATTGATGATCTCATTTGAGAATTCTGATTATGCTCATGGGCCTAGCATCAGGGTGCAGGATCTGCCTGTGGAATTTTACTGCTTCCCCTACTGGCTGAGTGCCTCTGACTTCCCCAGGGAACTAGTCAACCAACCCTTCACTTTCTCTTCAGGCGTGAAGGGCATATGAGTGGCTGTCTCTGCTAAGTGATCATTCAGTGCATCAGTGTGCTCCAATGGACCAGAAAAAGTTTTATCTTAAGTGGTATTTTTGTAGTTCTTTCATGAGTTGAATTTCACCAGAAGTCCTTGATTGCACCTGCCCATGGCTGCTAAATCTCCTAACTCAGGCAGGCTCCTCAGAGGACATTCCTTGAGGAATGTCTTGGTGTCTCAGCAAACCAGTGGAGAGGATAGATTCTGTGTCCAGGGCTGGATTGGGATTGTGAGTCATAGCTCTCCACAGTAACACAAAGCTATGAGACTTGCTACTGTTGGGGGCGGGGTGCTTCCCGATTCTTCTGATAAACCTTCCTCAGCTGAGATACCCTGTTTCTTGTGGTGCCCTAAAGATAGCATGGTGCCTAGCATATAGCAGGTGCTCATTAAATCTTGGCTGGTATATTAATTAATAACATATTAATTGCCAGTATTTGATGAATACATTGTTTACAAAGACCTAATGCTGCCAGCCTTATTCCTTTTTCTACAGAGGGGAGTATTATAAACTGATTTTTTTTTCTTGTCTTACTCTAAGCCTGGCCATAATTAAAAGATTCCAGGACAAGCATCTGACCTAGCATGTAAGATGCTGGTTGGAATGGTTGCATCCCATATCAGAGTACCTGGGTTCAAGTTTCAGATCCACTCTTGACTAGCTTCTTGCTAATGTGTAGCCTGGGAGGCCACAGTGATGAGTCAAGTAGTTGGACCTCTGCCATCTACAAGAGAGATCTGAGTTGAGTCCCTAGTTTCTAGCTTCTGTCTGGCCAGGCCCAGGTGTTGCAGGAGTTTGGGAAGTGAACCAGCAAATAAGACTTCTCATATATATATATATATATATATACTGTAATATATATACTGTACATATTTACATATATATGTAAATATACATATATACATATACATATACAAATATATGTAAATATGTACAGTATATATATGCTTAGAGAGAGGCAGAGAGACAGAGAGCCTTATAGGGAGATTTTTATTAAGAATACTCATTAAACCTTCAAATATAAAATAAATTATGTTGAATTTTGGTTATTATAAGGGGTATTGTCAACTCAGGAAAGAATTAAATACATCCTTTGAATTGGGTCCAAAGAAACACACATATCTGTGTTTTTCTGAACTGTTAGCAGGTGAATTCTTTACATGTTTCTAATGGGGAAAAAGTTAGTGTAGTTGAATGCAGGGATCATTTCTTCACCTGTGTATCCCTCAGAGCCCAGCTGTGAATGTGGAAGTCAGCCTTGTATAGTGAACTCCTAAGGCTTTGGATTCATAACGTGCAGGGCTCAAATTCCAGTTCTTCCCTCTGATTAGCTGTGGTGTGGTGAACTAGCCTTTAACTTCTATCTTCCTCACTTCCTTTATCTATCAATTAATGTAAACATTTATCTTGCAGGGTTGTTATAAGTATTAAATGAGATGGACTACATGGAGTGCCTGATGCCTAAGAAATGCTAAATAAGTATCTGCTATGGTTTGAATTTGTGTATCACTCCAAAATCCATGAGTTGGAACCTAAACCACAAGATGTTTCTAGTAAGAGGTGAGGCCTACGGGAGGGGGGTGATTAGGCAATAAAGGCTTTGCTTTTAAGAATGGGATTAGGGGCCGACACTGTGGTTCACGTGGTTAATCCTCCACCTGCGGCGCCGGCATCCCATATGGGCGCTGGTTCTAGTCCCGGTTGCTCCTCTTCCAGTCCAGCTCTCTGCTGTGGCCCAGGAGGGCAGTGGAGGATGGCCCAAGTGCTTGGGTCCTGCACCCGCATGGGAGACCAGGAGGAAGCACCTGGCTCCTGGCTTCGGGTCGGCACAGTGCCAGCCGTGGCGGCCATTTGGGGGGTGAACCAACGGAAGGAAGACCTTTCTCTCTGTCTCTCTCTCTCTCTTACTGTCTAACTCTGCCTGTCCAAAAAAAAAAAAAAAAGAGGTCAGAGAACTGCCTAGTCCATCTCTCTCTCTCTCAAGATTTATTTTTGAAAGGCAAGGATACAGAGAGACAGAGACAGAGAGAGATTGATCTTCCATCTATTGGTTCACTCCCCAAAGAGCTGCAATGGCCAAGGCTGGGCCAGGCTGAAGCCAGGAACCAGGAGATTCTTCTGGGTCTCCCACATAGGTGCAAGGTCCCATCTTCTGCTGCTTTCCCAGGCACATTAGCAGGGAGCTGGATCGGAAGTGGAGGAGCTGGGACTTTACCCACTAGGCCACAGCGCCGACCCCAGTCCTTCTTCTCTTGCCCCATGTGAGGACACAGTGCTCACCTCCCGCAGGGCACACAGCAACAAGGTGCCCTCCAGGCAGCAGACAGCAAGCCCTCAGCAGACACTGAACCTTCTGATCCTTGATCTGCAGCCTTCAAAGCTGTGAAGGATCCATTTATATTATTTATACATTACCCAGTATAAAGTATTTTCTTATAGCATGCCTGACAGATTAAAATAATATCTCTTGAGTGAAGTTCCTGTAAGCCACTAGTTTCCCCTTCAGTTCATTCTGAAATGGAATGTTTTCGTAGGCGGCATTTCTCGTTTTGCAAACTATATGAGCCAAAATCATCCTAGCAGAGACTGATGTGATGTTCTCTTAAAGAATTATTGATCCAAGAATGTGGAACCAGATGGGTCTTTAACTTTATCATACAAAAGGCCATTCAAGAGCTGTTTCATTAAAATAAAGGTCAGTAGCACAATATTTGTTCTAAACTCATTTGAATCACAGTGAGATTTATCCCTGTCCTTCCAAATCGCTGTACCTCCTCGGTTCGGGGCTATAAAAGTTGTCATATTTATTCTGAGAATATATTGTAGGCTCAGAACCACATCAGATTTCACTGAGTGACAAATCAATTAACTGCATTTTGCGTTAGCCTTCTTGCTGAAGATACTCAAGTTGAATCTTGGAGACAATGATTTGTGTCCTAGTGCCACATTCTGCAATCATGTTCACCAGTCAACCCTGCAGTCTCTACGGATCCCATCTACTTCACAGTCACTGGCAAGCATGAGTTGCTCCACAGATCTAATGTACCCTGTGGCAGAGATGAAAAACGTTGAGTTGTACTCGGCAACCATCAGATTCCTTCCCAGCTGCCCAGAAGGACATCAAGTTCTACTAACATCCTGACATGCAGCCAGTGTCTGTGGAAATAGACACAGTATTTTTTTCAAGGAATAGTGCTGATGGGAGTGTAATAGCTACACTTTTTGTTTTGCAGGTGAAGCTATAAACTGCTAGTATGAATAATAATTTAACAATATTTATGAAAAATGGGCAACTGGCAACTAAGGAAGCATCTTAGGGTAATCATTAAAATACATATCCATAAGAAGGTTTCTTGGGGCTGGGGCTGTGGCACAGCCAGTTAAGCTGTCATCTGCAGTGCTGGCATCCCATATGGGAGCTATTTGAGTCCTGGCTGCTCCACTTCCAATCCACTCCCTGCTAATGCACCTGGGAAAGCAGTGGAGGATGACCCAAGTCCTTAGGCCCCTGCCACCCATGTGGGAGACCCTGAAGAACTCCAGGCTCCTGGCTTCAGCCTGGCCCAGCCCCAGCCGTTGAAGCCATTTGGAGAGTGAACCAGTAGATAGAAGATCTCTTTCTTTCTCTCTGTCTCTCCTCACTCTCTCTGTAACTGACTTTCAAATGAAATAAATAAATCTTTTCAAAATTTTTTAAAGAAGAAAAATACCCATTGTAAACTAAGCAACTTTACAAAAAGAGAAGGTGTCTTACAGTATTAATTTTGATGACAGTATTTGGAAACCTTGAAGAATTCAAGAATAAGAGATTAAATAAATGAAAGATGATACAGCCCCTTAACGGATTTTCTTTTTTATTTTCTTTTTATTTATTTTGAAAGGCAGAGTTACAGAGAGAGACAGACAGACAGACAGAGAGAAAGTCTTTTCTCCACTGGCTCACTCCCCAAATGGCTGCAACAGCTGGAGCTGGGACAGGCTGAAGCCAGGAGCCAGGAACCAGGGTCTCCCACATGGGTGGGTTCAGGAGCTCAAGGACTTGGGCTATCTTCAACTGGCTTCCCAGGCACATTAACAAAGAGTTGGATAAGTAGTGGAGCAGCCAGTACTCCAACTGGCATCCATATAGGATGTTGATGCTGCAGGCGACAGCTTAACCTGCGAAGCCACAGCACCAGCCCTCCTTTGTGGACTTTCAATGAAAAGGTTTTCAGTCATCTCCACGTAGAGGAACCATCCATGGAGAAAGGCCCAGCTTCCTCTTCCAGTTGTGCTGGGGCAGATCCATGAGTCATGTCTTCCTATTTCCTGAGAAGATACCTGCCGTCTCCTTTCCTACAAAGCTTTAGCAGTTGGCCAGGGAATGCAGTGGCGTCAAGGTTACTCATAATAAGCACATGGGAGAACATTAACAAGCCTGTGCGAAAGATGACCTGCAATCTACACCATGCAAAAAGCTGGCCTTGGCCTGTTTAAACGAGGAAAATTCGTCTTCAAAGTATCTAAGAAAAGTAGGCACATAAAAACACTTGCAAGGATGATGTGCTCATTTCTGCCAAGAGTGTTCCCATAATTTAAAATTTTATCTCTGCAGGTTACAAGTATCACAGCAGTGAAAGAATGATATAGTGCTTGAAAAATTGTGCTGATTTGAGGCTGTGGCAATTAAATTTTCTATCAACAATAGTGTGGCGACCTATTATGCCATTAAAGCTTTCTGTAAGTGGTCACTGAAATGGCAGAATACTTGCAAATAAAAACAAAAGTTAATAAAAAGTGACCTTTCAGGTTCCATTGACATAAGACTTGGCTTCAGTGACAGTTATTGGTCAGAGGGATGACATGGAGAGTAGACAGTTCTGGCTCCATCTGATCCCTGGAGTCTTTCTGTCTTTGGCTTATCAGAACAACAGAAATGGGACCCGCATTCCCACTGCAGTCTGGTGCACCCCTATAAATGTCACTAGCTTTTGGCAAATCTTTCCGTTTCTGTGGTCTCCAAGGTTCTTGACAGTGGCTCCCGGGTTGAGGAGTTGCTGTGTGAAGCCGAGAGGTCCGGAGCCATGAAGGGTTTTGGATATTCCACATCCAGCTGGGCACTAGTATGCCTTTTAGCGGTACAAATGCTAACTGGTTTAGCCCTTTAAAAAATGACTTGAAAACAAACATCTTTAATGACTTCCTCTGAGATGCTGACGATTTTACCCTCCCTCCTAGAGATTCAAGATGGAAGAAGACACAGAAATTCTCAAGTCCCTGCGCCCCTTGCTCCAGTCCACTAGGGAGGCGTTTGTCTACCACCTTCCTCAGTGTTAACCTTACTGGGTCCAGGCAGGTGGTGACAAGTGGCAAACCAACCAGATACACTCCTCTGATGGCACAAAAACTCTTCTAGCAAACATCCTCTGAGCATCTCAGGCCAGAGAATTTCCCCCTGAGAACCAAGTGAACCGTACTCTCATTTGGCCCTTACACTTAAGTAGGCAATTAATGATACTAAGAACTGACAGGTATTTTCTGTTTACTCAACTAGACTACAAATGTGTTCAAATAAAGCAGGGTTATATGTTTCTTTGCATCTCTCAGTGTAACATATAATTTTTATAGTATATTAGAGACTCAATAACACTTGCTGACTGATCAATGGGGGTAGTTTTCTAGTTTTTTTTTTTTTAAGATTAATTAATTTACTTCAAAGGAAGAGTTTCAGAGAGAAGGAGAGACAGAGAGAGAGATCTTCCATCTTCTGGTTCACTCCCCAAATGGCCACAGTGGCTGGAACTGAGTGGATCTTAAGCCAAGAGCAGGAGCTTCTTTTGGGTCTCTCACGTGTGGGTACAGGGACCCTTGCACTGGGTCCATCTTCCATTGCTTTCCCAGGCCATAAGAAGGGAGCTGGATTGGAAGTGGAGCAGCTGGGATAGGAACTGTCGCCCATATAGGATGCCGGCACCTCAGGTGACAGCTCTACCCACTACGCACAGCACTAGCTCTGTCTTTTTCATACCTTTAGCATCTAGATAGTTTTTCCTGATTACTAGGACAGTAACTAAATAGATTAATGAAGATGTTATTAGCTATTGATGCCTCAGGAAGAATTTGGGAGAGAAACAGTAGAAAGGCCACGTAACAGAAAAGAATAAGCATGCTCTGGAAGTCTAGAAAGCTGGATTTAAATTCTGTTTCAAAACTTAATTAGCTGGCCGGCGCTGTGGCTTAACAGGCTAATCCTCCGCCTTGCGGCGCCGGCACACCGGGTTCTAGTCCTGGTTGGGGTGCCGGATTCTATCCCGGTTGCCCCACTTCCAGGCCAGCTCTCTGCTATGGCCCGGGAGTGCAGTGGAAGATGGCCCAAGTCCTTGGGCCCTGCACCTGCATGGGAGATCAGGAGAAGCACCTGGCTCCTGGCTTCAGATCAGCGCCATGCGCCGGCCACAGCGACCATTGGAGAGTGAACCAACGGCAAAAAGGAAGACCTTTCTCTCTGTCTCTCTCTCTCACTATCCACTCTGCCTGTCCAAAAAAAAAAAAAAAATTAATTAGCAGCCAGCGCCACAGCTCACTAGGCTAATCCTCCGCCTGCGGCGCCAGTACACCGGGTTCTAGTCCCGGTTGCTCCTCTTCCAGGCCAGCTCTCTGCTGTGGCCCGGGAGTGCAGTGGAGGATGGCCCAAGTGCTTGGGCCCTGCACCTGCATGGGAGACCAGGAAGAAGCACCTGACTCCTGGCTTCAGATCGGTGCAGCCCGCCGGCCATAGCGTCCATTTGGGGAGTGAACCAATGGAAGGTTTCTCTCTGTCTCTGTCTCTCTTTCTCACTAACTCTGCCTGTCCAAAAAAAAAAAGGTTATTTTGGATAAGTCATTTCACATCTGGTCTCCAGTAGTGTTACTAATAAAATCTGGAGCTTGAAATAGGCAATTTCTGTATGATCTTGGGCGAGGAAAACTCAAGGATCAGGACACAGAGTCATTTTACCAAAGTGAGTCACCAAAAAGCCCATCCAGTTAAAAAGAAATAAAAATTGAGTTCACTCAGAGAAAATGTCCAACAGAATTTCCAGATTCATTGTTGGAATTGTTAGATGATATTTTATCTAGGACTATTCATACTCATGTTCCCAAGAGAAATCAGTCTATAGTTTTCTATGCTTTTCCTTATTGGGTTTTGGAATCAGTGTCAAAATTAGCCTCATGAAGTGAGTTGGACCCAATATATTTATCTTTAACATTTCTTAAACATATCAGTCTCTCTATATTTATCTCAATCAACACAATTTTCTTAGGACACACGCCTACCCTTTTTTTTTTTTTTAATTTTTTTTTTTTGACAGGCAGAGTGGACAGTAGAGGGAGACAGAGAGAAAGGTCTTCCTTTTGCCGTTGGTTCACCCTCCAATGGCCACCGCGGTAGGCGCGCTGCGGCCGGCGCACCGCGCTGTTCCGATGGCAGGAGCCAGGTGCTTCTCCCGGTCTCCCATGCGGGTGCAGGGCCCAAGCACTTGGGCCATCCTCCACTGCACTCCCTGGCCACAGCAGAGAGCTGGCCTGGAAGAGGGGCAACCGGGACAGGATCGGTGCCCCGACCGGGACTAGAACCCGGTGTGCCGGCGCCGCAAGGCGGAGGATTAGCCTGTTAAGCCACGGCACCGGCCTATGCCTACCCTTTTGTCTGTAATTCTGCATCCATGGCATAGACACAACACATTAGTAATATCTAGAACTTTAATTTTGTGCTGCCATAGATATGCTTTCTCTATTTTATAGTCCTTTTTTAGTTAACCAAGAATGAAGTTTCTTTTTTTTTATAGAGGTTTATTTTATCTATTTGAAAGACAGAGTTAACGAGAGAGGCAGAGCCAGAAGGAGAGAGAGAGAGAGAGAGACAGAAAGAGAGAGGTCTTCCTTCTGCTGGTTCACTCCCCAGTTGGCCGCAATGGCCAGAGCTGGGCCAATCTGAAGCCAGGAGCCAGAAGCCTCCTCCAGGTCTCCCACACAGGTTCAGAGGCCCAAGAACTTGGGCCATCTTCTACGGCTTTCCCAGGCCATAGCAGAGAGCTGGATTGGAAGTGGAGCACCTGAGACTCCAACCAGTGCCCACATGGGATGCTGACACTGCAGGCAGCAGCGTTAACCCACTGCACCACAGCGCCAGCCCTGAAGTTTCTTTTTTTCCTTTTTTTTTTTTTTTTTTAATTTTTTTTTTTTTTTTTTTTTTTTTTTTTATTTTTGACAGGCAGAGTGGACAGTGAGAGAGAGAGACAGAGAGAAAGGTCTTCCTTTTTGCCGTTGGTTCACCCTCCAATGGCCGCCGCGGTAGCGCGCTGCGGCCGGCACACCGCGCTGTTCCGATGGCAGGAGCCAGGTGCTTCTCCTGGTCTCCCATGGGGTGCAGAGCCCAAACACTTGGGCCATCCTCCACTGCACTCCCTGGCCACAGCAGAGAGCTGGCCTGGAAGAGGGGCAACCGGGACAGGATCGGTGCCCCGACCGGGACTAGAACCCGGTGTGCCGGCGCCGCAAGGCGGAGGATTAGCCTGTTGAGCCACGGCGCCGGCCTCTTTTTTTCCTTTTTAAGATTTATTTTATTTATTTGAAAGACAGAGCTACCAAGAAAGGGGGAGAGAGAGAGAGAGAGAGAGAGAGAGAGAGAGAGAGGTCTTCCTCCATCCACTGGTTCACTCCCCAAATGGCCACAATGGCCAGAGGTGAGCCAATCCAAAGTCAGGAGCAAGGAGTTTCTTCCAGGTCTCTCATATGGGTGCAGAGGCCTAAGAACTTGGGCCATCTTTCACTGCTTTTCCAGGCACATTGGCAGGGAGCGGATTGGAAGTGGCGCAGCTGGGATTTGAACCGGCACTCATATGGTATGACGGCGCTGCAGACCAGGGCTTTAACCCTCTATGCCACAGTGCTGGCCCAAGAATGAAGCTTCTAAGTAATTTACTTACTCTCACTTATCATATCTGACTGTATTTTCCTGGCAAGATATTTTTCTTACTGGAGTACTTAATACAATGATTTTCAAAGATGATCTTTGTTAATATTTCTACTTAACTTTTGCATTTAAAATGATTAATTAGCTAAATAGAAAATTCTATTACCTTTTTTCCCCATTAGCACTTTGAAACTATTACTTTCTATATCCAGGGTACCTGTTCAAAAGTCCAATGTAAATCGGATTCTTTTTTCTTACATATGAACACAATTTTACTCTTTAAAAGATATCAAAGTTTTTGTTTTCCATGGTCAGACATTCTACTATGATGTTTCCCACTGAAGACTCTTGCTTTTTTGGCTATGTACGAGTCTTCTAATACCTAGTTCTCTCTTTTTTTAATTCTGGGAGAGTCTCAAAATTATTTCATCAAAATTTTCCTCCCTTGCATTGTTTTTTTCTCTTTCCCTTCTGAGATTCCTATTTCATAACATTTCTATTGCTTTTATCATCTATTTGTGTCTATTACTTTCACAGGGTGCCTTGTCTTGATATTCCAATTTGTTCTTGGTATCCATTCTGCTATCAACCTTTATATCATTCCTTTCTCATATTTTATATCTCAGGTTGGTGCTTTTCTTCACAATGGATCATTGCTTTATGTTTCCAGGGTTTTCACTTTTCATTTGCAGCATACTTGTGAGGCTAAAGGTAAATTATTCTTCTGCTTGGCCCACGGCGACAATGACTACAGCCCTCGGGCTCCTCAGCTGCTCCTGTGAGTTCTTATTTCCCTGAGGTCATCTACTACTTTTGATTGCAAATGCCAAGTGCAGAAAGAGGGAGAAAATATCTCTGGGCCCCAGCTTGGATCATTTCTGGTGACATTTGGGAGCTGGAAATATATGGAGGCAGACATTCTTCGGATTACAAACTGGACTGTTGCATTCTGTTATCACCCTCCCTGATCCCCACCACTCGTGGTAACCCTCTGCACTGGGCCTCACATGTCTCAAGAGCCTCATTTCTCGGTTACAATCATCAGAGAGGAGTGTTGGGGTGGATGCCGGGGGTGGATGGATGGTTTGGCGCTGGGAGGAGGAAGTGCACGGCGTGGGCGCATCCTCCAGTGCTCGGAGTGCCTGCTGGGCGTTCCAGCTGGCCTCCAGCACTGCCCCGGATCCGGCAAGCTGCTTCCTGCTGACTAGGAGCTCATTTTGCTTTATTCTGCCTTTTGGCCTCTCTGTTATAGCAATGCTGGAGCCAGGGCAATATGGGAGACAGAACAGGGCAGAGCCTGAAAACCCTCGTCCAGCCCATCTTTCCCCTGATTGGAGGCTGTTTCCCAAGCACCCTGTCCCCAGCCCCCAACCCCAGAGACCTGCCCACTTGCTTTGCCTCCCACTCTCATTTCACTCATTGGAATCCATCCACTGCCCTCTCTTAGGTCTGTGGCAACTCCAAGTTCAGGTTTGGGGAAAGAATTCAGCTTCCTGTTTGGGAGCCATGCTTCCAGGGCCACCAGGGATCCTAAAGAATGTGTTAAGTCATTTAGGTGACCATGGGTCACTTTCCTATAGCATAATCTTTTTTCCACTAGGAATCTTTGAAAACTCTTATGCTTAGTCCTAATTTATAAAAAAAAGATTAAGACTAGAACTAGCCTAGGTGACGAAGCAGTGGAGACCCAGGATTCTGCTTCCTGAATAGTCCTGTCCCTGCGGACATCCCTCAGAAACTTCTGGGGAAGCCTAGAGTCGCGAATACAGTTTGAAAATCTACCACCCAGACAGTGAGGGTGTAGCAGTGTCTGCGGTTTCATTTGGCTTACCTTTTCTGTTCATTAATGATTGGTTATGCACATAAAAGACTTCATTTCTTCTCTTACTAAATGCATCATTGTGTTTGTTCCTACTAATAGGAAAGAATAAGATTAATTGAAAGTCCCCAGGTTAACTTGTTCCAATAATTTTTCTATCTGTGGAAATCTTAAAAATAAATCCATCTTAGGCAGATCTTAGTCTTATGCACTATCCAAGAATTTCAGGGTTTTCAGCCCTATAAATGCCTTTAGGAGAGCAAGCTACATTGTGTATAAGTTCTGGTTGGTGAAAAAAACAAATAACTGTATGGGCCAGAGCTGTGGCCCAGAGACTAAGCCCCTGCCTGCAGTGCTGGCCTCCCATATGGGCACCAGTTCGAGTCCTGGCTGCAACACTTCTGATCCAGCTCGCTGGAAAACAGCAGAGAATGGCTCAAGTGCTTGGGCCCCTGCACCCACGTGGGAGATCAGGATAAAGCTCTTGGCTCCTGGCTCCTGGCTCCTGGCTTCAGCCTGCCCATCCCTGGCTGTTGAAGTGATGTGGGGAGTGAACCAGCGGATGGAAGGTCTCTCTCTCTCTCTTTCTCTGAGCTTTAAATAAATAAATAAATAAATCTTTTTTAAAAAAATGTATAAATGTTAGTATCAGATCTAAAGTCTGTACTGTGTGAGGAAAATTAATGCTAAAGGAAAGAAAACAGCTCATTCATTCATCCATTTCCTACTCATCATTCAACAAATCCATTCATCTATCAGTCCGTCCTTCCATCCATTCATCCATCCATCCATCTAACCACCCATTAGATACTTCCTGGGCACCTATTAAAGAGTTGAGAACTGGTACTTGGTCTTGCTCATTCCTGTATACCATACATAGTCCATCGTAAAAAACACAATGTAGATACAAAAAAAAAAAAAAAATTAGGGTTTCAAAAAACTTGTTCTTGAAATCATGGCTTTAGGCCTATTCCAAAAGGTTCACTTCCTATTGCAATTGACAAGATAAGTAAAATCTCGTGAGAACTTGCTCATAGCTAACCTTATTTGTACAGGTTCAGAGTCCATTCCATCTTGCTGGCCCCTTGAACGAAAGAGAAACCAGCCCAGGTTGCAAGTCCCTAAGACAAAAAATGAACTTTACATTTTAAGACACAAGACTAATTTATTAGGTGCGTTCTGTGAGTGACGGAGAGGAAATTTGGCAAATAAATAAATAAATAATCAACAAACGAGAGACTTGAGGGCAAAGAAGGGGCTGGGGAGAGGAAGGGAGCGCAGTCTTTGCATAGTTCTAAATGAACAGAAGGTGGCGGCAGTAGGCAACGTGGAGTCTCAGCGGAAGTGCAGCACTTGCAAAAACCAGGGGCAGGAGGCTTTGAGAAAGAGGAGGTCAGAGGTGACTAACTATTTCTTTGTCCTAGAGACCGTGGTGTGGAACATTCGTCCTCTCTACTGGGGCCCGCTGCGGCGTCTCACATGATCTGCCTGGGCATCCCGTACCCAGTCATGCCCGCCTGGGAGGCTCCCTTGTTGCTACCCATCTGCAGGCCTATGACGTTCTGTCCCTGGCGGAGCTGCTCCTCGGAAAATCCTCGCCGATTCTGCTGGGCTTTCCTGGACGGGGGAGTGAGAAGGAATAATGTTATCACGATAGTTTGCAAAGCCCTCTCAAGGTATGCGATTGGACAGGCTCTTTTGGAGGCCACCAGACAGACCAGCGGGCCCTGCCTGAGTGACGACCCCACCGTGATGCTGGGGTCCCTTGTCTCTCCAGCAAAGGAGCCAGAATCCTGGCTGCCTCTCTGGGAAAGTGACCTTCTGTGGTCCTTTTTGTCTCCCTTTGCCCACGCTCCTCCCATCCCGCACCATGTTAGGCCTCTCGGTCTGCACCCTCCCAACCTCTCTCACACAGTCACTGCAAGTCCTTGGGAGAATTGATATCAACTCCTCGTACTAAGTGTATCATTACTCCTAGTTCACCCTCTCTTTACAGGGCCAAGGCTGAATATTCCATTAGAGCCGAGGGACCCAAGAGTTAACAAGGAGAAAGTTCCTGCTCTTAGACCAGAGGTGAGCAAACTGTGACAAAGAGCCAGATCGTAAGTCATTTTGGCTTTGCAGCCACAGGTGGATCACTAGTAATTGCTGAGACTAAAACCAGGTTCCCACAAGCTGGTTTCTAGCAGGTTTTCAGACCACAGCCATGTAAAATGGCACAAGCTGGTACCCTGTCAGAATTCTCAGGGAGAAGAAAAGGGGATCAGAGAAATGAATGCTCAGTGATCTGCTTCAAGGTGCTCTTTTCATCCACCACAAGGGACAGAAGGAAAAGAAGGAGGGGGGGACATGGGCCTGCTTAGGTCATAACCATACCACATTCGTTCAGACACAAAAGCCACCTCTGAGGAAGCCCATCCAGTCCTGCGGAGCCTCTGGAGAGACTGGACCGACCTGGGCAGAGCTGGAAGATCCATGTCTCACTGGAAAGGCCCAGCCATTTCTGTCCTGGGCAGGGTGCCAACCTCAACGGCAGCCCCACGCTCCCTCCTGCTGGAGGAACTTGGCCGTAGGGCAGGCAGTGCTTGCTAATGCTCCTTAGCCATAGTCCTAATGCTTCCCACCGTCTCCATGCTCCAGGGCATCTTTTACCTGTGAAACCAGGATGGCTCTCCCCGGTAACAGCCATCATCCTTGGTGACTGCGACAC
Source organism: Lepus europaeus (assembly GCF_033115175.1). Taxonomy (NCBI): domain Eukaryota; kingdom Metazoa; phylum Chordata; class Mammalia; order Lagomorpha; family Leporidae; genus Lepus; species Lepus europaeus. The sequence goes on along the minus strand of NC_084828.1, from coordinate 68,038,613 downwards.
TTCCTAGAGCCATCAGGGTCCTCTGCACAGCCGCCATGTCCTTCCCTGGAAGCCAACGGAGAGGTTAAGGCCAAGCTGGTGGCAAGGCCAAGGGATTCCAACAGGATGTGGCTGGACCCCCAGAAGAGGATTTCTTTTCTTTCCTTCTCTTTTGTAAAGCATGTGTGTGTTTATTTCTTTGAAAGTCAGAACAACAGAGAGAGAGGGAGAGATCGCCCATCTGCCGATTCACTCTCCAAATGGCTACATGAGCCAGGGCTGAGCCATGCTGAAGTTAGGAGCCAGGAGTTTTATCTAGGTATCCCATGTGGGTTCAGGGGCCCAAGCGCTTGGATCATCTTCTGCTGCTTTCCCAGGCCATTACCAGGGAGCTGGATGAGAAGTGGAGCAATGAGGACTTGAGCTGGCACCCATATGGGATGCTGGTGTCACAGGCAGTGGCTTTACTTGCTATGCCACCATGCAGACCCCGAAAAGTTCTGATAGGAGGCTGTGGGGGACCACATTCAAGGATGAGGCACTACCCAACACTTCCCAAAGAGGCCCCAACATGTCCATACCCGAACATCTCCAAAAGGAACAGACAGGCTTGGTTAATTATTTTCCACACGGTACCTACCAGTTCCTAATCCACTCATGGTTACTCTATGAACACTCCCCCCTGCCCCCCCTCCAAACACTTGGCCGCTCAGGTCGACGCCAATGACCTCACCTCGGTGGGTTCTATAAGGGGAGGTCATGGGTGGGGGTTGGCCGGGAGGTCTGAGAAGGGCATTTCCTCACCACTGGAAAGCAGGAAGGAAACAGGAGAGAAGTTGATTGGATGGAATAATTCTGCACCAAACCCCAGGTGGCTTCTCTCTTTGACTCTATCTGGGTTAAAAGGTTCTGTAATCATCCATGTGCATCCAATTGAGTGTTCCCTGGGCCCTCCGTGCTGCGGACCTGGCAGACGAGGAGCAGCAAATCAACACAGAAAGCACTCCACGTGACACAAGTGATGGGCTCTTTATTGTGTGCTGCCTGAAAGGAGCTAAATGGAGACAATAAATCACGGGCTTGGGCGTGAAAGGAAGATGAACCAGGCAGAGAGAGGTGGGGTGTGGCCTCAGCACAGGGGAAGGGGGGCGCCTGGCACTGTCACTGGGCCTCTCCCGTGGAGCAGATTTTGGGCTCTGCAAATCAGCCTGCGCCTCCCCTCCCCTCTCTCCCTGCCTCCCGTCCAGTGGACTGCCATGTTGTGGACAAGACATATTGTTGGGTGGGCAGCCTGCAATTCAGAAGCAGAGAGTCGGTCCCTGTAAAGGACAAGTGTGGAATGCAAAAGCTAGCAGGCACAGGGTTTACAAGGGAGGCAGACTTCAGCCTGGTGGGGAGCTGTGAGCATTAAGCAAAGATATTAAAAGGCTCTCTCTCTCTCTCTCTCTCTCTCTCTCTGCAGACTGGGTAAGCCATCTGCAATCTCTACAGCCTGGCTGCTACGGCTCAGTCACTGGGGAATATGGAATTACAGGGGAGAGGCAGATGGAAAGTGAGACTGGAGTCAGAACTGTAATAAAATAAACAATTAAGGCCCTCAGAGGAAGTCCAGCTCAGGATGTCCATCTATTCAAAGAGGAGAGAGAGTGCAGATCCTCCTCCCCCCACCTCCTTCATCTCACTCATCCCCCCCCTCCCACATAACCCACAGGGTGATTGCCCGGATCCTGAGGCCTGATGGGATTGGCTGAGGGCTGCAGGGTGAACTGCTCTCCAGGGACAGCCGGGGTGGTGGGGGTGGAGTATCTGGGCAGCAGATGGAAGGGGGAGGGCACAAGGAATACTAAGAATTGAGAGGAAACACCAAGCTGTTTGTTGGAATGACTCTTCCCTTCCAGAGATGAAACACATTTCTGTATTAGTCACTGTATAGCGGCATTTTTTTTTTTTTTAATTTTTAAAATAGAACTGTAGTAAGCATATCCCGAGGATCATTCTGTGAGGAGAGGGAGACAGCTTACTCATAAGCAGTGAACCACTAAAGAGAACTGAGATTAAGCTCGGGAAGGCTTAGGCTGGTCTGCATCGTCCGCAGAGAGCACACAGGAAGTCTGTTTGTGCTTGGGAAGGTTTGGTCTGACAGGTGCAGGACCTGGGGAGATGTGGAGCCAGGAGTCCAGCACTTCAGCCACAGACACTGCCCTGGAGCAGTGGGCGAGGAAGCAAGTGTTGTCAAACCACACAACCAGCTTCTTCCACCAACGCCAGCTAACGGATAAGCTACACGAACCCCGAAGAGGCAGATGGAACTGTTTCACACAGCTGTATGATATCCAGGAAACTAGAACTATCACCACCACCCCACCCTCAACCCCGGAAAGTGGGAAAGGGAGTGATTGTGCGATTATGACAGAAGAAAAAGCAGCATTATTTGACAAAGACAAATGGATATTTTCACCTTAAGAAAGGGCCTAGAGCAAGAGATTTAATATAAATTATAGGTTAGATGCTTTATTGTATATGACCTCACCCCTGTGGAATGTGGATTATCCCTCTCCATGTATTGATGGAGAGGCTTATTAACATACTCAGAGCTCCCGGAAGTCACCCAGAGCCCAGCTCTAGCTCAGTTCGTCTGAATGCCAAGCCCAGTCCACCAAACACTGCCAGCTAGCTCCCACGGCGCCCCCTTGCGGGCAGATTGAGGAAGAGCCCAGCTCAGCAAGAGTCTGCCTTCAGGGATGATCCCCAAAGTCACAGGGGCTGCTTCAGTGTCAGTCCAGAGAGAATGCGGGTATAAAACTAGGGCACAGGGTTGGGGCCCTGTAGGACCAGGAGAACCAACCCCAATGGCCCTGTGTTTCAGTGGGTTTTTTTCTGGAATAATTTCTCCACGTGTTCACTCAAAATGAATATCTTTTAATTCCATTTTTCATTGATCTTTTGAAGCATCCTTATGAGACAACTAACTGTAACATCTACACAGTTATAAAATCGTGCAAGTCCAAAAAACTGGCCATACACAGGCCTCTTTAGGATTTCCCAAATTTCTTGGATTACTTATGGGAGCTCTGAGTGACAAGGGCACCTCTGTTTTAAAATATGAATTTTGGGCCAGCGCCGTGGCTCAATAGGCTAATCCTCTGTCTTGCGGCGCCGGCACACCAGGTTCTAGTCCCGGTCGGGGAGCCGGGTTCTATCCCGGTTGCCCCTCTTCCAGGCCAGCTCTCTGCTGTGGCCCGGGAGGGCAGTGGAGGATGGCCCAGGTGCTTGGGCCCTGCACCCGCAAGGGAGACCAGGAGAAGCACCTGGCTCCTGGCTTTGGATCAGCGCGATGCGCCGGCTGCGGCGGCCATTGGAGAGTGAACCAATGGCAAAGGAAGACCTTTCTCTCTGTCTCTCTCTCTCACTGTCCACTCTGCCTGTCAAAAAAAAAATTTTTTAATTAAAAAATATGAATTTTGGTGCCAGCATTGGGGCACAGCAGGTTAAGCTGCTGTTTGTGATGCCTGCACCCAATATCAGAGCACCTGTTCAAGTCCCAGCTGCTCCACCCCCAATCCAGCATCTGGCTAATGTACCTGGGAAGGCAGCAGAAGATGGCCCAAGTACTTGGGCTCCTGCCTCCCACCTGGGAGACCAGGACGGCATTCCTGGTCCTGGCTTCAACCTGGCCCAAACCTGTTGAGGGCATCTGGAGAGTAAACCAGGAGATGGAAAGTCTCCCCCTGTATCCAACCCTCTCTCTGTGTCATTCTGCCTTTCAAATAAATATATAAATTATGTTTTAAAAAAATATGAATTTTAAGTCTATTGCCCTGAGGTGGGAGTCTATATTCTTACTAAGTTCCCTAGATGGATCATATAATCAAGCAAGTTTAAGAAATATTGGTTTCACCTGGTGACTTCCAAACTAAATTGAGGATCAGAATTACCTGAGAATCAGGTAGCTGAGATATTCAGCTTCTGGGACAATGTCCTGAGATTATTTTTTTTCTTTTAAAGATTTGTTTATTTATTTGAAAGAGTTACAGGGAGAGAGGGAGAGACAGAGAGGGGGAGAGAAAGCAAGAGGGGGAGATTTCCATCCATTGGTTCACTCCCCAGATGGCCACAATGGCCAGTGCTGGGCCAGACTAAAGCCAGGAGGTTCTTCCACATCTCTCATGTGGGTAGCAGGGGCTCATGCACTTGGGCTATCATCCACTTTCTCAGGCCGTTAGCAGGGAGCTGGATCAGAAATGGAGCAGCTAGGACACAACTGGCATCCATATGGGATATCAGCATCGCAGGTGTCAGCTTTACCTGGCATGCCACAACGCCGCCCCCTGAAATGGTTCTGATGCAGCCAGATGCATAGGCAAGCACCAGTCTATAGTTCTGGATTTCACCTTTCAAAGTGTCACGAGGTCTGTTGCATGCTAAGTACTAAGTAGGGTTTGTTAAGTAATAACCCTTCTTTAGAGAAGTTGCTACCCCAAACATGGCCATGCAACCCAAACTACTAAGTTATAATCTATAAGGAGTAGAAGTGCTATTCTTTAGAGAAGTATCATCCACCAAGTAAAAGTAATACAGATCACTTGAAGGCTCTGATCAAGTGGAGAGTCAGCCCTGAGCTCCAGCAGCCTGGCATCACTCTTCTCCCAAAGCGGCACTCCTGGACTTTGGTGGATTCTTAGAGCTCTTCAAGTCATAGTGTTAGCTGGCACCTGACACTTCTACTGGACAATAGAGTATCTCCTGTGTCTACATTGTCATAAAGGAATGCTACCCCAAACGTGGCCATGCAACCCAAACTACTAAGTTATAATCTATAAGGAGTAGAGCAGGGGGGTTGTGATTGCAGGGACCCAGCTCAGGGATTCTTTTTTCTTAACATTTATTTTTTAATTTCTTTTCATCTAATTGAAATTGACAGAGAGATCATCCATCCCCTGGTTAACTTCCCAAATGCCTGCAACAACCAGGGGTGGGCCAGGCGAAAACCAGGACCCAGAACAACATCTAGATCTCCCAAATGAGTGACAGGGTCCCAAGCACTTAAGCCATCATGTGTTGCCTCCCAGGATGCAGAGCAGATGTTGGATTGGAAGTGGAGGAACCAGGTGTCACAAGCAGTGGCTTAACTTGCTGTGCCACAGTGCATGCCCAGACCCAGGGATTCTTAATGCAGATACAGTTTTACTGTGGTTATCATAAAGATACTTCAACAATGATTTTGTTCTCTTGAGTTTTTTTTTTTTAATTATCTCCAAGATATCTTATGCATGTTTTTGAAGAGGAAAAAAAATGATAAAAAAGAAGAGAAAAAGGACTAAAGAAGTCATCTGGGTGAGTGAAGTCAAGGTAGGCACTCTGCTTTCTGTCTCTGCTCTGAACATCCAAACCAGCCTTACAGTCATTCTGTTTCAGAGCTACTTCTGTTTTACATCAGTCTTGGCTCACCTTGGAAGTTTGGAATACCACCTGTTTTCATCAGTCTTGGACTTAGAGACAGCAAGCAGTGGAATAAGAAGCCTTTCTTAATTCCCTGAATAATAACTTGGCATAAGCTCCGGTTCTCCACTCTAGGTAGAGAAAATATGGCAGTAGTCAAGGAAGTCGGAGGCTAGATTGGGTCGGCTCCGTGGGTTCTGTGGGTTTTTGTTGTTTGCCTTCCAAGCCTGAGGAAGGAGAAATCGTGTAGGACAAGTTTTTCTCAGCCTGGGGTTCCCAGACGAGCAAAATCAGTGTCAAGCAGAACTTGGTAAGAAAGGCACATTCCGGGGCTTCCCCTGCACTTCACACCTCCCAAACTCCGGGCCTGGGGCCTAGCAATGTATGCCTCTGCCACCCACCAGGAGATTCTGAGGCATACAGCAGTTTGAAAACTGTTGCTAAAGGAAAGGCCCACAGAGCAAATCGTCAGCAGGCACTGGGGGTCCCGAAGGCTGCTCCCACAGCAGAGGAAGCTTCGAGCAGCAGGCGTCGGTGACGTCTCGAGTCACTACCGGTACATTACAAGATCCCAAAATATCTCTCAACCTGGGGGAAGCGTCTCTTCTGCTCTTACTGTTGAGGAATGACACATAGACTGCCACCTCCCCAGACAGTATATTTGGAACTCCCAGGTTTGCCACCTCCATGGGGAAACCACAACTCCCTGCCTCCCAAGTCACAAAGAGAAGGGAACAGGCATGATAAAACTACACATCCAGGTTCTCACTAGCAGGCTCTTTGAGGACAGCAATCAGATCGCGCCATCTCTGAGTACCCTGTCTGGCGTTTTCTGACAGTCTGTGTGCTTAACTGTCACCAGTGGTTACACAAAGAAACCAAACAGGCCAGTTGCTGATGGGTAACCATAGGGGAAAAGAAGGTAACATTTATCAGGCGTCTAGTAGCCAGGCACTATGCTAGACATTTCACACATTGAATCCCTGTGGGACCCTCCGGAGGGAGGCCTTGCACCTGTCTGCAGACAATGGAACTGAGGCTCCAAGAGGCAAAGAGACCCCACAGTTACCCTGCGGCTAAGGAAGGGTCTCAGCCCACCCACCTGACTTCCACACACACGCTGTTTACACTGCACCAGGATGTTCTGGGTCTGGAGCTGGCAAAGACACCATGGTGGTAATGACCATGAAGTGGGAAAAAGTCTACAGAGTGACCTGTGAAGATGGCCCCTGCCTATGGGGGAACGGCTGTCAACAGGCCCAGGCTCCACAGATGGCAGAGAGGGCAAAGGTCACCTAGGCAGTCCCATTGGTTCCAAGACAGAATGTGTGCCTCTTCAGCCTGTCCCTTCCCCTCTCTTGTTCTGCAAGTCTCAGAAAGGACAGGTCAGTAACAGGAAAACTTTCGACATCACCGACATTTATCATATTTCTCTGCCAAGCACTACACAGAGGGCTTCTTAAGTCTTGTCTCACTGACTCCCCACATCAACTCTGCGAAATTAGATAGTATTACTCTTTTTTTTTTTTTTTTTTACAGGCAGAGTTTAGACAGTGAGAGAGACAGAGAGAAAGGTCTTCCTTCTGTGGGTTCACCCTCCAAATGGCCGCTACGGCCGGCACACTGCGCCAATCCGAAGCCAGGAGCCAGGTGCTTCTCCTGGTCTCCCATGCGGGTCCAGGCCCAAGGACCTGGGCCATCCTCCACTGCCCTCCCTGGCCACAGCAGAGAGCTGGACTGGAAGAGGGGCAACCGGGACAGAATCCAGCGCCCCGACCGGGACTAGAACCTGGGGTGCCGGTGCCGCAGGTGGAGGATTAGCCTAGTGAGCTGCGGCACCGGCCAGTAGTATTACTCCCAACTGACAGTGGAGAAAATCGAGGCTTAGGAAAGTAAATTAGTAAGTGGTAGAGCACGGTGTGAAGCAGGCAGTCCTATTTCCGGCTCAGGAGCCTGCACTCTAACACTCCCTGGGATGAACTTTCAGGTGGGATTTCTGATCAGACTAAATCAGCACACTCCCCGGCCCTTGTATGTTCGTTTCCTTCCTTCCTTCCTTCCTTCCTCCCTTCCTTCCTTCCTTCCTTCCTTCCTTCCTTCCTTCCTTCCTTCCTCTCTCTCTCTCTCTTATCTTACAAACACACACACACACTCTCACCCCTCCCTCTCCGGCTCCACCCTGTCTCCCCTCCTCACTTTCTGCCTACAGAAAAGACACCCAAGTCTTAACTACAGCGAGGCATAGACAGCTAAGATGGCCCACCCCACCCTGCCTTTTCGGGGCACCCACGGCAGACCTGGTAGCAACTGGCTGGGCTGTCTATCTCCTCTTGTCCAAGAGAAAGCCTTCCCGAGCTCCCTTCCATTCCCCGAGCTGCCCTCCCTTCCCTGACCCTGAAAGGACTGGTTCCCAGCCGCCCTCCGGAAGGTCCTTCGGTAGATCTGTCTACGTCTCTGGGACTGAGTTGTTCTCGGGACCACTGAGCCGTGGGTTCCTCATTAAACACTCTTGAATTTTGATTGCTGAGTCTGTTCCAAACAGTTTGTTCTAAAGCTCGTAGGCATATCTGGGGCCTCTGCCTATATATAAATAATTGAAGCCTACATGCGAGGCATTTGGCAAGCCTGGGCCCCTGCAGCTTTATTGGTCTGCCTCTTAAAAGCAGCATGGAGGGCCAGTGGGGCGCTGGGGGCAAGCAGAGCCCTACTTGGGAAGAAGACACTGAGCAGGCGAGGCGGGAGACTGGGAGCTGTGGAGCATAAAATGTAGAATAGGAAGACAAATACCCGGAGAAGGACAGCTGGACCCACAGCAGCCACAGCCACCACAACCATGGTGCAGGGAATCAGAAAATGAATGAGAATAAACGGAAACGTGAAGACGGCATTGAAACCACGGAGCGCAGAATAGTAGGGAGAATGTGGGACAAGGCTAAGCAAATGGCTAATCCAACGGTGCTGTGTGCAAACATGCACACCCTCACATGCAAACGCACACACCCTCAAGATGTCCTGCAGCTTCGCTTTAATTTCAGGTGACAACCAGCTCTCACTGAAAGAACCTTGGCTTTGCCTGCTCAGTCCCTGCTGTTGCTCTACCAGCCCCGCCACGCCCTACTTCTCTGCTCACGGCAACTCACTTCTCCACCTCTTGCTCCATGGTTTGGGAACCCACTCTGGCCTGAGCTTTGGAAGTGATCCTGGGGAGTATCGAGCATCCTCTTCCACTCACTAGAAATCTGCCTGTACATCGGTCCCTATTTATCTTTCCACGAAAGGAGCCATCGGTCCTGGATCTTCTAGGGAAATTGGGAGACGTCTAAGGTCCTGCTTCCCTATTGCCGGCACATGGGCTCATCCTTTCCTATTGCATGACCTGCCAGTCACAGCATCCTGGAGTTCTCTCCTTCTTCTTTTCCCAACAAGCCCATCCTTCTTCTGCCCTGGAGATGGGACCCCCGGTGTTGGTTTCATTCTCCTTTCCTAGAAGCATTATCCTGCCCTGTGCCCACTTGTCCATTGCCCTATCTCAGGCCGCCACAGCAAAACTCATCTCTCCTAGCCTCCCTCTTCCTTAAGAGGAATTTAATCTACAGCTGTGGCTAAACACCTACTGTGTTCATCAAGGACCGTTGTTCCCTACACCCCTCCCTGCTTGCTTCAAGTCCTCCTAGGTAGAAAGTCCACGTCTGTGCTATTTGGAAAGAGGAGGAAAGCGAATCATCCTCAGTATCACAGACCCAAGCAAGCTCTCTCCAGATCCTACTTCCCTCGGATCTTCCAGAATCTTCCTCCTCCTGCACATTTCCTGCACATGGGGGGCCTCACCAGGGTTCCTTCCAGTCACACTAACTCCTCTGTCCTACACAGCCCTGAGTCATCCCTTCCCTCTCCCCTCTTCGTCCTCATCAGTTAGTCAGTGCTATGACTCAACAGCTCACTTGTGGCACAGGTGAAGGGAACTCGGCCTGCTGGCCAAAGAATGGCCTGGCAGACTAGTGGAGGCCCTACTCTTTGGTATCAGAGAGGTTGACTTTGGATCCTGGCTCTGCCGATGACTAGCTACCTCCTGGACACAGGAAACTGGGCAAGCTTCAGTTTTATCATCTGTGAAATGGGCAAACTTGAAACAAATCATAGGATTGCTAGGGGAATTCACTGGCATCGTGCAGTAAAGCATTTGTTTGATGTCTACTGAATGGGAAAATGTCAATCAGGAGTAGCTCTCTTTATTAACTGGGGAAAATCATCACAGTTTTGCTCTATGGAGCAGGGATCAAGACTCGACTGTGACAGTATGTGGGGATGTAGAGGCAAGCATCCATGGAGTCTGATGGGCCAGCCTGAAGTTCTGAAGTTGTAGATGCCTGAGTTTTAAGCAATTGCAAAACCCAAGGGAAACTCATTGGAGTCTTAGAATTTCAACTACTCATTCATGAGGGAGATGTGAAATGTCAGTGCATTGCATGATAAAGATAAAGGAGGTAGCTATTTCTTTATAAACTATTTAGTAGAATGGTCCTGTGCTAGAAATCTATTTCAGCCATCATCTGAATACCCTTTAGAGTACCATGGTTCTCAATCAGAGGGAAGCCACCACATTGTCACGATCCGCACAGCCACTTCGTCATTGCCCTGGGAACCCATTGTTTGGGCCCCTGATGACAGTCAGTGACCATGAACATGTCAGAGTAGTATGCATCCGGCAGTTCTGCTCAGGCTAGTCTATCTGTGTCTCTCGATGCCTCCATTTAGAGGGATCATAGTGGCACAGAGGGACATGCACGTTTTGGCTCGAGGAGACACTGTGCACCATGGCCACAGGTCCCAAACTCTCTGGCAGTGTCTCCACTCACATCTCCTTCCCCGACATGGTGCATTCTTAACTACGTCCAGAAATGGGATTTGGCGATGCCTTTGTAAAATTTCCTCGAGTCATTTCACAAATGTGAAAGAAAAAAAATCATTTTCACACTGTCTCAAAGTCTGGAATATACAGTCACCAAGCTCCCAGGTAAGCATTTCATGAAAGGCTGGAAGAGTCTTTATTTCTCAGATTGATGACAAAACAGCACCAGACAGCTTTGTCTGTGAGCCTTGCTTCTGAGCTCCTGAGTCGGACACACACGGGCCCCCTGCCCCCTTCACTTCCAGTAGCTATCACTTGTTATTGGACGGGGGAAAGCAGAAATAAAGGGCATCCATGTGACCATTTCAGCCCTATCTCTGTTGAGGCTTCTGCTGCCTGTGGTGCCTGCCATGTCCCCAGGATGTGCATTCCCTTAGAGGAGGGCACCCCTCCTACCAGGGCGTCACAAAGCGGGAGGCCCCAGATGACAGCTGAGGACACTCCCCACACACACAGGGAAGGAGCTGTGAGTGGTCCTCACAAAGAGAGGCGGTGCAGGGGAGGGGGAAGGGAGGACAAGCTGGGCCGAGGGGTTGTTTACCTTCCCATAAATCCACCGTCTGAAAAATGTCCGTGGTCCTCACGCCGTAGATCTCCGCAGCCTTTAGGAACTGGGAGATTTGCTCCATCTGCTTAAAAGCCATCTTTGACTCTGAGATCTTGGGAATGGGCTCTTGCCCCGGTGGGTATAAGCTGTTTATCAGCTTGCACAGCACCTAAAAGGGGTAGGGGAGAAACAGAATGGATGTTTCCCTTTGTAATCAATGCCACAAATGAGACTCCCGCTCCACTAGGGACACAGCTCACCAGATTTGGGTTAGGAACCCGAGGAAGGCATAAATCAAGGCTGTGGAGCCCACACTGAACCCCAAGACCCAGATGACCCCGTTTCCAGGGCTACTCCTGACCGCACAGAGTCGTGCAGTTCAGGAGCCCCAGTCTCTCCTTGTCCCCTCCTTCTTTTTTCAGGGAATGTTTACAGAAAAGAATGACAGGAGCTGAGGGGGACAGGATTCTGGACTTCCACAGCAGCGATGAGCTAGTGGCTTCCGGAGGGGGTGGGGGAGGGGGAGTTCTGATCTGCTTTCTGTCAAAGGGCGGATGCGAATCCGCCTTCCGTGACTCATCCCTTACGTGTTAGGGATGTATAAAGCAGCCCAACTGAGTACCCTCCTCCCAGACACCTATGGCCCCTTCCTGGGCAGCCCAGCAGGTGCGTGGGATGGCAGTTATGTAAGAGCGTATCACAGCCTGCAGGAAAAAGAGGGGCTTCATCCAGCAGCCTCGCTGGTGGTCCCCCAACCCAGAACACACACAAGCATCTGGGCAGAGCAGCAGTTATCAAATAAGGAATCCCAGCCACTGAGCAAAGAGACATTGAGCACCTCCATGGAGCACAGCTCCCCTGAAGGATGGAAAGGAGCTTTAGCCAACTTCCCCCACCTGCCTTTCCTTTGTCTTGCTGTGTAACCAGCCCTTCCCCTGGGGGAGTAATGGCCCCAGAGGGGCTGATGCGCCACCAAGACGGGAGATCACGGGAAATACTTATCTCTATTCTCACTGGAAAATTCAAAAGGGCCCTGGATTTGTGACAACTCTAGAAGGATGCTGTGATGTTCCGATGGGTGGGGAATCCTCTACACTGGCTGGGAACTGTGCAGAGAACCCAGGGCAACCACCCTGCAGAAATAAATGCTTTCCTATCCTCTCCCGGTGACCCCCGGAGCTTGGCAGCTGCCGGTCACGCAGAAAAGACAGGACCCTGGGCAGGTGGTCCCTGCCCACTACCCCTGCCGCGGCGACCGCTGCGGGGCCTTACCGTCCCGTCCATCAACCATTTCTGAAAGTGAGCCCTGCCGGGGGGCGGGTGCTCTATGTCCTCGGCGCACTGCAGGATGATCCAGTCCACCAGCTTGTTCTCCAGGTCGGCGTCGTACTTCTGCTCGATCTTCTCCTGCACCTCCCGGCTGAGGCCGTAGCTCGGGCCGCGGTTAGCCATCTCTGCAAGACAAGAGGAACACGCGCCGCATCCACACAATAGCAGCCGCAGCAGCCCCGGGCTCCCGGCACACGGGGCAGCGATGGGATGGGGCTGGGCGGCCCGGCCCGGCGGAGGCGAAGCGGGCAGGCAGCCGGGCGTGGTTTAAGTCAAGGAGCCAGTGGAGCCAATGGGGTTTCACCTCCGAACCGGGAAGGGAAGCGCAGCCACGCGCCAGTGACTCTAGAATAAAGCCCCGGGCGGCCCAGGGGGGCTGGAACCCCCCCCCCCCCCCGCCCGCCGCCCTGCCGGTCCCGCCTCTCGATGAGACGAGATGACGAACGAGAACTCACAGTGAAGCGTGAACCCCCACGCAGCAAGGGGGATGGGAGTGGGGGTGGTCGTTTTCCTGGCCGGGCTCGGTGGCACTTCGTGCAGGCAGGAACCACGCGGCGAGGAAGAAGAGCAGTGATTACCAGGCAGGGAGGAAGGCTGCCAGGGCGCTGGGCAGCCGCCGCTGCTGCATCGCGCCTGATTCGATTGTCGCATGGCCCGGGAGGGTCAGACCAGGGCGGTTGCCTAGAGCCCTCCGAAGAGCCAGCCCCGTGGGCTGTCAGTCAAGCCCGCCCGCCGGCCTCCCGGTGGGAGTTGCTTTCTCAGCCACACAATTCCGTCCCCGGCTCTGGGGAGCCTGCCGATTGTGTGCGGGGCCGGCCTGCAGCTGCCCTGGGGGTGAGAGTTCGCGGGAGGGGCCGTGTGCCCACTGCCCAGCTGTCGGGAGTGGCCGGACCACTCTCCCCTGCCTGGAGGCAGCCCTTGTCTGGCTGGACCTCAGCAGAAGGACTGCGAGCAGGCACCTGTTCTGCTCTTAGCCCAGCTTGGTCTAGAAGTTGCCACGTTGGTTTGACATAATCAAGGGATATGATATACACCTTTCTAATATTATTTTTGACCGAAAGGACACTAAGTTTTATAAATCAAGCAAAACTCGGTGTCCTAAGGACTCTTAGGAGGAAAGATTTCGATAGAGCGTCAAGACTTTCTCTGTTTATTTCTATTAAGAACCATGAATGGGTACCCCGCTCCCCCGCCGTGGCGCACTAGGTTAATCCTCCACCTGTGGCACCGGCATCCCATATGGACAGCGGTTCTAGTCCCAGCTGCTCCTCTTCCAGTCCAGCTCTCTGCTGTGACCTGGGAAAGCAGTGGAGGATGGCCCAAACACTTGGGTTCCTGCACCCACGTGGAGGGCCGGGGGATCAAGGTCCTGGCTCCTGGCTTCCAATCCGCACAGTTCTGGCCATTGCGGCCATTTGGGTGCAAGCCAGCTGATGGAAGACCTTTCTCTCTGTCTCTCACTGTCCACTCCGCCTGTCAAATAAATAAATAAATAAATAAATAAAATAAAAAATAAATAAAGAGAACCATGAAGGTACAACTGACATACTGGACTGTAAGTGGTGAAGACTATTTGGCATGAAATCATTATATCTAAGCTGACCTGAAATTTTTGTGCAATATCAGCCGCTTGGGGGTAAAGATTAAGTCTCCATGCTGTTGTGTAAGTCTCTGGGTACTTTTCATAAGAAAAACAGCTCAATACTTGTTCTTTGGTTCACTTTTTCATTTAACAAATATTTGCTAAGTGCTTAAATGTGCCAGACACCGGCAGGAGAGGAATACAATGTAATTCTTGCTTCTGGAGTGAATGGATAAAACTGAGTCACACACAGCAGATAAAGCAATTCTAGTACATGGGATGGTGAGCTCTGTTTCTGTGCGAAATTGATTGGAAACCATGCAGGAAATGACTTCTCCAATAATACATGTATGGAGAAAAATGTCCTGGGCCTGGACTAATGGCAACTTAATTACTTGGTAGCCATGTGAGTGGTTTGCCTGAAGAAAGATTTAGTGGCCAGTCCTTGAAGTGGGAGAGTAAATTCTGAAAGATAAAGCTGTGAGTGAACCAAGAGATTTAAGGAGAGCTGTACATTTAGAAAGAAGCAAGGGGGAAGGCTGGTTAGTACAGATCTCCATGCTACCAGGAAGAAGCCTTGAAGACAATAACATGTCTAGAAACCCAGAGCTTAGCAGGAAGAGTTTAGAGCAGGGAGCCCATCAGCAGAAATATAGAAGTCATTGCTGTACCTTGGTGGCAGCAGTCAGGCCAGTTCCACCTGAGGGACTGAGGGAACACATATCCAAACAGGAATTCTATGGCTGCAATTGACCTAAGGAAGATGCTGATTTGATGCACAAAACTAGCAACAATTCAACATTTCTAAAGGTGTGCATATGCTTTTTTTTTCAGATTGTGTTTTGCAGATCTTGTGTACCTGAAGATTCCCTTGAATTATAACAGAAAAGTTGATGTGCTGTGAGTGCATGATTGAACCCATGGCTGTGGAGAGCTACAGTGGCAGAGAGGGGCTAAGGTATGATATAGGCCAGAAGTGTCCAGAAATGCACAAGTTCGTAGAGAAAAAATGCTGGATGCCTGGAGGGTGATGGCAGAGATTGGCCCAACCCTGCGCTTACTGAATATCTGCTACCATGGTGGTTGAGTTTTTCAGCAACAGTTTTTAAGGACTTATCTATGAGTATGCATCAGAGATACAAAAATGAATGAGACCTGGCAAGTTACCAAAATTAAACATGTAAATAGCAAATGCCAGTCAGATGTCATGCTAAAATTATGTACATGACACTCAGATTGGCACAATTATTCCTAGAGCAAGGGGTTCGTGAATAGTAGAAAGTTTATAAATGAGATGATTTTAAGTTTGGAAAGAGGACTAGGGGTTTGCCAGGGCAATGAGGTGAAACAGAAGGCGTGGCAATATTGCTGGCAAAGGCAGCATATGAAGGCGAAAATGTTCTAGTACCAACAAAGTAGGGGGTACAGGGAAGAAACACACAGAAAGCAAACGAGGATGGAATGTCAGACAGGCTGCAGACCATAATATGCTGTGCTTATAAATGCCCATGGATTTCTGGAATTATTAAACTAAGCCATTATCAGCAATCATATTTTAAAAAAAGATTAAGAAAAAAAGATTTATTAATTTATTTGAAAGAGTTAGAGAGAGGAGAGACACCTGCTGGTTTACTCCCAAAATGGTTGCAACTGCTGGGGTTGGGCCAGGCCAAAGCCAGGAGCCAGGAGCTTCCTATGAGTATCCCACATGGGTGCAGGGGCCCAAGCGCTTGGGCCATCTTCCACTACTTTCCCAGGCTCATTAGCAGGGAGAAGGATAGGAAATGGAGCAGCTGAGACTCAAACTAGCACTCATATGGGATGCCAGCTTCACAGGAGGTGGCATTACCCACTATGGCAGAATGCCACCATGAACTTACTCTTAGATAAATTATGTCCAAACGAAAGTTAAATAGTAAACATGACTTGCTTCCTAGTTTATTTGGTTATACTTTTGCCTTTGTTACCTAGGATATCTAGGTTGATTGTCCCCATGTGGTATAAATACTATGCAATGGTGTGCTAAGGGCATTTCTTCCCAGCTTCGTGTCCATGCATGTCAGTACATGCTGCAAACAGGGTTCCCTCTAAGCCCCAGAAGCCCGTTAAATCTTTACCAATCCTACGTGGACCGATGTGTCAGTTTTTTTTCCCTTGGGGATCTGATTCAGGTGAAGGAAAACGAGACTGTCAGGATGACTCATAACTTTAGCTGTCTAACAGAAGTGATGGTGGCGCCATTTATTGAGAGAGGATTTGTAAGTGGGATGGGACATGAAGGGAGAAAGACAATAAAGTCTGGACTTCCTGCATTTGGCTGTTGGTTTTATGGGTCTGGAGCTCAAGACAGAAATACAGATTACAGGAATACAGTTGAATAATCTGCGTGCAGGTAGTGTTTAAAGCCATAAAAGGGATGAGGTTGCTCAAGTTGAATAAGCAGCCTGAGAAAACCATCCAGGCCAGAAGCCCAAGGACTCTTGTAAGATGGGTAGGGAGAAGCCAGCGAGGTGTTGATGGTCAGAGATGTCTGAGGATAAACCGTGTCAAAACAAAGCTCCTGTTCTCAACGGTACTTAAAGGGAGGGAGGCAGGCTTATAAGCTGAG